>NC_143021.1:183174689-183474689 GCF_055824585.1 Amblyomma mixtum | reverse complement strand
TTTTTTATGTATTGCTTGAGTCTGCGCGCCACGGTGATTGAAAAAGACGCAAAAACATTTTATCGAGGTAACGCTTCGCTGCATACTTCCTATTTCCTTATATTATGTATTTAGATCCAAAATCTAGATTCTCTTCGGATTTTCACGCAATTTGGTGTTTATGCGCTGTTCTTATAACAGTGAAAATTTTGGCCCTAAAGAGGCATTGAAGATAATCTTCAGAATTACTGTTTGTTCTTAGAATAGCAGGGCTATGAGTTTTGGCCACTAGGCTTCCGAGGCTCAATGCGAGTAGTTCATTGGTTTTTCTCAGCACCAAGATTTCAAGAGCAGGGCGACCGAGTTGCGCCACTCCGAGTGGCGATGAGGAATGAATTACGTCTTGATTACAAATTCGGAGACACATGTTTGTGTTTTAATTAGAGATTTCTGCGGTATAGAAGGTCGAGCGGTTATGTTAGAGTAGAGAGGTTTCGAGTGCAGTACAATACGAGCGCTTTTTTGGAGTGCGTTCTTCATTATTGAAAGCATAGTTAGGTTTGAAGTATCCAGCGATCCTGCATGAAATTTCTGAGTTTTTTTTAGGGTAAAAACACCTCGACAGTGGGTACAAACACCTCGAAGTATGAGAGAAATACTTTTCAGCTGAAAAAGAATACTTGACTTCCGTCACCAACGCTAAACGCTCATTTTTTAACAGCGACCTTCCACGCATGCTATGCGGTAACCCGAAAAAATTTTGCCGCGTCATCAATCCCGCACCTTCACACTCTATTACTCTCACTCATGCGTCCAGTATTCAAGCCTCCGACACAGAATGCGCTAACATCTTCAATACGGCGTTCTCGTCACTTTTCACCCAGGAGCGCAACCCGTCTCCAAGGATACCTCCTACTAATGCCACCTCCCCGATGGACGCAATAACTTTTTCTTCAACTGGCGTCTCGTCTTTAATTGAGAAAATGAAACTTTCCTTGTCAGCCGCCATCGACGAGATAAACACTAAACTGCTGAAAAACACGAAATGTATTAGTGCAGTGTATCTTGAATTATTGCTTGCGCAATCACTCTCTACAGGTCTAATTCCGGAAAACTGGAAAGTTGGGAAGGTCGTTCCACTCCCCAAATCAGGTGACAAACATTCCCCCCTAAACTACCGTCCTATTTCTCAAACTAGCGTCCCCTGCAAGATCATGGAACATGTCACATAATCTCAGCTGATGGACTTCTTAGACTCTAACAATTTCTTCCATCCATGCCAGCACGGTTTCCGCAAGGGGTATTCATGCGAAACACAACTAGCCATGTTCCTCAACGACTTACATGCTCACCTGGACGCTAACTTTCAAATTGACGCCATCTTTCTGGATTACGCTAAAGCATTTGATGAAGTTCCACATCAACGATTTATACTAAAACTTTCTATTATAAACCTACATCATAACGTGCTAAACTGGATCAAGACCTTCTTAACAAATCGCTTTCAGTCAGTCATTGTAACTAACCAGTCTTCCAACCCTCTCCCTGTAACATCCGGCGTCCCACAAGGCTCCGTTCTTGCACCCCTATTGTTTTTAACATATATTAACGATCTCCCACAGTATGTATCCTGCCAAAATCGAATGTTCGCAGACGACTGCGTAATTCACCGCCAAGTAACAAACATAACTGATCAACAAGCCCTTCAGCAGGATCTTAACGAAATTGAACAGTGGTGTGCAAATTGGCTTTTGACCCTGAACCCTAGCAAACGCCAGCTTCTTTCCATTACCCGTCGCAAAAGGGTCATGCCTTCCAATACAAAATCGCTAACGAGTCCGTATAATCTGTATCATATATCAAATATTTAGGCCTCATATTATCTAATGACCTAACATGGTATGCTCATGTTGCTAAAGTGATATCATCTGCTACCAAAACTTTGGGATTTCTTAAACGTCACCTTCGCCTCACCTCACATCACGAGAAATTGCTCGCCTACAGGTTACTCATTCGACCTAAACTTGAATATGCATCCGCCATATGGGACCCGCATCACATTAACCACGTAATCGATCTAGAAGCCGTTCAAAACCGCGCTACAAGGTTCATTCATTCTTACTCCTACGATGTCAGTGTTTCAGCCCTAAAAACTAAATCAGCACTATCGCCTCTTTCCGTTCGTCGTCGCATAGCCCCGCTATCACTGTACCACAAGTTCTTTTACTCATCACTTAAACCGTGTCCCTTGCATCACGCCAGCACCATACATTTCTCACCGCACTAGCCACACGCTTCAAGTTTTTCGCCCACGTGCCCGAACTTTTACATTTCCAGCCTCCTTCTTCCCACGTGCAGCTAAAGATTGGAACGGCCTTCTCCAGACTATCCTCGACATCACCTGTCCTTTGTCATTTGCTAGCAATCTAAAGAACAATTTTGTACATGATCACAAATTGCATTGTCTAGTACCTTTTCTGCTCATCCTACCCCTTATGCAATACCCCTCGAGGGGCCTTAAAGGTAATAAAGTGAAATAAAATGGTATTTACTACAAAACTGAGTACTAGACATCAGTATCTATTTGCACCGGCCGACAAAATTTTTAACGCCATTCTAAGCATTAATGCCAAATATAATTTTTTCCTGTCGCGTTTGCAGTCACAACCTCCATTACCCGTTCCTTTCACTCTGACCCTGGCGGCCTAGGAAAGCCTCAGACCAGTTTACACAGAGAAGCTAGCTTTGATGACCGTGGCTCTGAATATCCTAGCGGCCAAATCATCGATAAGAATAAAGTCGTTTCTTCATCACTCTACTCCAAAGTCGGTACATAAAAGAATATTGTTGATTCGCTCATGTTTCCGTACGTCACACGTTCATGACGCACTTTGTATATGTAAAAAGGAACCCCTGCTTCTTATTTCTCTTTTACTCAGTTTTCATAGCAGAAGCAAGGTATTCAATCAAACCTGCCGCCTGAACTGCGTGTTGTCTGGCGCATTTTCTTCCTAGCTATTGATGGGCTTACAGTTGACAACATGATACGCGCAGTAGGTAAACATCTATTTCAAAGCGTAAACGTTTTGCCATCGTCAGATAGAATGTTTATCGCCTATTCTTGTGATGTATATGTATCCAAGTGAAGTCTCTAGCTGCCTGGTGTCACTGTGCGCAGCAAGCACGATGGATGTGATTTGACATATTACTTTTCTTACCTTGAAGATATAGCCGCCGAGTCATCATAGGGGCTTTAGGCAAAACAAATTTTCTGAAGTTCTGATGTGGAAAGCAGTATTGTGAAAAAGAAAAAAGGTAGCAGAATGCACAATAAATACAACAAGGTTGTGCATTTCGTCAAGTGTAAATGAACTCACAGAAAGAGACACTCACCAGTCCCATATCTCATAAATTTTCCCGATATTGTTTTGCAGAACAGCAGATCTCCAGTTTGGCATACATTTGTTATGGGCAGCCGCCACGGTGGCTTTGTCTATGGCTCTCGGCTGCATACTCGAAAGATGCGGGTTCGATCCCTGCCGCGGGGGTCGAATTTCGGTGGAAGAAAATTCTAGAGGCCCGTGTAATGTGCGATGGCAGTGCACGTCGAGGAACCCCTGTTGTTGAAATTTCAACAGCCTTCCACTACGGCGCTCCTCATTGCCTGAGTCGCTTTGGGGCGTTATACACCATGAACAAAACGTGTGTTATTAGGCAACCGGTTACTTCGCAACAGGTTTAGTGCCCACAGGCTGGTGGTAGTCCAGAAATTGTTCTGCAATATTCACATTTAAGCTAATAATTTAAGGACAGCAATGTTGCCTATTTTAGTCGTAATGATTTTATTATGCTTCAGAGGAAAGTGAATCCACCGAATTAAAGTCCAGTGACCTATGTGCTGTTTCGCGCAAAAAATGTACAGACTGTTTAAAGGTGCATTGTGTGGAAGAACGGCGTGTTGAGGGAATGCCTGTATTATAGGTAGACGTAGAGTACCTCCTAACTTCAGTGAATTCGTTTGTCGCCAGCGGAGTTGACCTCAGTCTAACAGTGTCAGATTGTTCTAGGAGTGCCTTAGTTTTGGCCCACAAGCATGATTACGGTTGTAGCAATGTCGATGGAATGGCCAGTGGTTTCTTGGAAGGGATGCGGGAGAGAAACACCTTGGAATTCATTCGAAAATGTTAACCATATATTGATATCGTCACAGAGATCTAGATTTTTGGATTTTCTCGGTGCAAAATTATAGAAAACATAGGCACTAAACGACATCAACAGCGACGCATTTTTTTATATATAGGCATTGCTTGTACACTTCGAATGCACATTGACCACGTTCCCAGCATATTTTTGACCTTGTATTTTGTCACGTTTTGTTTTGCTGCAGTGTAAGGATCCGAGCGGCGACTTTTTTTTTTTTTTGAGGAATAGAAGTGGCGCTGGAACTGCATCACAACTCGGGATATGTCTCAACTGTGCCGTGGAGGTGTGTGTTTATCAGGGAGCGAAAGAAGGAATCAAGAAATAGGTGCTCTGCAGCGCTCTTAATTCCAACGGCACGGGGATCTTTGACGTCCTATACGTTTCCCTGGTGGGTCGATGTTGCTGCATTGTGTGGATGGGGTGACTGGATTAGATATTTTGAAAGCAGGAACTGGAAGGAGGCCGAAGGTGTGCGGCCGGATAAGGCTGCTTTAGGATGCTGGCTGGGTGGGAGGTGGATTTTTCATACTTTTAAGCAGAGATCTGGGCTTCAGCTTGAAACCGTTCCCGCCATTTCGAGAACAGTGGACGCACTTAGGTGCATGCTTTCCAGCTCTTATGCATGATATAGGCTCACTCGAGTAGTATTAAAACGCCGCTCTTTTAGGGAAATGCTATCATTAATCGAACAAAAAAAACGGCACTCACCATGCTGCAATTGCGCCCAAGCACAGAGCAGGAAACGAGCATTGCAAGAGGATAGCGCAGTAAAGCAAAAATGTTGATTCTGCGAATTTCCACATGGAAGCTCGGCATAACGTTTCTGGTAGCTTCATGTTTATCTGCTACACAGCGGTCACGACAACTACGCACAAGAAACAAACTAGCACATAGTCGGACTTTAAGCGACGAGGATTGCTAAACCTTCTTTGCCCGAGGCCTTCGTGTACTGGCCTGCACAGTAAATCTGCAACTTTTTTAAACGCTCTAAACCAGCTGCTCTGTTCCCTTTACAGAATTTTACTATGCCTAAATTTTACAGTGACTTGCGGGGCAGCTCTTGTGACGGAGTTCGTCCATCGATTCCTTTTACAATGAGAACTTCTGGCTAGGATAAATTACTGGCTTGTGTCAGGTATCCTGGCAAGGCTACGAAGTGATCAATACTTCAACACATCGCCGGCCGTTTTCTCCGATTCTCCGATAAGCATTGTTGGGTTAGAAAGACCTCCGGTTTCGAAGCTTTGTACGTGCATCACAGGAGCCGGTGGTTGTGACGCATATCACATACAAGAAAAGTGTGCGTAGCTTCTGTGGCACTGAAGTTTTCACTAAAAGCAACAACGCTTCCAGCATTAACTATGAATTTGATGTAGAGCTCCTTCCGTCGTCGTTCATTGAGCAGCAGTCGGCTCCAGATGCGTTGACCTGAATTCAGACTACTGCCGGACCGTACGCAACCAAAGAATGACTCCTCAATTCCGACGTCAAACATGGCCACGACACCAGCCCCATTAATTTGCACGAGCCCCGACTGCCGCCCACGTAAATGGTTCACCGACCAAGGATCCTTAAGAACTGCTGGAACAGTTTGACCGTGTCGCCATCTTTAACATTTGTGATGACCAGACTAAAGTAAGCCACGTTTTCATCGCCCTCGAAGGATCAGCCAAAATTTGGTTCGAAAGCCACGAAGCTTCTCTGCCGACGTGGGAATCATTCAAGCCAGAGTTTCTCAAGGAATTAACAAGCATCGTCAGAAAACAAAGAGCTCAGCTATTTCTACAGCCACGCATCCAGAGCTCGAAGGAGACAGTGCGTACTTAGAAGACACGAAGCGCATTTTTCGGCTTGTTGATACTGACATGACGGAGGGCAAAGTGGAGCTTTTGATGCCTGGTTCTAAAGAGGCACTTTTCGGTGGTCTGACCTACAATACAATCCACCGAAGACGGTGGCTGAATTCGCCAGCGAAGCAGCCGCCATTGAGCACACCTCTACAGTTCCTCGACAGTTCCACGAGACCGCGACTACCCTTTCGGGTGGCGCAGCTTTCGGCAGCAACTTGCGGGATGTCATTCGCGAAATTGTACGGGAAGTGTCTTCCATCTTCCATCTTCCAGCCATCTTCTAACAAGTCTGGAGTAGCGACCCTTGAGGAAATTGTGCGCAAAGAAGTGCAGCATGCGCTTGGCTACCCCTCATCTGCGTCTCCAGTTGAAGCTCCAGCCTTCACCTACGCCGCTGCAGAACGCAGTCCTCAGCCCCAACACACCCCCTCTTCGACGTTAACCAGCTGTTTCCAAACACTGCCACCCTGACCTCGCCCACCCAGTCTACAAACGTCGCCCAAGCCCCAGGAACTTCGACGCCTGGAGCACTTCAGACAACCGCCCGCTCTGCTTCCATTGCGGTGAAGGCGGCCATAATCTTCGTCCCTGCCCGTAGCAACGTATCAGCTTTCGTGGCTTTGTCTTTGACGCACCACGACTACGCTTCAGCCAACGTCTGCTAGAAATCGACGAGTACCTGCGGCGAGAGGAGTATGCGCCGAGTCGTTATTCGGGCTCACCTGCGCCGTCAGTCTCACGTTTCGTGTCACCACGCCGCAGCTATGCAGCCGCGGTACGAGGAAGGTCTCCTAGCCTCCGCTGCGGAAACTAAAGACAACAACATTTGGATGTGAGGTTGCTCATGTGGGGAACTCCGAATCATATCGCATGAAGACGCCGCCGCCGACGACATGCCGACGCCCAATACCGTGAAAACGTCGACCACCACGCGGACCACCTTCAAAAATACGCCGCCACCCAGAAATGATTCGACGACACGCCCTAACCCCAATTCACACACACAACGAAGCCGTGACCCAACGCCGTGGACGACATGCAATGCAAGAGGCAGGACATCCGATTTAGAAGGGGTTATCGACGGCCGGAAAGTTGAAGCTCTGTTCGACACACGAGCCGATTACTGGGTGATGACCGGTAAATTCGCCGCGCAGCTCAGGGAAGTAGCGACCGCTTGGGACGACCCATAAGTGCGCTCCGTAGGGGTCATCTTATTATGCCATCAGGACGGTGCACAGCGCGAGTGACTGTGAAGGGACATAACTGTCTCCCGACCTTTGTTCTGCTACGACAGTGTCCCCACGAAGTTATCTTGAGCATGAATTTCCTTAATAAGCATCAGGCGATAATCGCCCTGCGATCAAAGCTGATGACGCCTTCGATGGACGAGTTCATCCCTTCGATGAGAACTCCGAAACATCGCATTGCACTTAGTGTCCTGGGGGAACAAATGAGTGACCCACTCGGCACAAGCCTCATCGTCACCGTAGGCGCAACTGAAGCGAATAACACTGAAGCCATCACCTAGGAGAGCATGCATTTGCTTCTAGACTCAGGAATCGGCATCGCAAGAGGCATCGCACATTTCCACAAAGGCCAAGCTGAAGTACTACAGACTAACTTCAGCGAAGGATACCGGCACGTTAACAAAGGAGCGACCGTTGCTTTCTTCGACGAAATATCTCTCCCACCCATCCACAGAAGAATCGCCTGACCAAGGGAATTCGCCCACGTTCTATGCCAATCCAGCTTTGCCGCCAAACCGGCAAGACCAGATCCGTAGTCTGCCTCGAAGCTACAGTGAGTGTTTCTCGTCATCGCTGGAGGTCCGGCAAGCGCCGATTGCAAAGCATTGCATTAAAGCCGACCAACACGTCCGACCTCCCCGCTAAAGCCCCTACCGTGTGTCGCCGCGAGAACGACAACCCATCCGGGACCAAGTGGAAGAAATGCTGCGCGACGGCGTCATCCAGTCTTCAAGGGCCTCTCGGCGGCACCGACTGTTCTAGTGAGAAGGGAGAAAGACGGCGTACTTCGATTCTGTGTTACCACCGCTTGAACAACATAACAAAGAAGGACGTCCACCCCTTCCCCACATCGATGACACAGTGGATCGGCTCTAAAACGCCAAGCATTTCTCATTGATGTGCCTCAAGAGCGGCTTCTGGTAAATTGAGATCGATGAAAGAAATCGTGAGAGTACCACATTCATCACTCTGGATGGCGTCTTTCAGTTCAAGGTGACGCCATGCGATCACCATGCACTCGGCTGGCTTGCCAATTTGAAGGTCCCCTCCGGTTGCCTCGCTCGGTGGAGCCTGTGCCTGCAGGATTTTTACGTCCCCGTTGTTAACAAGTCCGGACGCCAGCACTCTGAAGCCAACTGCCTGTTACCAGCCCCTGTAGATGCACCGGCGCCGGCGGGCGATGAGCACGCCTTCCTCGGACCCATCAGCTCCAAATTTTTTGCACAGCAGCAACTCTTGAACCCCGACCTGAAACGCCTCGTCAAACTGGTGAAGGAAAGGTCTCTTCACTCCACGCCTGAATAGAGCGAGGATTGTCTTCGTTATGTGTACAGAATGATGTCCTCGCGAAGAAAAACATTGCTGCGAACATAACAGCCTACCTCCTTGTTGTACCTGCAAGTCTGCCCGAAGAAGATCGTGAGGCTTCACGCGACGAGCCGACCGCTGGACATCTCCGGTCTTCTCGCACCCTCCACCGAATTCAACACAAGTATTACTGGCCCGAACTGTCTTCCAATGTCGCATGTTATGTGGAAACCTGCCGCGATTCTCAGCGACGAAAGACTCCTCCCACCCGATGAGCAGGATTCCTGAACTTCTTTGACCCCCCCCCCCCTCTAGGCCCTTTAAGCAGAGATCGGGCTGTGCAATGTCAGTGCACGTTAAAGAACTCCAGGTGTTCGAAATTTCCGGAGCCCTTCACAACGACGTCTCACATAGCCCGAGTTGCTTTGGGAAGTTAAACCGTAAACTAGTACCGTATGCCGTAAACTAGTCGTTCTGGGCAGGGTCTTCAATTCGCATCATGTTATCTTGGGTTTCAGAACAGACTATACCGGCCATTTACTTTGCTCTTCGATGTCAGTAAGTGATGTGTGCTGTTATTACTGTCGCGCCGTAACTTACTTGAGGGCACATTCTCTTTCAGTAATTGATTTAGCGTTTGCTGTTAATGGTATTGGGGTTTCTTCGTGCCTACAAATGACTATTCAAGTGACCCCTATGCAATCACTTTCCTCAATGCGTGCAGTCCGCCTAGGACGACTAGTTCCACACAAAAACTTGTTAATAATACACTGTTCAAGAAATTCCTCGGTGACGCCTTCTCGTCTGTTGTCCGCTGGGATCAGGCTGGCCGAGGTCGTTAAGTATTAGCTTCCGTGTTAGACACCACTCGGCGATGAGTCTTTACAGTTATGTCAACCGTTAAAAATATAAATCCTTTGAGCTGGTGGAATCAAGAATGGGAAAAAGCCTAGGAGGACACCAACACCCTTCGTCGTCGTCGTCGCGTCGTCGTGCACATTAAGAACCAGAGTGCGCTGCTTGCGTAACAGAAGCAAAAGGGGTAGATGGCAGTGCCACGTAAAGCAGCGAAAGAACTCGACCGAGCTTCGTCCTAGCAGTACGGCTTGCAATATTGATCAGCCTGTGAAAGTCTGTTTCTCCACTCCTGGAAAGCATTTCACTTTCAAAAGGAGACAGCCAGCATTGTAAAGCCCTAGATGTTAAGGCGACAGTTGTAGGCATGTCTCTATTTTTGGCTGTGGACTAAAAGCGTATGGTAGGCACCTCAACTTCGCCGCGAAGAATGCGAAGAAGATGGAAATAAAGAAGTCATGATGGAGGCTGCATACTGTAGGATTCCGGTTAAATTTCGATTGCCTGCGGTTCTTCACATACAAAGGAATTTCACAAGATTCCACCACATAAAAGCTGGTAGCGCTCGTACTCCTTAGTACTATGAATGGGTAAGCACTTCAGCTTTGTATATTGTTTAAAGTATTAGCAGGTCAGTTGCCTATGCCTATGCCAACCATTGAAATAAACGCGATTTCGCAAGACGTACGTTTTAGCAAATGAGATGAAAAGAATTCTAACAACATTTCACTGAAACTTGTTCAGCCAACGATACGCCGTTCAGTGAAACTGTTTTTGTTCCCTTATGTGTATCATATAGACTAATCTCACGTTTATAAAAATCTGTAGAGTTTATGCTGTGTGGCTATGCATCGCAGTTTCATTTTGTTTGCCGTTTACAATTTTCGGACAACCACCGGAAATAGCGCGAAGATTGTACAGAAAGAAGACCGCGCGGACATAAGCACCTAACTTTATATTTTTCTTGCACTAAAAGCGGGTACCGCACATTTATAACGTTTCCTTAGAGCGCACATGGCTAAGAAAGCTAAGCAAAATTCATTTCGCATGGAAACGTTTCATCGGGGGATAGTAAAAAAAACGGCAACCTGACAAGGGCCATCGACCTAAGGCGAAGAAAAGGCACAAGCTGAAAGAGCCGGCAATGCTGTCTTTGACGGTAAATGTGGCAAAAAGCATTGTGTGCAAAGAAGAAACAAGTCAATAAGTGCGAAAAACAGCAAATAAAGCCAGCTATAAATTCAGGACGCTGAATGTAAAAACATTAAAATATCAAAAACCAAAATGGCACATGACCAAAAGATAGAAGTGCAAATGAAACCGATGCATTCTAGCGTCCCTAGGGAAAGGCAGAAAAATATAAAACCAAAATACATAACAACACTACGACTTATTGGAGACCAGGAAGTCAGTTACATTAGAGAAATTTCACTTTCAAGCCGAAAACCTAGGATCTGGTGACAAAGAGGCAAGCTTTTCTTCCTGGAATGCAATTGAAGGATTTCTTATGCACTGTTCCTTCAACGCTAGTAGCTTGGCTGCTTGTATGATTCCATGAGTCAAACTATATATACCTGTAGTGCATGCCCCTACATAAAGAAAATGTCACTCTCGAATCTGCATTCTTAGATCCCCGGGATCCCTCATACCACTCCTTAGGCAGGGGTTAAACGATGGGCAAGTGCCTCGCGTTGTCAGGTGCCACCACCGGCGAGTCTTGCAAGGTCGATATACTTTGTAAGGGCTATGGTAGCGAAGGCTCCAAAAACGGCCATTTTTTCAAACAACGGCGGCTCAGGGGCACCTCAGTGCCCTTGGATGCTGGGGGCTAGACTTAAAAGTGTGCCACGTTGAATGACGTCGCGTCTAATATGCTTTTGACGCGAATTAAAAACCAGTCCATTTGTAAAGTCCGCCTTTTCGAGCTCGCGTCTCTTAGAGGTTGTTGCCTTTAAATGCGCGCCAATCTTTTATAGTCAAGTGTGTTTGAGTTCCTACTAGTCATGTCCTTATTTGTGAGCAATTGGGAACTCAATAAAAGTGGCTGGCAAAGAAAGCAGCGTAGAAAGGCAGCAACCTTTCCAGACACAGGCTAAGCATGCATAATTCTTAGCGCAAATACTGGTGCAAGTGCAATTACAAGTATATTGTCACGTTGTAGTGACGGACGTCCAGCGATCACGAAGCCACCAACAGGACTTGGAAAGGAAGCTCTTTATTTGGGCTGACTTGCGCCCGCAAAAGAACTGAATCACTCGGCGGCGGCGTATGCAACAAACGTGCTCGTCAGTCGTCGAACTACGAATTCCCGCCGTTCGCGGCATCTTTAAATTTAAAGCCGGCAAGGAAACTTCGAGATAACAGGTCGAGATCATCTAGAGTAATCTGGAAACACGTAGTTTCAGCTCGGCATGGCTGTGATCAATCGAGATTAGTCCGGTCGCTTCTCGCGTCACGAACACAAATGATAACACTCCTTTCCTGCGGCTTTGCGCGAACGAACGGACACTAAAATGATACGTGGCATTACCCCCCATCCCAAAGAAGCATCGTCTCGATACTTTAAAATGAAAATAAACACGGAGAATGCAAACTTTGACTCCTTTAGCGTTCATAATATGGCTTCAGGCGTACGACATGTACGACTTCCGGGCGTGTGCGGCGTCGCTGAGATGCTGTCGTGCCGTCGGGGATGACTTCATAATCGAGGTCGCCGACGCGACGGAGAACCCTATACGGACCAAAGTAGCGCCGCAACAACTTTCCACTCAATCCACGGCGGCGAACTGGTGTCCATATTAAAACTCGATCACCTGGATTGTAATGCGTGTCTCGTCGGCGCAGGTTGTAGCGTCGGGCGTCGGTGTGCTGCTGGTCTTGAATGCGAAGCCGCGCAAGTCGTCAGGTTTCCTCGGCGCGATGAAGGTAGACGGCGACGTGGAGGTTGTCTTCGTCGGAAACGTGCGGGAGCATTGCGTCGAGTGTTGTCGTGGCCTTCCTGCCGTATACCAGCTGGAATGGGGTAAACCTGGTTGTCTCCTGGACGGCAGTATTATAGGCGAAGATCACGTAGGGCAGAATGGAGTCCCACGTCTTGTGTTCGGCGTCGATGTACATGGAGAGCATGTCTGCGATGGTCTTGTTCAGACGCTCTGTGAGTCCGTTAGTTTGCGTATGATAGGCAGTTGTCCTCCGATGGCTTGTCTGACTGTAGTTTAAAATGGCTTGCGTCATCTGCGCTGTAAATGCCGTTCCTGTGTCTGTGCTGAGCACTTCGGGGGCGCCGTGTCGCAGGAGAATTTTTTCGACAAAAAACTTTGCAACTTCTGTTGCGGTACCACTAGGCAACGCTTTTGCTTCGGCGTAGCGGGTCATGTAGTCGGTGGCCACGATGATCCACTTGTTACCTGATGCTGAAGTCGGAAAGGGGCCGAGGAGGTCCATCCCCATTTGCTGAAAGGGCTTAGTTGGCGGTGGAATGGCGTTCAGGACTACGGCTGGTCTAGTCGGAGGCATTTTGCGTCGCTGACACTCACGGCACGTTTTCACGTAATGGGAAACATCGGCAGCTAGCCGCGGCCAATAGTAATTCTCCTTGATGCGGTGCAACGTGCGAGCAATCCCGAGATGCCCTGCAGTCGGTTCACCATGACATGCCTGCATAATTTCTTGCCTGAGAATTTTGGGCACGACAAGAATATGCACTGTCCTGTTGGGCGCGAAGTTCTTCTTCACGAGGACATTGTTGTGAAGGACAAAGGACGACAGTTGGCGCTTGAACCCCCGGGGAGGCGATGCGGTCTTGCCTTTCAAATAATCAACCAGGCTTTGCAACTCGGGATCCGATCGCTGCTGCTGCGCGAAACTGCTGGCGCTTACCGGTCCTAGGAAAGCGTCCTCGTCTTCCTCTTCCGGTGCTCCGTCTACGCGGGCTAGCGATAGGCAGTCTGCATCAGAATGCTTGCGGCCAGATTTGTAGACTACAGTTATGTCGAATTCTTGAAGACGCAGGTTCCAACGAGCAAGGCGGCCGGAGGGATCTTTCAAATTGGCCAGCCAGCACAGAGCATGGTGATCACTCACAACCTTGAATGGTCGTCCGTATAGGTAGGGGAGAAATTTGGACGCGGCCCAAATAATGGCGATACATTCTTTCTCTGTCGTCGAATAGTTGGCTTCGGCTCTCGACAGTGAACGGCTAGCGTACGCGATAACTTTCTCCTGTCTGCCATTTTTCTGAACGAGGACCGCTCCTCAGCCCACGCTGCTTGCATCGGTATGAACTTCGGTTTCGGCGTTTTCATCAAAGTGCCCGAGCACAGGAGGGGACTGTAAGCGGCGCTTCAGCTCGTTGAAAGCTTCCTCTTGCGGCCTTTCCCATTTAAAAGGCACGTCAGCCCTGGTAAGTTGGGTCAAAGGTTCAGCGATGCGCGAAAAGTTCTTGACGAATCGCCGGTAATAAGCGCACAATCCAAGTAATCTGCGTATAGCTTTCTTGTCACTAGGCTGTGGAAACTCTGCGATCGCAGCCGTCTTCTGGGGGTCTGGGCGAACTCCATCCTTGCTTACAACGTGACCAAGGAACAGCAGCTCCTCGCAGGCGAAGTGCCACTTCTCTGGTTTCAGTGTCAGGCCTGAAGACTTGATCGTTTCCAGCACTATCCCAAGCCTTCTGAGGTGGTCTTCAAAGCTTGAGGAGAAGACAACAACGTCATCTAAGTAGACTACACAAATCTGCCACTTCAAGCCTGCGAGCACCGTATCCATTACCCGCTGGAACGTCGCTGGGGCAGAGCAGAAGCCGAATGGCGTCACCTTGAACTCGAAGAGTCCGTCTGGTGTGATGAACGCAGTGTTCTCGCGATCTCTTTCGTCGACTTCAATTTGCCAGTAGCTGCTCTTCAGGTCCATCGATGAGAAGTACTTAGCGTTGCATAGCCGATCCAATGTGTCGTCGATGCGGGGGAGGGGGTAGACATCCTTCTTCGTAATGCTGTTCAGGCGGCGGTAATCGACGCAGAAGCGAAGGGTGCCGTCTTTCTTTTTCACTAGGACAACTGGTGCTGCCCAGGGGCTGCTTGGTGGCTGGATGACGTCGTCACATAGCATTTCCTCTACTTGCTTGCGGATAGCTTGGCGTTCTATCGGCGATACGCGGTAGGGGCTCTTCCGCAGTGGTCGGGCGTGTTCGTCTGTGCCAATACTGTGCTTGGCAAGCCGGGTTCGTCGCACATTCGATGCTGATGAGAAGCAATCGCTGTACCCTTGAAGAAGACTGCGTATTTGGTCTTGTCTGCTCCGGGGTTATGCCGGGTTGATGTCGAACGTGGGTTGATGGCCTTGGTGAGATGGTTCTGCGGGTTGGTCGGGGAAGGCAAATATGTCTCTTATGTCTGGCAGCTCGTCGAGAAAGGCAATCGTCTTACCTTTGTTTAGATGTCGGTATTCTTCGGTGAAGTTGGTTAACAGCACCTGGGCTTGGCCATTTCGGATTTCGGCCACTCTCCATGCGACGCCCAGTCCTCGATCCAGGAGTAATTGGTTATTCCCCTCGAGGACGCCTTCGGCATTTTCGATGTCTCCAGTACCTATGCAGACGAGGACACTTGATCGGGGCGGCACGCTGAATGCTTCGTCGAGGACGTTTAAGGCAACGTGATGAGTCCCGCTCGTCGGAACAGGTATGGCTTTGTCCGTGGAAAGCCTGATCGACTTAATCGAAGGTCGATGATCGCTCGATGTTCATTCAGGAGGTCCATTCCCAAAATCACGTCTCGCGAGCATTGCTGTAGGATCAGGAAGGTTGTCGCATAGGTTCTTCCGTTTACAGTAACTCTCGCGTTGCAGCGTCCTGACGGCGTAATCAGGTTGCCACCTGCGGTGCGGATCAGCGGGCCATCCAAAGTTGTTGTTACCTTCCTGAGTCGGACAGCGAGTGGGCCACTCATGACAGAGTAGTCAGCTCCCGTGTCGACCAAGGCAGTAACCGGGTGACCGTCGACCGTAAGTTCAAGTTCACTTGTTCTCGGCTTCGTCGAATAGTGCGGCTGCGGTGGGCGTACTCCGACGTTACTTGACTGGGTAGCGGTAAAAGTTTCAAGTCTGGCCGCGTCGTCGTCGTTGTCGTCGTCGTTGTCGGTGTTGTCGTCGGTGTTGTCGTCGGTGTCGTCGTCGTGGTCATAGCTGAGGCATGGATTTGGGTTGTCGTCGATGGGGAATCTTTGTACATGCGCTCGGAAGACACCTCACGTCCAGCGGCTGCTTTATTCAGTTTAACCTTCGGGGGCTGGGGGAGCGTCCACGCACTGCGTAGCCTCGGCTAGGAGATACCTAGCGCGGTGATGATGGCGACGGGGAACGTCATAGGCTGGGCGGTGAGCATTCTTCCCGCCGCAAAAAATCCTCGATTTCGGCTGGTCGCTGGCCGGGTCGGGGTCGTGGGGCGTCGTAAGAAAATCCACGGATGCCCATTCTCCTGTATGGGCAGTACCGGAGAATGTGACCGGCTTCGCCGCAGTGGAAGCATAGTGGGCGGCGCTGGTCGGGTGTTCTCCACTTGTCGCATTTCCTCGGCTGCGCGCGTCGCTCGTAGGACGGGCGGGTTGGGACGAGTGGGCGGCGGTCCAACGCAGCTGGCTGAGGGCGATAGGGGCTTCGGTCCCGTCGTCGTGGGGCAGGACGGCGCACAGCTGCGGCGAAAGTCATGGCTGGGGGCCGCAGAGGCTGCGTGGTTGTCGGCGTCACACCCAAGGACTGTTGAACCTCATCCCGGATGACGTCTGCCAGCGATGAAAGCTGCGGACGCGTTCCCGTTGGCAGCAATCGTCGGAGCTCTTCTCGCACAATTTCACGTATAACCTCCCGTAGGTTATCGTTGTTAGCGGTGTCCATGTAGCTTGCTGACAAAAAGCGCTGCTGGCGGTCATACTGGCGGGCTCTGGCATCAAGAGTTTTTTCAATGGTGAATGCCTCTTCGACGAATTCCGCGACGCTTTTGGGTGGGTTCCGTACGAGGCCCGCAAAGAGTTGCTCTTTGGCTCCTCGCATAAGAAGCTTTACTTTTTCTTCTTCTTTCATGTCTGCGTCGGCACGCCGGAAGAGACGCTTCATCTCCTCAGTGTGCATTGCAACGGTCTCGTTTGGATGTTGTATGCGAGACTGTAGCAGCTTCTGGGCTCTCTCCTTTCGCACGACATTCGTGAAGGTCTTCAGAAGATGCTCCTTGAAGGTTTCCCAGTTCGTAAGGCTAGCTTCCTCATTCTCAAACCAGATTCTTGCTGGTCCCTCCAAGGCGAAAAAGACGTACCTAAGTTTCGTAGCATCATCCCAGTTGTTGAAGACAGCCACGCGGTCGAACTATTCCAGCCATTCTTCGGGGTCGGCTCCAGGCGAAGCGTCGGACGTCGGTGGTACCCGGGGCTGCTGAAGAATGATTGGAGTCGTCGTCTGGGGCAAACTCATGGTGGACGTTGCTACTGGTTTTCGCTTCCGGGTAGGGTCCGGCAGAATCCCGAACTCAGGTGCGTCCCCTAGCAGGCGTCGGCTTGCGCGGTGGACTGGAGTCAGGTCTTGCGGTGAATGACTCAGAGGGCTAGCGTCACGACTTGTAGGGGGTGTCCTGAACACAGAAGGCTATCCAGCACCTCCACCAGATGTCACGTTGTAGTGACGGCAGTCCAGCGATCACGAAGACACCAACAAGACTTGGAAAGGAAGCTCTTTATTTGGGCTGACTTGCGCCCGCAAAAGAAATGAATCACTGTGCGGCGTCATAAGCAACAAACGTGCTCGTCAGTGGTCGAACTAGGAATGCCCGCTGCTCGCGGCATCGTTCAATTTAAAGGCGGCAAGGAAACTTCGAGATAACAGGTCGAGATCATCAAGAGTAATCTGGAAACACGTAGATGCAGCATAGAGAAAGATATTGGTAAAGAGCGGACACTCCCATAGGGCCCAGCGGCCCATTTGACTGCAGCGCACCAAGCGGGTGGAGTCTCATAACATCCGGTTTCGGTTTCAACGCGCGCAGTTTGAATGGCTGCATGCGCTGCGCCTCGCTGCCAGGGACGACTTCCGGTTCCGGTTTCAGGGGCGCGCGGTTTGAATGTTAGCATACGCCGCGCCCCGCTGCGCCGTTGGCAGCGTATAATTAAATAGATTTCGAGTGCTTTTGACCAGCCATGAACGCAGCTGCATCACAGCCTTTGCCAAATATTAGCACTCCACAAAAGACACCAGGTTTTGAGTGAAATGAGAACATTTATTTTGTGCAACATAAACAAAGCCGTGGGATGCGGAAGATGGTTCCTGGCCTCCTGCTCAAGGTGATCCTGTTGCGGCACCACGGCACACAGCAGGTGTTGCCGACGGGTGGCATCACCTGAAAAATTCGCAAGTATGGTCATTCTCAGTCTCCTTATATTGTAACTCTAAACAGTGAAAAGGTGCGAAAGCGGCGAGGGAACGAAATTACGAGCGGAGTAAACATGTTTTTGCGAAACTCGCGTGCTGAACGTCGTTGCGCAAAGTACAATACACATACCCTACTACACGGCAGATACCAATCAGCTTTTTGCAAGCATTTCTACATTCCCCGACGTTATTGTCTACCTTCTAAAACCTAGGTGGACAGCAGAGTACGCGGTTTGTTCGAGAATATTTCGTACAAAGACGGCCACAACACGGACTACGAACCAGAAGTACACAATGTGTTAGGAGCACTGAGAAATACACGGGTGCCACGTATGTTTTAAGAAGCATAGAAAATTAAACTATCGGCGGAACAGTTCTTGGTTTTCAAGCTCTTTAGAGTTTAGAAAGCCCGACGCGTTGCCTTTTTTTGCCGGTTTTCAAAAGCGCATCCCTGTGTTGTCAATGCACGGGCGAAATGTGCGTTTCCACGAGCGCAGATAACGGACTCTTTCACACGTACTACATACATACATACGTACTACAAGAGTAAGGTTTGAGCTTTTCGTGCGTCATCTTTTTTTTCCACCAGTCTTGAAAACTACGGTCCCGTACTTGCTGCGCGGGAACGGTCGTCTTCGCCGTTCGCCCACTTTCAAGAAAGTACATTTTAACCTTACACTGACAAATGTCACCCATAAGAAGTTACATATTGTCGGGGGCCATACAAAAACGTGACGTCCCGAGAAAGCGCGAAACCAAGCAAAACTAACCGCTAGGCACAGCGCGTCGGGCCACAGGCCGTGGGCAGGTTTTTTTTTGTTGTTTCTACGCACCGACCGGCGAGGCTGCATCATGCAGCATCATTCCTCCCGCCGCTCCCGCCACGGCGTAGCATGACACAGCGTGCGCGCGCCCTTCACAACTGCGCCGGCGTACTAAGCTAGAGTGCTCGAAATGCAGCGTAATTTTGCATAAAGTGCTTGAAATATAGCGTACTTTTGCAAAAACAAAACATTCCTTCCTTGACGTTGTCACAAACTGCAAGAATGGCGTGAACAACAGCCGGCTGGCCACAGAGCGAGCGCGCCGCTTCACGAACTGCGGACAGGCAACGGCGGCCGGCGCGGCCGCCTAAATTGCATGAAATACAGCATACTTCCACAAATATACATTTCTCACCTTGCCGCCGTCATAAACAGGAGGAGTTCTGCGTCGAAGGGCAAGAGAGACGAAAAAAATTGCGGTCTGCCCGCACGAACAAATACGCCGCACGCTTTCACGCGCACAAAACAGCCCCCACGACGCTCGGTTGTCTGCCACTCGGATGGGTCTGAGCCAAGGTAGATGTCTGAGCCGCCGCGCCGGCTACCCGCCCGCGCGCGCGCGCGCGTTTAGAGACTGGTGGCGCCATCCTGGAGTTGGAAGATTATCTAGTGGAGGAGGAGGATTGCGCGTCATTTCCTGGGGCCAGATTTCGCCGAGTGTCCGCTCTTTACCAATATCTTTCTCTATGGATGCAGCTCGGCATGGCTGTGATCAATCGAGATTAGTCCGGTCGCTTCTCGTGTCACGAACACAAATGACAACATCCCTTTCCTGCGGCCTTGCGCGAACGAACAGACACTACAATGATACGTGGCAATATGGTCTCTTAGTATAGCAAGGTATCAACCCAAAGCACTTGGTCATTTGCGCAGTCCACAACAGAACGTGCGGCAAGTGTCGTTTTTCATAATTCTGATTTATTACATCAACCAAAGAAATCCAGTAAAAAAGCACACAGACAAAAATGCATGTCACAGGCAGCACGAACAGTCGCACTCTTTAAGCTGACTAATGGTTTCAATGGTAGCAGCGCAGACAGGGAAGACCCCTGAAGTACTACAAATGTTGCCAGTTGGAAAATTTAAATGCACAAAACATGCTATGGCATCTTCAATTCTCGCAAAAATGACATCCAGCTGGCGCACCAAGGTGCACAAAGGGCATAGAGCACTAGGACTACTCTTCACGCATACGGTTCGAAGTGCTTGGAACAAACCCTCAGGAATAGCAGCTGGCACGGCGTATTGTTCAGGCTGAGGTTGTGATAGAACTGCATCCATGTTTCACCTGGCCGTGATGCAGCACGCACGTTATGCAACTGCACCGAAATGAATCCATGTACTGCAAACGTCAATGTGTCGGGATTCCTTTCACCTAAATGCAATACATTATATCTTAACTATGCCAGTAAATACTCGCGGCATGCCTTCGCGCCTCACAGTGCGGTTATGATTTCTTTGATACCACGCGGGTAGCTGCTTTTGTATGCTCAACAGGATACAGAGCGAGTGACGAGAGCGAAGCAGCTAAATGAGTTTAAAACTACATTGACTGATATATATATATATATATATATATATATATATATATATATAGGTACAGTATTACGACAAACGCGACTGTTCTTTTAACGTTTATTTTGCCAACAGTTTCGGGAATGGTATTTCCTTCGTCAGGGCAGGCTTACAATGAATCCGTTTCGTCAATATAAGGACACAGAACAAGCGAGGAGGTATAATCTCCGCCCTCTAAACAACTTGAGAATGAGGGCAGGGGACCGTATAATAGGCAGCACGACAAGTCTCAAACGGGCCGCGGCTGAACAACAACCAGAAAAAACAAACGGGGAGGTGGACATGGTAAAGTAGTAGCAAAGAACGAGCCTGAACAGCACAGCGATAGAAGGGGCAAAAGAGCGTTAGACCCGGCTCTCGGCGCACACGGAAGCCGCTACCCCCCCCCCCCCCCCCGCCCCCCCCTCCAAATACGCGCACACCCCCGCAAGACGCCGCCGGGTCCGAGCGGGCGGCCCGTATCAGGTATCCTGAGACGCTTGCAAGGGACGCGTTCGAGAGACGGCCAACACACACTTGTTAACCGCTGCAACGGCAACTTGCGACTGTGCCCTCTGTGTATTTTTGCTTCATTTCGTCGCTTTGCTCTGCTGTCGGGCCTTTCTACCAGACAATCTGGCGCCCCTTTTCCCATAAATATACTAGGCGGTCCAAAACCGAGTCCCGCAGTGAGCTTCCCGTGAAAAAACAGCGTCCGTCGGGTAAAATACTGAGCTAGCCCGAGCGCGTAATGGGAAGGCAAAGATGAATTTGGGGGGAACAAAACAAAAGAAGGGAAGAGCAGAAAAAAATAGCTCTAGAAATGTTTAAAGAAAATGTAACACAGAAAATGTTAACGCACACACAGGAAGAGAAAAGAGAAAAAGAAAAACTTCTGATTAAATGTGGCGCCAAACAAGTATGACATGGTGAGAGCACTTTGATAAAGTTGGGCGCAGTGCATGTGGTTTCGAGATTTGCATGCACACGCAGGTTAAATCCTTCTGAGATTTTTCGAGTTGAGTCGATGTTGGTGTAAGTAAATAACAAATGACAAGAAATGAAAATAAAAATGGGACGGAGAATAAAAAATTGAGCACAAGAAGTTATACAAAGGTTAACAAATTAAAAATAATAATAATACAAGTGTGCGGAAAACGCGAAAGGTCTGCGGCCCGCGGAGCTGCCGCGTGGTCCCAATGATCTAGGTGATATATCAAAGGTGTCTATTTGGAATGGAACGTGGATGCTGGCAGGAGGTTGGACAAAAAAGTACTCAGCAAATAAACTGCCAGATTCCCTGCCATTTCAAAGTGTGTCTGCAGTTGTCAAGAAAAAACAAGTTCAGGCGTATTCTGATAATAACGCTGTCCAAGGCCTATGACCTTCGGAATTTCCTACGTTGGCTCCTTTAAGCAGGAAAGTCTCCCGGGAGTAGCGTTCATGCCATGAGAGAACGTGCCGAATTTATGAATGAAGTACGATTCCCTTTGTTCCCTGTAATATGTGTTAGGGAACCCGGACTGGAGAAGGATTACATGGATGTTTTCAAAACTGTGCAGGGGCAGACGCAGGTGCCTGGAAAGGGGCAAGTTGGGCAAGGGTGACACATGCGCTTTGTGGTTG
Organism: Amblyomma mixtum; assembly: GCF_055824585.1. Lineage (NCBI taxonomy): Eukaryota > Metazoa > Arthropoda > Arachnida > Ixodida > Ixodidae > Amblyomma > Amblyomma mixtum. Next base: position 183,452,831 of record NC_143021.1, on the reverse strand, counting down.
TTGAAGCGGAAACGAAATGTTGTCTTGGTCTGACCAATGTACTCCTCCCCACACACCTCGCATTGAAGTTTGTAGATAACATTGCTCGAATCGCAGTCGAGGTCTTCATTTATGTGAAACGTAAAGCCATCGGACTTGGATTTTGCCAGTTTGGTGTCGCAAATGTGCGGACACACCTTGCAACGGGGTTTTCCGCATGGGTGGCATCCACCTCGGGCAGCGGTCTTCTTAGTTTTCGCGTTGACAAGCAAGTCTCTCAAATTCTTGTCCCTGCGGTACACCACTCGGGGTGGTTCCTGGAATATTAGTGACAGCCTATTATTCTGTCGGATTATATTAAAATGACGGCTTAGTATGTTGTTTACCCTGGGAGCAGTTGCGGAGTAAGTAAGGATTAGGTTTGTTTTGCTGTCTTTTTTCACCTTGTTCTCTGCCAAGATGGAAGAACGATCTAGGCTGCGAGCGCGTTGAATCGCGTCTTCGACTATTTCCCCCGGGTATTTTTGTCGTGACAAAGCGTCCTTGAGAGTCCCCGTATGCTGATCAAATTCCTCGGTTGTAGAACATATTCTTCGGTATCTGTGAGCCTGAGAATATGGAATACTTGTTTTGCAGTGCTTCGGGTGGCTACTGTGAAAATGGAGATACTGCTGCCTATCCGTTGGTTTTCTGTATAGGGTAGTCGAAAGGCAGTTGCCGTCTACCGATATTTCCACGTCGAGAAAGTTAATCTTTGAGTCGGAGATACAGTGGGTAAACCTAATGGAGGGATGCAGGGTATTAAACTGCGCAATGAAGTCCAGCAGGCTCGCTTCATCATGTTTCCATACAAGAAAGATGTCGTCTAGGAAACGCTTGTAGAAAAGTGGTTTTTTTGGCTGTTCCTCAAGGAAGGGAATTTCTAGTGACGCCATAAAGATGCTGGCATAGCTAGGGGCCATTTTTGTGCCCATCGCAGTACCGCTTGTTTGGAGGTAGTGCTCGCCATCAAATTCAAAATTGTTGGAATTTAGGACCAGTTCAAGAAGGCCAGAAAGGGTTCCACCGTCCAAATCAACCAAAGAGTTTGAGCTTTCGAATGCTGCCAGCGTTGCTGCTATGCCGTCTGCGTGCGGAATATTTGTATACAGGGAGCAAACATCCATGGTCGCCAGAAGGCCTCCTGTGGGGATGGTCAGGTTTGAAATCTCCCGAAGGAAATGGCTTGTGTCTTTGATGTACGAGGGAAAACGGGGAGGGATGTCCTTGATGAGAAAACTAATGAAATTTGATATGTTCTCCGTCACTGCCCCGTTGCTGGACACAATTGGACGGCCATGATGGTTAACTTTATGTATTTTAGGGAGGAGATAAAACCGGCCTGGAGCTGGATTGCTCGGCGACATTGATTTTAACATTGCCTGAGTTATTCTACCGTCCTTAGCGAGTCCAGCAAGAGAGTCCTCTATTTCTGTCCCCAGTTGGCGTGTGGGGTCGTTCGGAAGCTTTCTGTAAAACTGAGGATCATTGAGCTGGCGGTGGCCTTCTTTTAAATATTCTGATTTGTCCAGGATTACTATAGCTCCACCCTTGTCAGCCGGTTTTATTACTATATTTTCGTCTTTACGCAACGTTTCCAAAGCCTGTCGTTCTTCGTTCGAGAGATTGTTGCGAACCGGACGTTGTTTTCCATACGCCCTTATTATGTCCTTCTGCACCGCAGATATATACATATCAAGGTGTCTGTCACGTTGTTCGCTCGGTGTCCACAACTTCTCTGACACGGTTGGAATCGTTTGTTGTCTGTCGCTGGTGTTTTCGTGGAAATACTCCCTAAGCCGGAGGTTTCGCGCGAAATTGTCCAGATCCTGAAAAAGTTGAAACTCATTGAACCCACCAGATGCTGGACAAAAAGTTAAACCTTTGGAGAGGAGGCTGAGTTCGGCAGGTGTGAGAATCTTTTGTGAAAAATTAACCACGTTTGTGTTTCCACCAGCTGTTTCATAGTTCTCAGCCGCGGACCTCGTATCGACAACACCCCGAGAAATATGAGCAGTTATGTCATTGTGTCATGTATATATCTGCGGTGCAGAAGGACATAATAAGGGCGTATGGAAAACAACGTCCGGTTCGCAACAATCTCTCGAACGAAGAACGACAGGCTTTGGAAACGTTGCGTAAAGACGAAAATATAGTAATAAAACCGGCTGACAAGGGTGGAGCTATAGTAATCCTGGACAAATCAGAATATTTAAAAGAAGGCCACCGCCAGCTCAATGATCCTCAGTTTTACAGAAAGCTTCCGAACGACCCCACACGCCAACTGGGGACAGAAATAGAGGACTCTCTTGCTGGACTCGCTAAGGACGGTAGAATAACTCAGGCAATGTTAAAATCAATGTCGCCGAGCAATCCAGCTCCAGGCCGGTTTTATCTCCTCCCTAAAATACATAAAGTTAACCATCCTGGCCGTCCAATTGTGTCCAGCAACGGGGCAGTGACGGAGAACATATCAAATTTCATTAGTTTTCTCATCAAGGACATCCCTCCCCGTTTTCCCTCGTACATCAAAGACACAAGCCATTTCCTTCGGGAGATTTCAAACCTGACCATCCCCACAGGAGGCCTTCTGGCGACCATGGATGTTTGCTCCCTGTATACAAATATTCCGCACGCAGACGGCATAGCAGCAACGCTGGCAGCATTCGAAAGCTCAAACTCTTTGGTTGATTTGGACGGTGGAACCCTTTCTGGCCTTCTTGAACTGGTCCTAAATTCCAACAATTTTGAATTTGATGGCGAGCACTACCTCCAAACAAGCGGTACTGCGATGGGCACAAAAATGGCCCCTAGCTATGCCAGCATCTTTATGGCGTCACTAGAAATTCCCTTCCTTGAGGAACAGCCAAAAAAACCACTTTTCTACAAGCGTTTCCTAGACGACATCTTTCTTGTATGGAAACATGATGAAGCGAGCCTGCTGGACTTCATTGCGCAGTTTAATACCCTGCATCCCTCCATTAGGTTTACCCACTGTATCTCCGACTCAAAGATTAACTTTCTCGACGTGGAAATATCGGTAGACGGCAACTGCCTTTCGACTACCCTATACAGAAAACCAACGGATAGGCAGCAGTATCTCCATTTTCACAGTAGCCACCCGAAGCACTGCAAAACAAGTATTCCATATTCTCAGGCTCACAGATACCGAAGAATATGTTCTACAACCGAGGAATTTGATCAGCATACGGGGACTCTCAAGGACGCTTTGTCACGACAAAAATACCCGGGGGAAATAGTCGAAGACGCGATTCAACGCGCTCGCAGCCTAGATCGTTCTTCCATCTTGGCAGAGAACAAGGTGAAAAAAGACAGCAAAACAAACCTAATCCTTACTTACTCCGCAACTGCTCCCAGGGTAAACAACATACTAAGCCGTCATTTTAATATAATCCGACAGAGTAATAGGCTGTCACTAATATTCCAGGAACCACCCCGAGTGGTGTACCGCAGGGACAAGGATTTGAGAGACTTGCTTGTCAACGCGAAAACTAAGAAGACCGCTGCCCGAGGTGGATGCCACCCATGCGGAAAACCCCGTTGCAAGGTGTGTCCGCACATTTGCGACACCAAACTGGCAAAATCCAAGTCCGATGGCTTTACGTTTCACATAAATGAAGACCTCGACTGCGATTCGAGCAATGTTATCTACAAACTTCAATGCGAGGTGTGTGGGGAGGAGTACATTGGTCAGACCAAGACAACATTTCGTTTCCGCTTCAACAACCACAAAGCGCATGTGTCATCCCTGCCCAACTTGCCCCTTTCCAGGCACCTGCGTCTGCCCCTGCACAGTTTTGAAACCATCCGTGTAATCCTTCTCCAGTCCGGGTTCCCTAACACATATTACAGGGAACAAAGGGAATCGTACTTCATTCATAAATTCGGCACGTTCTCTCATGGCATGAACGCTACTCCCGGGAGACTTTCCTGCTTAAAGGAGCCAACGTAGGAAATTCCGAAGGTCATAGGCCTTGGACAGCGTTATTATCAGAATACGCCTGAACTTGTTTTTTCTTGACAACTGCAGACACACTTTGAAATGGCAGGGAATCTGGCAGTTTATTTGCTGAGTACTTTTTTGTCCAACCTCCTGCCAGCATCCACGTTCCATTCCAAATAGACACCTTTGATATATCACCTAGATCATTGGGACCACGCGGCAGCTCCGCGGGCCGCAGACCTTTCGCGTTTTCCGCACACTTGTATTATTATTATTTTTAATTTGTTAACCTTTGTATAACTTCTTGTGCTCAATTTTTTATTCTCCGTCCCATTTTTATTTTCATTTCTTGTCATTTGTTATTTACTTACACCAACATCGACTCAACTCGAAAAATCTCAGAAGGATTTAACCTGCGTGTGCATGCAAATCTCGAAACCACATGCACTGCGCCCAACTTTATCAAAGTGCTCTTACCATGTCATACTTGTTTGGCGCCACATTTAATCAGAAGTTTTTCTTTTTCTCTTTTCTCTTCCTGTGTGTGCGTTAACATTTTCTGTGTTACATTTTCTTTAAACATTTCTAGAGCTATTTTTTTTCTGCTCTTCCCTTCTTTTGTTTTGTTCCCCCCAAATTCATCTTTGCCTTCCCATTACGCGCTCGGGCTAGCTCAGTATTTTACCCGACGGACGCTGTTTTTTCACGGGAAGCTCACTGCGGGACTCGGTTTTGGACCGCCTAGTATATTTATGGGAAAAGGGGCGCCAGATTGTCTGGTAGAAAGGCCCGACAGCAGAGCAAAGCGATGAAATGAAGCAAAAATACACAGAGGGCACAGTCGCAAGTTGCCGTTGCAGCGGTTAACAAGTGTGTGTTGGCCGTCTCTCGAACGCGTCCCTTGCAAGCGTCTCAGGATACCTGATACGGGCCGCCCGCTCGGACCCGGCGGCGTCTTGCGGGGGTGTGCGCGTATTTGGAGGGGGGGGCGGGGGGGGGGTAGCGGCTTCCGTGTGCGCCGAGAGCCGGGTCTAACGCTCTTTTGCCCCTTCTATCGCTTTGCTGTTCAGGCTCGTTCTTTGCTACTACTTTACCATTTCCACCTCCCCGTTTGTTTTTTCTGGTTGTTGTTCAGCCGCGGCCCGTTTGAGACTTGTCGTGCTGCCTATTATACGGTCCCCTGCCCTCATTCTCAAGTTTGTTTAGAGGGCGGAGATTATACCTCCTCGCTTGTTCTGTGTCCTTATATTGACGAAACGGATTCATTGTAAGCCTGCCCTGACGAAGGGAATACCATTCCCGAAACTGTTGGCAAAATAAACGTTAAAAGAACAGTCGCGTTTGTCGTAATACTGTACCTAAACTAGTAAACTGGGCCATTGGAACCCCTACTGAATACTATATATATATATATATATATATATATATATATATATATATATATATATATATATATATATATATATATATATATATATGTAGAACGGCAATAACTACTGCTGACCGAATTCAGTTAAGGCACCATAAAGGTGGCGCACATATATTTGTTTGAGTTTCAACATTGGCAGTTCGAACGGGATCCTCATATTGGTTTTACGATGTTGGAAAACCAATTAATGACATGCTCAGAGCTGTTAGGTAGCAAAGTTGATTTTTAATTGGCCTTGCCGTCTCTAGAAGGCACATGGTTTCTCCTGAGAGCCGGATATCAAGTTCACATTCGTGACAGTCGTCTGCACGAACCCAACTATAATAATACAAATGATGGGCCTCTTTCGCACCCCATTGGACTGAAAATGCGTTCCCTGCGGTTCATTTTAATATACCCGATGACATGAAGCCAAGTACGCATGAAACGGTCATAGCTACGAAGCAGGCGTGACAAGCTTGAAAAAAGCACAGCTAGAGCAGACGACAATAGTAAGACCTCGTCTGTGAAAGTCGAGCGGGTAGCGGTGTAGTCAGACACCGACGGCACAGTGCACACTATCACAATGTGCCACGGTGCTAAGTTTCTTCTAATGCCGCAAGCTCATCTTCAAATGAAGAGCTAATTGCTTCAAAAGAAGAGCGCGAAAGCGTGACACAACGACGGGAAAAGGTTTCGCATTGGCCGCACACCGTAGGAAACGATAGAATCAATAAAACTGCTGCAGTGGTGCAAAGGGATGAATATTTCACCAAATGATGACATAGACGCGACACGCAAGGACGACAAAAACTTCTCAATAGGGCCGTTTTGACACCGGCGAGCTCAATTTATACGCTTTCCCAGGCGCGCCGTTGCAGTTAGCTGGCGACAAAGAATCGCTTGGTAAGCTCCCGCCACTCGCCGCAAACCGAAACAGGGCCTGCAAAGTGGCGCTGCAAATGAACCACACACTTATAAACAGGGGCGCAACAAAAGCATTACAAAAAAATACAAAAATTCAGATTAATGTCTTGCTAAAATATTTACCTATTTTATAATACCTGACATTAAACTATTTATTTCTTACTGCAGTTGTGTAGCATTTCAGTTTGTAGTTTAATATTTCTTTGTATGAGTGTTTTGCTCCCCAGATTCTAGCTGTGCTGCAGTCGCGGTAAAGCGTTGTTGGGCCCAGCCTTCCCCACCATTATACGCACATCCGCCTTGGGTCTTGTGCGACCGAGGTAGCTCTTTCTGAGGGGTTAACCTCTCGCGATCAGCCCAGCTTTACTTCTACCTGCCACGGTGGTGAGTTAGCTCTTAATGCGATGGAGAGATTTTCCTCTCGCCACAAGCTCAGGTCAGGTAGGTGGCTCTCTTTGGCTGTTTCTCCACGGAGTTTCTGCTTACAATGGCGACGACAGCGTCACCAGACTCTATGTCGTGAAAATAAACGCGTCCATGCTCCCTGCGAAGTTTTATAGTAACGTTTGTAATTTATAAAAGAACAAAACGAAGAGGAAATAAGCCACCATGTTATCTACGACGTGACGGCCCATTGTAGCTAAGTGGTCGCCACATAGTAGGCTTTCTCGCGTTATCTTTCTAAGGCGATGGTGGTAAGGATCCCGCCTTACAGAAAACGCGGTCTCGTCATCGGCGTCTGTTGCCGGCGTGAGCGCCGTTGGCCCTGAGCGAAAAATTCATTAAAAGTCCCCACGGAAGCAACCTAGTGGCAAGTAGGCAACCTATGTGACGTGAACTTGTGGAGTCATCACAACATGCCTACAGGATTTGACGAAACTGCCCACCGTGGAAGGTGCCATCTAAATTATTGATCTGTTGCCAGAGGTTGCATGGGAGGAGGAACCTCGATCGCACAAGCCCCACCACCGACAGCAGCTTCCGCCACAGGGTAGTGGCTCATTGCCTGATTGCTGCAGCACCACGTCAGGGGCTGTTTGAGGACTCCCAGAGACCTATAAATGCGAGGTAGAGAAAGAGCAATTCTGCGCATACGGGCAGTAACCCCGTTAACTGCATCGCGTCATACTTTGGAGGCGGAGCTTAGGTTTCTGTTTCATTGGCTGAGCTCATGCCGGTACAGTATTTATTTTAGGAACAGAGCTGCTGCCCGTAGCCTGACCAAGTGGGGAGAACGCCCCAGAACGTCCCTCGCACACGCACACATCGTTATCGTCACCAGGACGTCATAGGAGCCCCTGGCGCGAAATATTTCTTCCCCCTGTGGAGCTTTTTAACAAGTGCAAAAGTCAAGATTTCTAAGCCGTCTGCCGTGAGAAGGTCTGGGTTAAGGCATCGGCATGGATGGAGCGCTGCCAGTAGCAAAGATAGGAAAATCAAAGGTGTTATCGAAGAGGGAGCCATGGTGGCGGTGTCACAGCTGCCGGTCACTTCAAGTGGAGCCATGACGGTGTCTTGCGTGGAAACTTTCGAGATCCCGGGTTGCGCCGCGACTGCAGACTGCCAGATTTGGGAAACGGAAGAACGTGTCCCGCTGAAATTCGCCTTCGTCGTCGGTAGACAGGCGCTTTATCATGTGGTCGACATGTCTCCTTTGATGGAGGCAAGCGTGGGGCAGATAAACCACATATGAACGCTTGCCAATATATCTGGTGAGGCTCCGATCCAAGCACCTAGGTAAGCCGTCGAAACTGCGGAAAAACACAGGTTGTCCTGCCACGTACACAGGAGCGGATAGGTCCTCGTGTTCCAGAGCGGGTGCACTTGTTGGGTGAACTAAATTAAACGCTGTCCTGAGCTGACGTCCAAACATCAGCTTGGCTGGCGTCTCATGAGTTGTCGCTTGAACTGTCGTGTGTTGTATGAACACCAACCTTGAAAGTCGACATGCACGGCTCCACTTCGGTTATTTGTGCAGCGCAATTTTTGCCTCATGAACCATTCTCTCGGCTTGTCCGTTGGTATCAGGGTGCATGCCGCGCTTGTGGAATTTCGTGTGCCATTCCTCCGCCAAAATCTCTTAGCTTCGGTTGATGTAAACGGCGAAACGTTGTAGCTGACGATCATCTCTGGAATACCAAGCGCGTCAAACATTGAACGCAGCTATTGGATTACCGTAGCTGACGTCAAAGTTCGCATGTGGCAAACTTGAAGCCACTTTGCGGTTGCGTCCACCACTACGAGGTAAGAGCTCCCGTTGACTGGGCCTGCAAATTCCAGATGAAGCACTGACCTAGAAGTTATAGGTCTCGTCCAAGTTGGCACAGGGGTCGCGCGAGTGTAGCTTTTGCATTCGACGGGCATATCTGACGTACAGCCACACGCTCTACAATGATCTGGTCAAGACGTGGCCACCACAGATGACTGCGTGGAGCTTATTACGTAGCTCTCATTTCTCCATCAGCGCTGTGTAGAAGCCGGACGGCCGCATCCCGCAGACCAACCAGAATTACCACACGAGATCTCCCTAGAACGCATCGTTTATGTGCTGACAGTTCATATTTGCGAGCCTTGTACGGAGCATAATCTTGTCCAACCCACGCTATGTAGTCGCCGGACTGAAGACTATGATAAGCTACAGCCAGAATAGGGTACCTTCTAGAGTGGTTCACTCCATTACTGGCAGTTAAAGGAGCGACATGCTCTGCCTCGCTCATGAGGATATCCGCTGTTGCCGTGGGCTCGTCTTGGGTGCTAGGCAGCGACTCAGGACGTGAGCATTTTGATGGTTCGTTCCCGGTCTATATAACAACTTGTGTTTATAAGCAGAGAGTACGAGGCACCATAGCAGCATCGTTGGTGAACAAATGCCGGAATTTGATTGTATTGTCTCATTATACCTAGAAGCGGCATCGTGATCTTTGTAAATGAAAACTTCCAGTTCAATGGCATGCTGTTAGAAGAAGATGTATTGCGGGTCGCTTCCTGTCAAGTTGGGAGTAATTTCTTTCTGACTTGCGCAAAGTTCTCTATGCATAAGCCACTGGAACCTCTGTCCCATGAACGCCTAGGTACGCGAGAACTGCCTCAAGACCATATGGTGACGCGTCATGGGAGAGGAAAATGGGGTTGTTCTCGTTGTAGTGCTGTAGAAGCGGAGCGGCACGAAGCACCTGCTTGAACTAAAGTGGCTGTTTGGGCTTGTTGGTCAGTTATCATGGTTAAATAATGCAGTGCGAAAAAGGCACGGACAAACGAAGAAGTGGACAGGACTGGCGCTGAAAGAGCGCCAGTCCTGTCCACTTCTTCGTATGTCCGTGTCTTTTCGCGCTGCATTCTTTAACTACCTACTTGAGCTTGGCAAAAGCTTACTGGTGTTCGGAAGTCCACTAGCAACTGCATCCAATATAGAAGGGTCGGTGCAGAGACTTTTCAATCGCAGGGCAGTCCTTGACAAACCAGGAGTAGAATACTAGTAGTCCCAAGAACTCTTGCAGCTCCTTCTAGTTATTTGTAAAAGGTGCTTAAACACTCGGTCGCATCTTCTTTTTGGTATCCGCACACTTTTGGCGCAGATCCAGAACCCCATATACTCCACCCTAGGTGTAGCAAACAAACCTCAACTGCATCTTGAGCTCTCGGATGGCAGCTGGTCTTATTTGAAGAACTTGAGGCGTCCGACGAGCTCTGGCGGCTCGTTGTCAAACCGACACTTGCATCTCAACAGCAGCTTCATCACAGAATTTTTTGCCAGTCCTCTGTCATCTTCTCCATCCTTGCTTGCCTCTACTAATCTATTCCTTTCTCCACTCCCTATGCAGCCCCTACAGCATTATGGGGGCTGTTACTATGATCTGAAATCCCCATACTTCTTTCCCTCCCATCCTGCACGATGTGCAAATAATTTGGAATCACTTATCATCGCCATCGAAGCTATTGAACTCAAGAACGGGCCATGAAAGTCGCATTAATTATAGCTCCATCTAGTTAGTGTTCACAATAAATTTTAATCTTGCTCTTTTTGGTATCTTCAACCGCCAGGAAAATACACATTTCTGGTGGAGGAAATCGAAAATAAAAACGTCCCGCGCTTTTCATGACGGCTATGCCGATAAGGACAGGTGAAGTGAATAGCTGGGTAGCCTAAGAGGTCGGATCCAAGCTAAAGCAACAGTGGGACGGAAGATATATATATAGGAAAAAAGGGACCGCTGATTGCAGGAGCTGTATATCGTTTTTTTTTTATTGCTAAAGCATTCAATGGTTACTGAGGCGGAAAATCTGGCGTTGTGGACGACGCCATACATTCCGAAGACCCACGCGGCCTCATGATGTCATTGGCAGTGCCTAAATTATCAGGAAAGGAAGAAATAAAATTTCTCCTGAAGTGGGTTTCAAATCAAGGTCGGCGCGATCAGGCCAGTTTCGCCGACCTCATTAATAGAGCACTGCGCCGTCACCGCACTTTTTCTTTATTGCATGAAAATACTGCTTAAAAAAACCTGAATATGCATAAGCCACAAAACGCTGGCTTCCATAGTAGGAGACCGCCACACCCCGACATGTCTTGCCATTCTCTACAAAGAAATTGCTTGGAGGCGCACACGTGTCTCTAGATATCTGAGAGCGCATCACAGCAGCCGAAAACCCGCGCGCTAAACTGCCAGTCCCTCGCGATTGGATTAGGTTTCTTCGTCTTCATAAACCCCCACTCAGGCGGTGCGAACAGAACAGCATATCTGGCTGACGCATTAGAGCACCACACCATCGCCACAGCCTGAAACCCCGCGCGCAGGCTTTCGCATTCACAGCACATATATAGCCTTAAGTGGCGGCCATAACTTTTCACCCTTCACATATTATAAAAGCTCCACTTCGGGGAGAGTGTTGTTGTCGGGATTAGAAAGCAGCACCCTAATGGCAGAGGCCAACATCAACTTCTCCTTGCCGTCTCTTTATCGCTGGCGCTGTAAAAAGTGTCGCCATCAGGATATCTGCAAAATGGCGATCTATGTTTCACACCGGGCCAACCCGCACCTCGTAAAACCAGGTTTGTTTGAAAACTCTTCTTCGGTATACTTCTTCGCTGTACTCTGTCTAGCAAAAAATTCCATCTGCAAAGAAAGCGCAGCTGTGCTGATGTTATCAAATACTCATCCATCAATGCAGCTCGCGCGGGAAAAAGCTTAGCAAACGTCTCCCCGCTAAAACGCTAGGAAAAACTTTTCTATACAATCGACACAATTTAAGATGGATTGTTACAATTTCTTTGACCAGACATCCAAATTGAAATAGATGACAGCAGGAGCAATGTACTATTATGACCCTTTATTTATACCCTTAAATATTCAGCACTTGCACTATTTTAGTACTAAATCGCATTGTTGACAGTGTAGAAAAAACTGGTCCTGAGGGATGTAACGGACCTAAAGTAAAATTTTACCCCTGAAGCGCTGAATGAAGACATATGGAAAGGCAATGAAGGCATAAGTATATGAAATAAGTAAAGAATACCCTTATCAAACCCAGAAGTTATGTGCAGATACCGGTACTGCGCGTAGACATACTACACTACGCGGCGAAAAAAAGTGGGATGGACTAACAGGAAGGAAAAAATTCACCACAGAGGACGAGTACAAGTTTTGAACAGTGGATGAAAAAGAAAATACTTAAAATTTGATGATTTCGCACAGTTTAAAACATAAAATGAACATAAGGAACGTTTTAATTAAAAATACATGAAATACAAAAGAAGACAAGAACAGCCAAGAAGACTGTCTAGTCTATCGAGAATTTTGAAACCAAACACGGTGGAGTAATGAGCAGTTGCATCTTGTCTGGTTCCTTTGTTGTGTTGTTTTACTTTTTGGTATACAAAAGTAAAGTTCTTTGAACGTAGTATAACAAGCAAAATAGGCATGTGCTTTTTGTACCTTTCATTTTGTGCCCTTAAAGCCGCTATTGGCTAGTCACACACGATTCTAGCGCAATCCGTTGTGCAGACGCACTGGAACTAGAGTTTCCTGATCCACAGGTGACGCTATTCGCGCCATGTAGCTGTTCCTGCGGACATTTATAGAGGGGGTACTCCCCGTAAGCATCTTTTACTCTTGAGCTTGACAGTATTACCACAATGTATGCAAATATTATCGCCAGGGTCTGGTTTGTATTGGGCTTCAATTTTAACCGACGTAAGGTGCAGAACAGAAAATATGACGGTGGATAAGCGTAAGCCATGAAGTTGAGAGCCACATGCGAAGAAAACTGGATATTGTAGATGGCTCGTTATGACGGCAAAGCAAGCATAACGCTCTCATGCCGGAATGTAACAGGTAATGAGCGACGCACTTTTGTAGCCCGGTAATAGCTGTGTAAATGGTCCGGGAAGCTTTGAAACGAGGCGAAAGCTATTTTTTAAAATGGCTCCATTTCCAGACTTTCTACTGCCACATACCCAAAAAAAAAAAATTTAGTTTCCTGTGGTGATTCGCTGCTTCAATATTTGAGAATTAAATGCGGCATGTACTTTCATTAATGTTTGCAGAACTTTTCCAGCTTAGCGCCTCATCCGAGTAAATACAATGCAATGTTTGGTCTCTGTAGAGTATGGGAATGTATCTTCGACTGATATCGTCTGTACTGACTTAAAGTTACGATACTCGAAGACCGCAACAGTTGGCCCCCCTGTCTGCGAGTCAGGGTCACCTTTTAAAGGTACACTGAAGAGGAATCTGAACTCGTCCTTTTCACGCTGGAGCTTGATCTACACGTTCCCAGCGTTCTTAGACACTTCGAATTTTATTTCATATCATTTCGTTTTGTTACCTTAAAGACCCCTCGCGGGGCATTAGATAAGGGGTGTGATGAGCAGAAAAGGTACAAGACAATGCAATTTGTGATCATGCACATAAACCCTTGTTTAGCTTGGTAGCAAATGATAAAGGACAGGTTATGTCGACGATATGCTGAGAAAGGCCGTTCCAATCTTTAGCTGCACGTGGGAAGAAGGAGGCTGAAAAAGTAACAGTTCGAGCACATGGGCGAAAAACTTGAAGCGTGTGGCTAGTGGTGAGAAATGCTGGCCTGATGTAAAGGGCACGGTTAAATGATGAGCATAAGAAGTTGTGGTACAGTCATAGCGTGGCTATGCGACGACGAACGGAAAGCGGCGATAGGGTTTATTTAGTGTTTAGGGCTCAAACACTGACTTCGGAGGAGTAAGAAGAACGAATTCACCTTGTAGCGCGGTTTTGAATGGCTTCTAGATCGTTTACGAGGTTATTATGATACGGGTCCCACATGGCGGATGCATATTCAAGTTTAGGTCTAATGAGTGATTTGTAGGCGAGCAATTTCAAGTGATGTGAGGTGAGGCGAAGGTGACGTTTAAGAACCCCCAGAGTTTTGTTAGCAGATGATATCACGTTAGCAACATGTGTATTCTATGCTAGATCTTTAGATAATGTGACGCCTGTGCGGCCCTGTGCGGCCGATTTCTGTAATTTAATAGTATTGACGTCCGGCTCCCGCCTTTTTTAATTACCCGCATACGGTGGGAGCAGCCGACCAACGCATGGAGTGCCTTTCAGGCAGTGGGGTGGCGGCTTCGCTTTCGTTTTTATTTTGTTTTATAGGTTTCCGTGAATAAATAGATCTAGTCAGAGACTATATAGCTGCAAATTAGGCCCACTGAAATAATAATACGCGTGTACTCTTTATTTCGCCGACCACTACGTATCATTCCGCCGATGGCAGAGCGGCATGCCGCCCCGGGACTGGTTGAAAGGTTAGTGGACTACTGCCACCATGTGAGAGGAATTCAAAGAAGAAAGGCGGGAGCCAGGACGTTTAATCGGATTTAAATTAGAGAAATTGTCTGCACAGGTCAAATTCGAAGTTTCTAAAAACGCTCGGAACGTGTGGACCGAGTTCTGGCGGTAAAAATACGAGTTCAGATTCCTCTTCCGTGCACCTTTAAATTATTTTTTTTTGTTCAGTACTCAGCTAATACATTATGAGATTTCATTCACGCACACTTAAAGATACCGCTAACAATTTTTGGCGATCAGATTTGGCGTTATTGTTTTTGTGTACAGCAAGCTGCCAGTTTGGAGTATGTACTTTTATTAGGCGACTCAGCACTGCCCGTGATATATAATGCGCATCGAGTTTTGATGTCTGCGTGCGTCTTTTGTAAAGTCAACATAAAAGCTAATTCTGCACTGCACATGTTTCAGAAATTCATGAGTTCGGTGCACCTTTCGCACATGTAGAAATGCTTTGTTGATTCTTATTAAAATAATGTTCTGACTCTTTTTTGCCGGCAGCGTCAAGATGCTGACTCAAACAAGTTCCATGACGGATTTATTATTTCCCATATTATTGTCTCGATTCGTTTTGGGTCCACATTAGCCGGTGCATTGTGTAGAATGAATGCTTGCTTTGCGTATAATGTTTGCGAGTATTAGTGAGTTTCGTTATCACTTGTGGAGCTGACTTCAATGTACCAGTGTCATAGAGCTATATGATTGGTGTCACTGTGCGCTGCAGGAGTGATGACGGTGATTCTATTTTTATTCAACGCAGTGTTGACGATAGTTGCGTTGAATATCCCCTAAGGCATGCTTCTGGGGAAACCTAGTAATGTAGCGGAGAACATGACAAGCTTATTAACACCTATGCTGGGAATTATATTTTGCTTTCGCTTAATACGAAATTAAACAGAATTAAGGGATATGAAACGGCACCACTAGGGGCTGGCGCATGCTTGCCTGTCATGGTTTCAGGACATACGAGAACTCGGCTTGGGATTCCTGATCAATTACTGTATAGCTGTAAATGTAGAGGAATGCTTTAGCAATTAGGAGGGGATAACTGCTTTCGCAACTTTCTTTTTGAGAGGTGCAAACTGAAGCTGGTCTACATGCCCACATACTCACTTGTTTTCATGATGACCAGCCGAGAGCTTCTAGGGAAATGTTGGATCAGCAATGAGTACAGTGAAAAAATAGCACATGATACTAGGAGAGAATTCAGTGTCAAGGTAGGTACGGAGCAATCTGGAGACCAGAAATTGTTAACAGTGTATAGCCTATAGGATTAGCACGGCGGAGTGGTAGTGCAGTTCGCAGAACGCAATAATTTACGAATTGTGAGCACCTTTGGAAAACAGGGAAATCAGAAGTGGACGTTTAGGAGCCCAAACGGAAAGTCTAAAAATGAAATAGACTCTATATACCCTCGCATTGTGCAGATTTTGGAAATGCTGAACTAAGTAAGATGCAATGATTACAAGATGGCAAGATCTCCGTTTACCTGCACTTGAGGACTTGTCTTCGCCCAGACGAAGCCAAGTCCTCTTGTCGAAACGTTGGCTCAAGCAACCTGAGGTTTTCCCCTCCCTTGTTCATTTTGTGATCGATGCACTTAAGGAAGGTACAGTGGACACTAGTGTAGTAAAATCCCGTGAAAGAGTTTGCGTTCAGAGGTGCAGTACCACAATTAGGACTTCACTGCAGCACACGTTCCGCTTGACAAAGGGTAGCGACGCTTTTGTTTAGGACATGAATGATAACCTCCGAAATGTTTTTTGCGAAATGGACTGAAGTAGGGAGTATGCTAGCAATTCATGATGCTAGTGAGCTTTCTTAGGACGAAAAAAACGGCTTAAAAAACAGGCGTAGTAGTCAAGCATGTAACCGCATAGATAGCACAAAGTCGGACGAGCTGTCAAACCTAATCAGTAAGAATAGCATAACCGGCACAAGGAAGTATAAAGGGGAGAAAACCAAGCATGCACTTATAAAAGATGAAACAAAAAAGCGGTCAAGAGAAAACAAGTCGGAGGGAAAATTGAGATTTCCACGCAAATAGAAAAAAAGAAGACACCATTGCCCATATGGATAATGGGACAAATATTAAAAACTTTATGCGCCAAAGAACTGTCTGTAACCTCTGCGTTTTTGTCAGAAATATGCAAAACTTTGCGAGCCACAGAATCGACAGTAGCATCCTCGTTTTTGACTGTCGAAAAAATGTAATGCGCTTTAACCAACACTTAGCCACAAATATTTAACTGCCACCAAGCGGCTACCTCTGGCATTTAAAAGGTTAATATTGGAACCTAATTACCCAGCTTGCTTTTTAGGAAGATTATTCGGTTTCAGGTTGACGCATGCTAAAAGCATGCATCAACCTGGCAGGCTAGCAGCATGTCGGTAAAGCCATACCTCAATCCCCAAATCTTTTTTTAATTACCTAAAGCTTAATCGAAACCCATCTGTATATAGCGTTAAAAGAAAATGAGAACACATTTTACTCAGTCAAAGCCTCAGCAGACGTGCAGACATTGCTGGGCCAGTGTAGAATGGGCATATAAAAAGTACATGTGTCCCCGACTGAATGGCGACCACATATGTAACGTGGCACACGTAAGCGGTAAGTGGGACGTTGGCCCTGCCTTACAGGCCAACCGCGCTTGACTGAATTTAAGCGCAGTTTAGCTAACCTTTATAACTGAATGTTAAATACAGGTACATGCACTGAGGTTGACTTTGTATGAGTACAATTTGATTAGTCAATGTCTACACGTATAAAAGTGTTCTTGTTTGTTTGGTAAAAAGGACTGAAAGTCTACGAACATTTATTGCCATTCGTTTTACTAGCGGGAAGCACTCAACTGTACAAAAGAATCATGGTGGGAAGGGAGTAAACCAAAGTTGAGATATTTAGTGGAAATTTACTTCATATCTGAAATGCAAGAAAAAGCAGTATGAGCTTTGGTTGCTCGGCACCGAGTGCTTTGTTTTCAGTGGATCGTTGCCCGAAAGTCGAGCCAGAACGTTTCGTTGCATTGTTGTGCCGCTGGCACCGTCCAAGGGCAACTGCTGTCTTTGCAAAAAATAAACTATGACGGCGAACGAGGCCATGAAAGTAGTAATATGTTATGGGTGTCAACCACGAGCTCTGTGAGACTGTTCTAGACACCGGCTCGCGGAATAAAAGCTCCTACGGTTGTCAGCTGCAAACAAAATTAGAAGCATAATGATCGCTTGTCGCTGTGTTTGTTTCTACCGTACTCATACGATAGCAAGAACAGCACAATAAATGCGGCGGGCTGCCCCCAGAATTCCACACACTCACAGCATCCTACAGCCCCTGCGACACGTAGAGCGCTATAAGGATTTAAAAAAAAACTCTTAAGGCTTGCGCCCTTCCTTCTCAGTATCTGATAGTGTTAAGCGTGCAAAACTTTATAAAAAGCGCTCTACACGAGGCGCAAGTCTGGTTACTCCCTTAACGCCTCTGGAGTTTTGTTGTCAACCATTTGTGGCCCCTCAGTATAGATGGAGACATATAACAGCTATAAAAGTTGCTCAATAAATTTTTTTTCCGACTGCAGCAAATGCTGTCGAGAGAGCAGCTTACGGTTGCGATGATTATTTAGTAGGTCACACCAAATTCAACCGAACAATGGTTTGTATTGTTACTCTTTACAGAAATGCGCATACACTTTTAATAAGGGAATAACTACTCGTTGGTATCCGCCCAAGCGCACCTGCACTGCTATATAGGAAAGCTATAACGCTTCGACAGAAAGTCAGTAGTTGCAGAAAGATTCGTTGTCCTGATCCGGCGTTCGAACCCCTGATGAGGCAAAATTTTTCTTTTTCTTCGAGTCTCCTGTAGAAGCTGTATCGCTTTCCTTTGTGGCCTTGTGGCAGCGCTTTGTGGATGGCAACGAGTAATTGATTCTTTATTACAAATTTATTTAACCTTGGGGCATTCCTGTAAACATTTTACCAACAAGAATGCACTTTACTGCTGTTATGTACACACAAAGCCTTAAGTGGCAATGCCAGAGAATATTCCAAACAAATTCGTAGCTGCAATAAGAACTTCCACGTAGTAACATGTCCCCGCTGTTCCAAGTCTTTTCTGTGTTGATATGTTACAAGGTAGTGAACTTGAGAAAAGTGAGCAGCGTTTCGAGTGTACTGATTACATGGTTGTAGTTATTAAAAACGCTTTCATGAATTTAACGTGGCGGTATGCACACCGGACCATATTGGAGATTGTCGGTTCCGGACTGAAGCATGTTGATTAGGACCTCATTATTAGTGAAATTATTTGCTCTGTTACACAGCTCATTGATCCTACGAGGAACATAATCAACGGCCTTTTGCGGTGCGGTGTTTCTCAAGATTTTTTCCTATAAGCTATGGGAAACGTTCCGTACTGTGTGGTCATGTGGTCGCAATTATCTCCAAGTTATAAAATAAATCTGAAGTGAGTGTTGTATTCCGAGATGAACTTTATGAGACAGTGATTTTGCAACAGCCGGAGTGAAGGAATTGCTTTCAAGTAAGGAATTGATTTTAAATTAAAAGCACCTGCTTTTAAGTATTGTAAAACTGTTTCGATGACATTTTATTTTTTGTTGAAAGGCGGGACGCAGTTCGCCGAATTTTTTGGCTCGAGCTCTCTGCGCTTACACGGGATGGAATAAACGTAGATAGAAGAGCATGGGACAGGCGGATAACGATGCCTTGTAGTGCATTCTATTAAGCATGAAATGCTTTTAGCCCCCGTTGTCGGCAGTGTGGTGACGTCACGCCGAGACCGAGAGCCATCATCCGGGCACTGAAATCCACTCATCCGGGCACTGAAATCCACTCATCCGGGCACTGAAATCTACTCATCCGGGCACTGAAATCTGCTCATCCCGGCACTGAATTCCAGTCATCCGGGCACTGAATTCCAGTCATCCGGGCACTGAATTCCAGTCATCCGGGCTCTGAAACGAGAACATCCGGGCACCGTACGAGACTTAACGAGATTTAACGAGACTCTCTAAGCCCTCTTACGCGACCGGCATGCAAGCGTCGGTTGGTCTCCAAAGGAGTCACAAAAAATAACTGCTGCCGGTGCCTTCTCAATGTTTATCAAGATATCAGTCGCTGTGCGTTTGATAATGCACGGAATTATAATTTCCGATTTCTAATAACGCGTGCAAAAAGCACATAAATGTTACGATACACTTCGTTGTCATACGTGATCTCTTATGGGGCTTCGCGCATCGAAGCAAAGCCGCGCAGGCGCACAGGGGCCCGGGTGAGAAGCGCTGCGTTCAAAGCGCAAGGCATCGCGCCGAACGGGTGGTGGCGTTCCTCCCTTCCATTACGGTGCGGTTCGGGTGTCCACCGAGATGGCAGAGAATTACTGCGCCATTTCCTTTCCTCAAAAAACCTTGCGTCCAAATGGCAAGGCATCGCGCTGAGCGGGTGGTGGCGTTCCTCCCTTCCTGTACGGTGCGGGTGTCCACCGAGATAACACCCTGTTGAAAATTCCAGCAAAAGTCATGTTGGAGAAAACGGTGGGCCGAATGGAAGTGTTGGTTTCCATGTTGGAGAAAACGGTGGGCTGATTGGAAGTGTTGGTTTCCACGCTGGGTGCTGTTGGAGCGAATGGGAGAGATGTTGGATGCACTAATGGCGACTTTGGGCCACCCTGGATTGAGTGGAAATTGTGGTGGCTGCACTGGCACTTTCAGTAAACAATATTGGGCTGAATGGAAACCACGCTGGACACTTCAGTGAACACGGTGGGACGGGATGGGCTTGGTGGTATCCATCGTGATTATCTCGGTGGGCCTGGCAGGCAACACTGGACTATGTGGAAACCACGGTGGGAGCCTATGGATGTGTACAGTCGCGAGCAAAAAATATTAGCACAGATCACTGGCGATCAGAATTCGTATATCTCACCACGCGGCGCTGCGGTAGGCAGAACTGCCTAACGGGCCGTTTCCATGTTTGCAGCCTAGGGGGGGGGGGGGGGGGGGGGCGGCAGGAAGTAAGCTTTATCAAGCGTGCACCGCCCGAGCGTTGAAGTGACTGTGCTTGCGGAATTTATTTTGGCTCGGTTATCATGAGCACAGATGGCTTCTTTTTATTACTGTTTTTTTATGTCCGCGATGGTTTGTCACAAGGAACTCGCGGGAACAATAGATGATAGCGCTGCTTTTAGTCAGCAGTTTTGCTGTCCGTGGCAGTCCGCTAATTTGCTGTCCGTGGCAGTCCGCAGTAATTTTACTGTCCGTGGCAGACCCCCTTAATACTGTAGAATGGGAACGGCCCGGCACTCCCGTTATCAGCCTCTCCGCCACCCGCAGTGCCAGGCGTTGTCATTCCGGCGCTCTGGTGTTCCGTCATGTGTGCTAATCTTTTTTACCCACGACTGTACCTACTTGTTTGGCATGGCACAAACCATGGCTGTATTTGAATGGCCGATGCTGGGCAGCAGATACTGCATATGCATGTGCCTATATGGTTGACAAAATGAAACTCATCAATGCACTAACAATCTCAGTGGGTCAAATCCATCAAACGTACAGTCTTTGTCAAAAGTAACCAGGCTGCATGGTTTGCTTCTAGCTCGTACAGCGGATCCCTCACAGCTTCCCTGAAGCTGGAATGGTAGCTAAAGGTAAGGGCTGAGGGTCTTATTACCTTCCAACACGTTTTGATCCTTAGGAATAACACAAGGGCTCCTCTATACAAGCTAGAAGCAAACCATGCAGCCTGGATACTTGGGCTTAGATTATCATTAGCAAAATATTTGAGAAAAAGTTTAACTTCATTGTTCACAAAATAATAAATTGCAGGTTTGCAGAGCCCTGCATGCCTGAATCCGAACACTCAATTTCATTCAGAAAATTTTATTGAGCGTGCATTTCAAGACATATACTAATTCAATTAACAAATTGTTAACCACATAGCTGGCCACAGCTTCTTTGTAGAAGGGTTACGAATACAAATATATACACAGAATATTTCGACAAGGCTGCACTCTTATACATGCACCTCGGTACACAATTACCAGTACAACACTGTTTTTCAAAATAGAAATGCAGATATATATAAACTCAATATGAGGATATAAATTACACAGCATATTTCATACTAAGAATTGATTTGGTTTTCACGTTGGATGAGAGAACTCCACTATAAAAAATGCACACCTTCACTGTAGTCTCAAGAAAGCATATACCGTGGAGGTTGTTCTCTCGACGCGCGTTTCAACGCTGCCGCCTCTCACGTCGTGCTGCCGATCAAACAGCGTCACCATGTTTTTACGACAACCTACTCTCTACGACTGCTACGTTGGGTATTTTGTTAGCCTTGCTGATCTCCTATCAATATAAAAAAAAACTTCCCCATACAAACAGAAATCGGCATGTAATTTCGTGAATGAGCAAAGCAGCAAGCCATACTGCCGTGAGAACTCAGGCATTTTTCAACCGCAGCGCAAGCAACAGGTCGTTAATTCGCGCGTTTCTACCAGTGGTAATTGCTCGCAATCGCTGCAATTTCTGTGGATGCCGATACGGCTGAATACCCAATAAAAATACCAAAAATAAAATAAAAAGTAGGATACAAGCTTTTTCACAACGAAACCGAAACAAGAACTGGTTGTCACCGCCAGGTGGCTGCCGGTAGCTGTTTTTCTGTATAACCCTCATGGCGGTTCGGGTGCTGCGTCGCGTGCATCGCGCTTCGGCGCTTGCTACAATTCGCTACTTGGATTGTGAGCCGTCGTGAACTGTGTTGTGGTTTGCGTGTGTTTCTTCTTGCTCAAGGGTGCACAATCGCGCAGTGCTGTCGACGTAGCCTATTCGAGGCAAAGTGTCATTTTTCTGGTCTCTCTAACTTTTCAGTCTGTGCGCTTCTTTGTGTAGTCCAGGATGGGTGTCCAGGCACAAAGACGCGCGGGCAGTGTCGCGGTGGAAATGTTCCAAATAAGGCCCGGAATATTTTCTTCTGTGTGACTACGTGGTAGAGAGTGCCGGCTACGTAGCACTCGTGCTGAAATCTCACTGGTTGGTGTAGTGCCCGTGACACGAAGGCAAACAGCGTTCTGCACGACTACGCAATCATCTGAAAAGGTAAGCAGTACTCGTGCATTATCCGAAGCATATAATGCTGGAACGGTGACCTGTCGTACTGCTGCAGTATTCGTGTTCAATGCTATAAAAAGCGTTTAAGGCGCTTTTGTTGTCGCCGCGGTGAGTTGCTCTGCCAAGAATTGTCGCTGTCGGTACTTGTTTTGGCGAAGGGGATGCGACCGTGCGTGCGCTAGCTTTGCATGATTTTGGTATGCGCATGTTTGCGCGTTTTGTTTCTTGTTGAGCACAGATTTGTCCTCGTATATGCCTCGTTCTACGCGTTTCTGCCCATGCTTGTTCACACCACCGCGCACGTTTCAAGGACCGGCACTTTGGCTGTGCGTAAAATGTATGATTGTCTTTCAAGATAGCGTTAGCACTTTGAGGGGGATTGAAACACTTTTTATTCGCCGCGGTTTTTGCTTGGCCCTAGACTGTTGAACCTTAGGTCGTGGGGTCGATCCTGATGGCAGTAGCCGCATTTCGATTTAGGTGAAATGAAAAAAAGAATGCCCCTGTGCTGTGCGATGTCAGCTCACGTTAAGAAATTCTAGGTGGTCTAAATTAATCCGGAACCCTCCAATACGATCAGTGCCCATTTTCCGCATCTGAATTCAAACCCCACTATAAAGAAAGCACTGTCCCAGGTTGCAGTTACCAACGAAAGTTAATTTCCGGCCGTCAGGATCTAATTTTTAAGTGAGTATGTGAAGATTTTTTTTTTTATGATACCGATAGCGTTTCTGGCTACCCAGAGTATAGGATCTTGCATTTCGATCACTCTGCTGTTTGAAAATTGGTTTCTGAGGAAAACAAGTGACGCAATAATTGTCTCAGTTATTACGATGTTTATCTACGCTTTCGAACGCAGATTTGTTTTGCTCATAGCAAGATTCCTTTACTAGTGCTAGGGGAACTGATGCATTTTAAACAGGGTAGTTTTACTTTGTATTGAGGCGTATACTTGGGCAAGTATATTTGCGTATACTTGGGCAAGTATATTTTTCGTGATCTTTTTACATTCATGTGATATTCACTGTTGGACCGAGTTCGCATGCTTGTTTTTGTACTCCTGTCATAGTGATAATGGAAAATTGGTATCTGCAGGTGGCACATCTGTCTTCCAGTCCGAGTCAATGGCATGGATTTTGTGGCCACCAGATGAAGTCAAAAGCTGTGTTGTAAGTTGTTACTGCATTGTGCTTTGTTCTTGTGGTTGCCATGAAATGTTCTCTTACTTTCATTGCTCTTTTCCTTAATGCTACTGCTTGGAGCAGTTTGGATTGCTCTGCAGAGCCCATGCTTGTTCACACCACCGCGCACGTTTCAAGGACCGGCACTTTGGCTGTGTGTAAAATGTATGATTGTCTTTCAAGATAGCGTTAGCACTTTGAGGGGGATTGAAACACTTTTTATTCGCCGCGGTTTTTGCTTGGCCCTAGACTGTTGAACCTTAGGTCGTGGGGTCGATCCTGATGGCAGTAGCCGCATTTCGATTTAGGTGAAATGAAAAAAAGAATGCCCCTGTGCTGTGCGATGTCAGCTCACGTTAAGAAATTCTAGGTGGTCTAAATTAATCCGGAACCCTCCAATACGATCAGTGCCCATTTTCCGCATCTGAATTCAAACCCCACTATAAAGAAAGCACTGTCTCAGGTTGCAGTTACCAACGAAAGTTAATTTCCGGCCGTCAGGATCTAATTTTTAAATGAGTATGTGAAGATTTTTTTTTTATGATACCGATAGCGTTTCTGGCTACCCAGAGTATAGGATCTTGCATTTCGATCACTCTGCTGTTTGAAAATTGGTTTCTGAGGAAAACAAGTGACGCAATAATTGTCTCAGTTATTACGATGTTTATCTACGCTTTCGAACGCAGATTTGTTTTGCTCATAGCAAGATTCCTTTACTAGTGCTAGGGGAACTGATGCATTTTAAACAGGGTGGTTTTCCTTTGTATTGAGGCGTATACTTGGGCAAGTATATTTGCGTATACTTGGGCAAGTATATTTTTCGTGATCTTTTTACATTCATGTGATATTCACTGTTGGACCGAGTTCGCATGCTTGTTTTTGTACTCCTGTCATAGTGATAATGGAAAATTGGTATCTGCAGGTGGCACATCTGTCTTCCAGTCCGAGTCAATGGCATGGATTTTGTGGCCACCAGATGAAGTCAAAAGCTGTGTTGTAAGTTGTTACTGCATTGTGCTTTGTTCTTGTGGTTGCCATGAAATGTTCTCTTACTTTCATTGCTCTTTTCCTTAATGCTACTGCTTGGAGCAGTTTGGATTGCTCTGGCCTGATATGTTTACATGTTTATATGAGTAATATTAGTTGGCTGTCAGAATGGGCCGGTTGCAGGCCATTTGAAGTTTTACATTCAATATTGCTCGTCTTTTAACCGTTGCATTCTATGCATGAAGTGCGAAATGTCTGCATGTTCTTGGCTGCATTATGTGATACTATTTGACTACGAATATTAACATTATGATGCATGTGTGTTAACTTAAATATGTGTTTTTATGCCACTCATCGCAGGTCACAGATGTAAAAGAAAAAGTGCACACATGAGAACTGGTTTCATTACTGCTGCCTTGTTTTTGCTAAGCATGGAGAGCTGAGCTAATTGGTTCTGGGTAGAATTATGAGACATCATTCCAGTGTACAAAAACACATGAACGAAGAGAGTAGACTCCATAGACCCCATACTTCAACTGAGGTTGATTCCACAACATGAGCTTTTTACATGCAAAGTGGTACTAGTGACCCCTGTGGCTGAAAAGTGTTTCCTCGACCAGGTAACAATTATTCAATGTTGCAAAAACAAAAACATAGGCGTAAGGTTAGCTTGTCACTCAAGTTGAATGCATTGGCGTGACTAAACATTGCCTACCTGGCTGACCCAACACACATTTGCGTTGAGATAATCTATTTCTTTTTCTGCCTGCCTGCTCCAGTCGCCTTACTTCGACATTGACGCTGTCACGACTCTGTGACAGCATCAATGCGCAAGTAAGGAGACTGGAGCAGGCAGTTTTCACAGGAGAAATTGTAGCCTTAGTGGTAGAAAGCCAGGTTCGAGAGATGAAGTGTGCTGGGCAGCGCAAGCCGGAAGACAACGCACATTCGCAACAGTGACCTGTCATTGTGCCCTATTGCCATCAGGTGTCACACCGCCTCAAGAAGGCCAGTGACAAACACGATGTACATGTCGTATTTTCAGCTTGGGAAAGCTGGGATGCATGTGCCACCTGATAAATGACGTTACGAAAAAGCCTGCCTACAAAACTAAGCACACCAAACCCCTCGTTAAACATGAGGTTGACATGGTGTACAGCATCCTCCTTGCCTGTGGCAAACATTACATTAGACAGACGAGGCTTGCATCAATGAACGCTTGCTTGAACATTGCAGGACAGCTGATTCATTAAGTGGCAGAGGTCATTTAGCTGAGCACATTCGCCTTTGCTTGCACAAGCGAGCATGCAAGGCGTTTTTGAAAGAAACACATGCCTTGTGCAAGTTTAGCACTTGAAAGGGCTGGGAAATTTTTTAAGCCTTTTGTATCTCTGTTGAAAAAGAGAATTACGTCAGCAGCCCTTCTGCAGCGCTCCAGAAAAAGAAATAGATTATCTGGAGGCAAATATGTTTGTTGGGTCAGCCAGGTAGGTGATGCATAGGCGTGCCGATGTGTTTAATGTGAGTGGCAAGATACCTTTACCCCTATGTTTTTTGTGTTTTGGTTTTTGCCGTCCTGAATAATTGTTATCTGGTGGCGGAAATACTTTTCAGCCCCAGGGATCACTAGTACCCCTTTGCACATAAAAAGCCTGTGTTGTGGAATAAACCTCAGTTGAAATATGGTGTCCATGGAGTCTACTCTCTTCATCCGTGTGATTTTGTGTGCCGGAATGATGTCTCATAATTCTCCCTTGTTTTCAGTGAATAAGGAGGGCTTCTGGTGTCTCTTTTTTTGTATGTGATGGTTATAACAAAGTGGCTACCCATAAACTGTCATTTTGGGCTTAATTGAAGGATCCTTGGGAATTTGTTTGACAGCATATTCCATGGGCACTTTCTTCAGAAAAATCAGTTATTTGTTACCCATTTCACTGCATTAACCATTGCTTCTCATCATGTCTCGAAAGTCATTGATAAGCACAAGCTTTCGAGTACCTGAGGGCTGTGTGAGAAGCCTTCTGACATACTTTAAACTACTGAGGATATCTGAAGACAGATTTTACCAATAATTGTTAGCCAATCCAAACCTCTTGGTTCTATCCCTGACAACCTGAAGCTGACCTGTCAATAATTAAGGCTGGAAACCGTTCTGATCCCCAAACTGTTCTCCTATTTTATTGATGTGCATTTTGCATGAACTGTTAGAGCACGAAATGAGTCCGCATATTACTTGCCACCATAATTCAAACTAATATTTCTATACCACTCATCACGGCTCCCATTCTCTTTACTAATGTGCAATCCAACTTTTTGAATTCACAACAGATTTTCACCCAAATTTAGATTCTTTATTTTAGGCAAGTGTCATCGACTTGAATTTCTCCAAAGCTTTTCATGTTTGTCATTATAACCTTTTAGCTACACTCTCATGCTTGAGCCTTCATTCTTTGATATTAGTGTAGATTCATTGCTTCCTGTTCTACGGCTGGCCTTAAAAAACTTGTACTTCTTCTCTTATGAAGCCCAGCATATCAATATGCAAAATCATAAGGCGTCCCTCATCCTGAGTCACTTTGGGATGTTAAACCCCCATAAACCAAACCAAGCACATTACTAAAGTACATTAATATTAGCCATTCAATAACAGTCTTTGTCTTTATGTCCCAACCTTGTCTTTATGACTGCATTATTCTGAAGGATGCCCCAACTATCTCAGCTACTCTGACTGTATTGACTTTTGCAAGACGGATGAATGGGCTTGTTTGTAATTCATTATGTCAAAACAGCGCAAAGAAGAGAAAGATGAGGAAGGAATGCGACGGTGCGAGTGCTGACTTTCAAGAAGGTTTATTGGAAAGCACATCAAAATATATACACTGTGGCCTAAAAAAAGAATGAAGAAAGGGTGCCTTGTAACATTCACTTTGGATCTGTCAAAAACAAAACTAAAGTTGAATATGAAGCATTTAAGAGCATGAACTCTTTCTTAGGGAGCGATAAAGAAGGTGTGTTAACACATTGATTGCATTTTTTCTACAATTTCAGTGGCCTCGATCATCTCATGCACAAACTTTTCTGTGTCTGTCTATCACAATGCAGCACGAGAAATTACGCCTCACAGCATAAAGGATGTGGCAAACGATCGCAGTCGCGACAATGAAACATCAGATTCCCCCTGCTAGCTTTGTTCACATCGTAACGGTGGTCTTTTGACCTCTCATTGGCACCTCTGCTAGTTTCTTGCTGAAGTTGATACATTAGCCAGATGGTTCAACTTTAGATTATTACATAGTTTCTTGGCTCTGGACATTGCTATTAACAAATCAGCTGTTGTGTGACACTTGAACTCAGAATTAACTGCCTCCGTTGCCTTGGACAGAAAGACGCCTTTAGACATGACCACAAAACCACCTTCTTTATCAGCAGTTGAATGCGATAGGGCCCACCGTCTTAAACCCGTTACAGTTCAGCCTGCGGGCAAGTTTCTGGCATGGTTCAAACCACGACACCCCATCAACCAACGCCCCCTGAAACACACCTGTCACGCTCAGGTCCAGGCACAGGAAGGCAAGACGTCAAAGTATGGCAAACAGCTCCAGAATAGTCCTCTTCGAAGGAACAATGGCAAATTTTGGCCCGTATATGCTTCAAGCAGCAGACGAGGCAGCAACTCAGTGTCGACATTGTGCACCTTGTTTTCAGACACTCGTGCCTTGGCTTCTCTGCTCCGGGCTAGTGAGCGCAAAGTGGCTGCAAAGTGGCATTCCAGATGGCTTTCACCTGGTCAACGGTGCGTGACACCGTCAACCAGCCACTCCCTGGCTTGTTTTCAGGCACAAGAGTTTGACAACAAGGTGCACACCTTCAGCTTGGAGTCGCTGCCTCGTCTGGTCCTTGAAGTGCTTATGGACCAAAATTTTCCGTTCCTCCGAAGATAACTATTGTGGAGATGCTTGCCATGGTTTGACGAGTTGCCTTTTCCACGCACAGACCTGAGTGTGACAGGTGTGCTTCGGGATGTTTTGATGCAGTGTCACGGTTTGAACCCTCTTTAGGAACTTGCCCACAGGCCGAACTGTGTCGTATTTAAGAGGGTGGGCCCTCTTGCTTTCAACTGCTGATAAACGGTGGTTTTGTGGTCGTATCGAAAGGCGCCTGTCAGTCCAAGGCCACAGATGCAGTGTATTCTGAATTTGAGTGCCACTTACTATCTGATTTGTTAAAAGCAAAGTCCAGTGCCAAGAAACATTAACAATCTAGAGTTTAACCATCAGGCTAATGCCATCAACTTCAGTAAGAAAAATTGTCCAGCTATCTTCTTTACCGCAAAGACCCATAAAGGTGACTGCTCCTTGAGGGTTGTAGTTTAAGAGAATGGAACCTGTCAGAAACAAATCGCCTTCTCTTTGCGACATAAAATTAAGTTGCTGAGCATTGATGACTCCTCTCGTGTAAGATCTGCAGAGAAAGTAACGCAGTTTCTACACAATAACTCTCGCACCAGTTTCATGGGGTGCTATGTTGACATCAAGGATTTATATTACGCCATCCCTCAATCAGGATCAATAATGTGTTGAAGAATTCATTAACCTAAATGGAGCAGTGGCATTCCAAACGTCTCAGGCGTTTTTGGTGAATAATTTTGTCGCACTTTTAAGCTCATACCTTCAGTCCACCTTTATTACATTTCAGAATAGCTTGTTTTTGCAAAAAAAACTATTAGCGCCGCTGTTACGTGGCTTATTGCAGGATCTCCAATCCTGACGAAGCATTGTCTAAGGTGAGAGAGGAGTTCAGTCAAAGCCTCAGTCCACTTTGAATCACCACTGAAATTATAGAGGATAATATGTCATCACATTTATTGGATCTCAATCTTGGGTGGTTACACTTGTTGGGCTTACGAGCCAAGGGAAAACAAGCTACTTTTACCATTTTCTTCGGTTCAGTCTAAGCTGGTCAAGAGGTGTCACTAACCTTTGCTTCAAAAATTCCTTAATGAAATCTTGTTTGATTGCCATGACATCCAGTTTTGCCCAGCTCATATGCCGTTTGTTCTTTACTGGATATTTAGAACCTTTGTCAGTGTCTTTAGCCGATTTCTTTAAGCAGAAGTTGAAACATTCTTTTTGTGCCCCCGTCGAGACTGTAACTCCCAAAAGGAAGTTTGTACGTACCTTTCTCTACATCGCACATTGGTCGCACCGGTTAAATAGGCAGTCGAGTTGGCGTCGATATTGTTTTTCTAACCCTATGAAGTTTCAGTACCTGTAGTCAACCGAGATTATCCATCAGAGTCTCTTCGTGCACTGCACAGAAGACATAGTGTGTTCGAACGCCTTGAAATGCGGCTATGTTTACAGTGGGAAAACAGGCAAGTGTGTCACTGAGAGGTTTAAAAGACCACCACGACGATGTGAACAAAGCTTGCGGGAGAACTTTGATGATTCACTGTCGCAATTGCAATTGTTTGCCAGATCCTAAACGCTGTGAACCGGAATTCATGTTCTGCATTTTGCCTGACAGACACAGAAAAGTTTGTGCGTGAGATAATCGAGGCCACTGAAATTTAAAAAAAAACCGTAATCACTGTGTTAGCACACCTTCTTTACGCTTCCTAAGGAAGAGTTCATGCTCTTAAATGCTTCTTTGTCAGTTTTTGTTTTGTTTTACACTCATGCAATGTGGTTGACACAAGGTGCCCTTTGTTCGTTGTTTTTTTTAGGCCACAGTGTATATATTTTGACGTGGTTTCCAATACACATTGGCGATAGTCAGCACTCATGCCATCATATTTATTCCTTCGTTGTCCTTGTCTTGTCTGCATTGTTTTGTCACAACGTATTGACCTCCTTTCCCACCTCTAGGGTTAATGGTATGGAGAAACCTTAACCAGATGCAGCCCCACATACTTGGAGCATGTCACGATACATGCTGCTGGCACCACAAGGGCACTCGGGTTTATCAGGAGATGTCATGATCTGTGTGCTCTTGCCATGCTGCGCAGTTTATGCATAAAAATTTTATTGATTCCAAACTGAAGTATTCCCTAGCTCTTTCAATTTTGCACCAAACTGTTTGATGCTACGCCACCAACTCCCTTTAATCCAACAGCGACACTTGGTACAGCATATGTGTAATCAGTCATCTCATTTGACCACCAGACATCACTGCATAAAAGGGGAAACGCTCGTTTAGGTGTGTTCCATATACTCTACAATACTTTTCCACAACTTAATGTTAAATGTTGCTGCCCCGCTTCAGACCAGGATGCCATCACAACTAAATCAAGAAATTTTTCCTGTTCCCATTGAAGAATAAATCAAATCAAAGTTTATTTCCCATCTAGCACTACAGATGGAGGAATCGTAGAAAAAAGCTGCCCTTGGGCAGCTTGACGAGTCTACAATCCTTATTATTGACAGGGAGGCAACACAAGAGTTTATACAATTTTAAAAAACAAGCACATCAAGGAAGCACCGGAGAATACACGAAACAGCAATATGTATACATAATGAAACTTAAACAATGTTATGCAAAAACAAATTATGTAGTTCATGACGTGAAAAAGAAAACAAATCGAGGTTAATGTGGATATACCTATTTAGAAGAGATGGAAGTGTGTACTGAAGGCATTCCCTACCAAGATTTAGTCGAGGTGTTGGCACTGTCCATTCTTCGCCACGTCTTGTTGGATAGACTGATTCTTTTTTCCTTAGTTCTGCAAAATTTTTAAGATTTGTTACATTCTTCTTGATTTCTGTTTTAAAAGTAACACTGAGGCGATATTTATAAAGATTATGTGCTTTAATAACTCTGGAATGACAAAAGAAAGCTGCACTGGGATGTCGTAACGGTAAATTATATGCATTTCGGAGATATCTTTTTTGCATTAAATGAATACGTTCAAGGTTAGTGAATGTTGTAGTGCCCCACACCAACTGGCAATAGTTTAAATGCGAGTTGAATATTGAATTGTATACCAGCATCTTAGTTTTTGTGGGAAGTATGTATTTTAGACGGCCTATAACACCAGTGATTTGAGCTATTTTTTTCAAGATATAATTGACATGATAATCCCATGACATACTGGCAGAAAATATGACCCCAAGGCATTTAAACTGCTCAACAATTTCTACAGCCCGCGAGTTTAATATAATATTCTCGTGCAGTGGGATAACTTTATTTTTCGGCCTAAATATGACAGCTTTGGTCTTACTCTCATTTATTTGCATCAGGTTAACTGCAGACCAGACCTCAAGAGGCATTGTGGCATTACATTGTTTGATAAGTTCATGAACATTTTCACCCGAAAAAAATACGCTCGTATCGTCTGCATAGATGGAAAACTTTGTATTATCGCTAATGTTGACAATATCGTTTCGGTAAATATTGAAGAGTAGAGGCCCTAGCGTACTGCCTTGGGGGACACCGTAGAAGAGCGGCTTCGGTTCAGACTGTATACCATTTATGTACACCACTTGCTGTCTAAACGACAAATAAGAACTTAACAATGAGAGCGCTTTTTCTCGGATACCATAGTAGTGTAATTTATTTAGTAAGATTTTATGATTTACCAGGTCAAAAGCCTTTGAGAAGTCCACAAATACACCAATGACAATAGATTTGTTTTCAAGTTGCTTTATTATATATTCCTTTTGTTGGAGTAATGCAAGTTCAGTGGATTTGCTTTTGCAGAAGCCAAATGGAAATGGTGTTAGCAAGTTAAATTTATGGATGAAATTTGACATTCTTAGATGCAGCATTTTCTCAAATGCTTTCGAAAACACTGGCAAAATAGAGATTGGTCTGTAGTTGGCGAGGGCGTTGCGATCTCCTTTTTTGTAAAGAACAACAACTTTTGCTAATTGCATTTTTTCCGTAAAAACTGCAGTTTCTAAACAGATGTTAAAGATGTGAGCAAGTATGGGAGCAATTATGTCAACTACATGCTTGACTGGCCGTATTTGGATATCATCAATGTCACAGCTACTGCTATTGTTAAGATTTGTTATCACCGACACTACTTCGTCTACCGTGACTGGTTGCAGAAAAATTGTTTCATCATTCTGAATTCGAACATATTTGCAAGCGTCAGATCCGGCAGCACGTGTTATAGCACGGGTAGCCAAGCTCGTTAAAAAAGTATTGAATACATTAGCCAGTTCGACGCCAGAAACTTCCTTTCCATCAATATTTAATTTTGTTAATGCAGTGCGTGAACTGTCCCGCTGCAGAAGTGTATTTAATCTCGACCATAGTACACCATTTCGAACATTCTTAACATCTAGAAGTGACACGTGATAGGCTGTTCGTGTAGACCGCAGTTTTTTAGTCAATTTGTTCCTATATTTCTTAAATACCGCAAGGTCCTCAACCTTCCGGCTGCTCAAAAATTTTCTGTACAGCTTGTCTTTCATTTGTATTTCTCCGCGAAGCTCTGGCGTTACCCATGGCTTGCGGATTCTGCGACTTTTCACGCGTGTTACAAGAGGAAAGCAGTCGTGATATATCTGTTTAAAGCAATCGACAAACGTATTATAGGCAACATTTGCATCATGAAGTTCAGCTATCTTACTCCAATATACTTTCATGAGCGCATCCCTAAAGGATTTCAATGATGATTCTGTAATAGCTTGGTATGTGATTGATGTGGACTTACTTCCTATTGTACTAGCGTTCTCAATGCAAGCAAACACAGGAAGATGGTCACTAACACAACAAGATAAAACACCAGAAAAAGCATTCAGCTGCATAGAGTTAGTAATAATTAAATCGAGAATAGAATGGCCTTCGCTTGTGACTCTACCTCACCACATTTTCATTGCATGTGGTCCCTCAAAATTATGGAAATAAGTGATATCGCTTGGAGCATTGACACTGGTTTGTTTTACCTTTTCTTTGCTGCTGTTTTTATTTTTTGCAACTGATGTATCAATGGATTGTATGCCTCTTTTCGTAGTGTATCGTCTGCGACATCTCAGCTGTGCTACTGCAGTCACCCTTCTGATGTTACCTTTATATTGTCCCTCTTATTAATACCCCACTAAAAGCCTTCAGAGGACAAAAAACGATGGCTTTTTTATTTTGCTCATTATGGCACACGTCAGGCTTATGTTTAGGGATATAGGAGAGGCCTTTGTCTTGCAGTGGTGCTAGTTATGCTGCTGATGATGGTACTTAATGACGAGCATATGATATATTGAATAAGAACCTCAAATTATTTTTCTTTTTGAGTGCGAATAGCTTCAGTGGTTCTTGATTTAGGCTCACTTTATTCCTGTGGCCACAATACGGAGTTTACTTTTTTAGCACTCTAATACTGGCAAGAATAAAAACTTGTGGATCCTAATTCTTTCATTTCAATCTTTTCTGCAGAGTGCATCGCCCAGTTTTCCCAAGCCCTCATGCACCGGTGGTACATCAACAAGGCTGTTTCATGGGGCCCAGCTGCATTGACAAGTGGCTAAAGAAGAGCAAGAGGAGCATGAACACAAAATAAAACTGGCTGTAGGAGCTTCATCTATTTTGATATTTGCTGTCTCATTGCGACAGACATAACATTGCTGCATGGCCCCTGCCCCAACATCTCCCAGTCATTCCAACATGCCCAGTCATTCCAACATTACCAGTCATTCCAACATTACCAGTCATTCCAACATGCCCAGTCATTCCAACCTGCCCAGTCATTCCAACATGCCCAGTCATTCCAACATGCCCAGTCATTCCAACATGCCCAGCATTCCAACATGCCCAGTCATTCCAACGCATTTTCCATTACCATAATCCACCAAGGTTTCCAGTGTTGGTTTCCAATATTTACATCATTGCCTTTTTTTCCAATAGGGCATTAGGCCCGTAAACATTTCATGCTTACTCTACTCTCGGTTACGGGAGAGGCAGAGATTTTAAGCATGAAATGCTTTTAGCTCCAGTTGTCGGAAGTGTGGTGACGTCACGCCGAGACCGAGAGCCATCATCCGGGCACTGAAATCTCTGAAACGAGAACATCCGGCCACCGTACGAGACTTAACGAGATTTAACGACTCTCTCTAAGCCCTCCTACGCGACCGGCATGCAAGCGCCGGTTGGTCTCCAAACGAGACAAAAAATAACTGCTGCCTGTGCCTTCTCAATGTTTATCAAGATATCAGTGGAGCTGTGGGTTTGATAATGCACGGAATTATAATTTCCGATTTCTAATAACGCGTGCAAAAAGCACATAAATGTTACGATACACTTCGTTGTCATACGTGATCTCTTATGGGGCTTCGCGCATCGAAGCAAAGCCGCGCAGGCGCACAGGGGCCCGGGTGAGAAGCGCTGCGTTCAAAGCGCAAGGCATCGCGCCGAACGGGTGGTGGCGTTCCTCCCTTCCATTACGGTGCGGTTCGGGTGTCCACCGAGATGGCAGAGAATTACTGCGCCATTTCCTTTCCTCAAAAAACCTTGCGTCCAAATGGCAAGGCATCGCGCTGAGCGGGTGGTGGCGTTCCTCCCTTCCTGTACGGTGCGGGTGTCCACCGAGATAACATTAGGCCCGTAAACATTTCATGCTTACTCTACTCTCGGTTACGGGAGAGGCAGAGATTTTAAGCATGAAATGCTTTTAGCTCCAGTTGTCGGAAGTGTGGTGACGTCACGCCGAGACCGAGAGCCATCATCCGGGCACTGAAATCCACTCATCCGGGCACTGAAATCTCTGAAACGAGAACATCCGGCCACCGTACGAGACTTAACGAGATTTAACGACTCTCTCTAAGCCCTCCTACGCGACCGGCATGCAAGCGCCGGTTGGTCTCCAAACGAGACAAAAAATAACTGCTGCCTGTGCCTTCTCAATGTTTATCAAGATATCAGTGGAGCTGTGGGTTTGATAATGCACGGAATTATAATTTCCGATTTCTAATAACGCGTGCAAAAAGCACATAAATGCCACGTTACACTTCGTTGTCATACGTGATCGGGGGGAGAAGCGCTGCGTTCAAAGGGCAAGGCATCGCGCCGAACGGGTGGTGGCGTTCCTCCCTTCCTTTACGGTGCGGTTCGGGTGTCCACCGAGATGACATTAGGCCCGTAAACATTTCATGCTTACTCTACTCTCGTTTACGGGAGAAGCAGAGATTTTATTTTAAAAAAGGCCAGTGTTAAAGTTACTGTCTCGCACCCCCCCCCCCCCCCCATTGCCTCTCCAGTCTTTGTCGGCGGGTGAATGGCTCTGGCGAAAAGGTTCCAGAATGCACTACAAGACATCGGGATCCTCCTGTCACATGCTCTTCTAGAGTCTTTTATTTCAACTCTTTAACCTTGCGGCAGATAGTACATCGGCCAGACAGTCAGATGCCTAAACAAAGGACTGCTACATCACCAAGACAGCGGTAATAAAAAAAAATCGGGCAATCTGGCTATTCATCGCCGCGATTGAAGCCCTTGCTGCCGCCGCTCTCCGACCTACGGCGAAACAGCAGTTCTAGCAAAGCACAAAAACCGACTGACCCGAGAGATCTTTGAAGCTGCTGCTATTCACAGCCAAAAAGGCGTGCGTGTTAGCACACCGTCAGTTGCCCTCTCAAAAAAAGAGCATTTTTTCTTATCTGCCTCCATCGATTCTGCACTTCGTTTGGTTCTTGCCTGCTACTTCTAGAGCAATTTTATGCTCGCCTTTTAAGTGCTAGCAGTCATATTCTTTGTCGATACATTTCTTACCCCATGTATGCCTTTAGACTTCTGGTTCTCAGACTCCATTGCCTTATTTTGTCTTTTTTTTCATAACCATGTTCTGGTAGTGGCTATGAACCTAAGCATCTTCTTGCTCTTTTTGTTTTTTCCGTGTTTTATTGTGTTTTGCACCCACAGGCTTTTCCTGTTTTTTATACTTTTTTAACCTTTCTTGCTCTTTGCCATGTAAAGGTGCGTCCATGGTACTTCAGATTTTACACTTTTGAACTTTTCAGCCTTTCCCCAAGTCTCGGTTTTCGGTTTTGTGCACGGCTTTCTCCGCGTTGTTGGTTCAGATTTTTTTATAATTTTCCTCTTTGATTGTCATCTTTATAGCCGTGTTGTCCGTTGGCTTCATCGGCATCTTTTTTAGACGTATTTAAATACGTGTCGAGTTGCTAATTTGTGTTTTTTGTGTGTGTTTATGCACCTGTTCCAATTCTTCAGTCTCCCCGTTTTTCCTTCTCTCTTTGGGTGATGATTAGAAAAACGTCTGCCATCTTCGAGCCAGTGCCCCGGTTTCTTCATGCCCATGCGCACCACGCCCTCCTTCCTCTTCCCTATACAAGGCGCGGATCGGCCTTCTGACAATAAAGGTTGATAGTCAGCGCATTGTGTATCTTCATTCTCGTTCGTTGTCTGCCAGCGCAGTGTTTTAAAGAACTCCATTGAATTAGAGTTCACAATAAAATTTATACTTCTGCTATCTTTGGTATCTTAATCGTGCAGGAGAATACTCATTTGCCGGGATGGAAATCAGAAGTAAAAGTGATGGCCGGTATGAAAGTGGTGGCCAGTAGTTATACATTGTCTACTAAAAATTCCATTCCGGAAAGAAAGCGCAGCTGTGCTGATGTTATCAAATAATCCATCAAGATAGCTCGCGCAGAAGAAAGCTTAGCAAATGCCTCTCCGCTGAAAGGCTACAAATAACTTTTCTATGCTACCAACACATTTTAAGATGGACTGTTACAACTTCTTTGGTCAGATGTCGAACTTGAAATAGATGATAGCAGGACCAATAAATTAATAGGACCCTTATTTATGTGCAGTATTGTTCAGTATTTGTATATTTCATTAATGATTTGCATTGCTAACAGTGTCGAAGTAGCTTGTCCCGAGCAGTGCAAGGTATTTATAATAAAATGTTACCACTGAAGCGCTGAATGAAAACATCTGGAAAGACGCTGAAGGCATAAGTATATGAAATTACTAATCGATACCCTTATCAAGCCCAAAAGTCAGGTGAAGATACCTGGACTGCGCCTAGACATGCTAGACTACGCGCCAGAAAAAGTGGAGTGGGCTAACAGGAAGTAAAACGAGAATGAATTAAGAGGGCGAACGCAAGTTTCTAAAAGCGGGAACAAAGAAAAATAATGAAAATTTGATGATTTCGCACAGTTTAACAAAAACATGAACCTAAAGAATGGTCGAAATAAAAATATATCAAGTACAAGAAAAGACAAGAGCAGCCAAGACGAGTTCCTAGTCTATCGAGAAATTTGAAAACAAACAACACGGCGGAGTAAAGAGAGGTTGCATGTGGTCTTGCTGCTTTGTTGTCTTGTTCCACTCTTTCCTATAAAAAATAAACTTCTTTGAACACAGTACTACAGAGAGCAAAATAAACTTGTGTTCTTTTTCATACACTTCATTTTGTGCCTTTCAAGCTGGTGTTGGCTAGTCACATACGTTGCTAGCGCGATCAGCTGTGCACATGCACTCGAAATAGAGTGTCCTCATCTTCAGGTGCCGCTACTCTTGCGCCATGTAGCCGTTCCTGAGGACACTTATAGAGGCGGTACCTGCCGTAAGCTTCTTGTAATTCTGAGCTTGACAGGAGTATTACCACAATGTACAGTCGCAACGAAAAAAGATTAGCACTGTGACGTGACACCGGAGCGCCAGATAGAACGCTTGGCGCTGCGGTTACGAGCATGCCGATAACAAAAGCGCCAAGGCGTGTTCACGAAGCCGGCCGCTGCGCCAGCCGCACAGTGCGATGTTCGTCACTCCGGTGACGTCCTGTGCCAATCTTTTCGTCGCGACTGTACACAAATATTAATGCCACGGGCTGATTTGTATTGAGCTTCAATTTTAACCGACGTAAGATGCAGTCTGAAAATACGACGGTGGCTAAACGTAAGCCACGAATGTCGGAGCCACATGTGAAGAAAACTGCATATAACAGAAGTCTCCTAATGATGACAAGGCTCAAATAGTGGTCTCATGCCTTCATGTGGCAGGTAATGAGCGACGCACATTCCTAATCCAAAAATGCCGGTAATATCGGTATGAATTCTCCCGGAAACTTTGAAGCGAGACAAAAGCCAGTTTTTCAAATGGTTATGTCTGCAGGCTTTCTACTTCCCCATACGAAAATGAGAATTTCAGTTTCTGTTGCTCATTCGCTGCTTCAATTTTTCAGAATTAAATCTGGCATATAGACTCAACATTATTGGCAGAAATTTTCCAGCTTAGTGCCGCTAAAAGAGTTAGATGTTGGGCTAGTTGGATTGTTACAAATAATTCATATTTGTAGCGAAACCAGGACAGAAACACAAGGAAAGAAAGGCCGCGCAAATATCATCCACGTAAATATAATGCAATGCTCGGTCTTTGTAGAATGTGCGAATGTATCTTCGAATAATATGGTCTGGAGTGGCTCAAAGTTGTACAATTCCAAGACCGCAACAGTTGGGCCCACTATGATGCATAAATAAAACCAGGGGTTAAGGGCCAGCAGTTAACGTTTTTGTTCAGAACCCAGCGAGCACATTTTTAGTCTGCATTCACACATGTGTGATAAGACTTTTTTCACGGTATTGTTTGCCAGTGTAGCTGGCCGCCAGTATGGAGTATGTATGCCTACTAAGCGACTGAGCACTGTCCTTGACCTTTAATGCATACCGGGATTTGATGTCTGCATGCGTCTTCTGTAAAGTCGACATGCAAGCTGATAATGCTGCACTGCACATGTTTGAGAAAGTCATCAGCTCGGTGCTCCCTTGGCACATGTTGAAATTTTTGTTGATTCTTATTTTTTTTGATGCGCTGACTTTTTTGCCGGCAGCGTCAAGATGCTGATTCCAAGAAGTAACATGATCTGTCTATCATTTCACGTATTATTCTCTTAATTATTGATGGGCCAACATTCCGCGGAAGGATTTGGTAAAAGGAACGCTTGTTTTGCTTTGCGTAAAATGTTTGCGAGCATCAGCGAGTTTCGTTACCATTTATGGAGCTGACGTCAATGTACCGATGTCAGAGAGCTATGTGAGTGTCCTCACTGTGCGCTGCCGGAGTGATGACCGCGATTCTCGTTTTATTCAACGAAATCTTGACGATAGTTCTGGTGTATATCCCCTATTACATGCTGATAGGAAAACACCCAGGAATGCACCAGAGAACGTGGCGAGCTTTTTTTATCCTATACTAGGAATTCCGTTTTGCGTTCGCTCAATACGAAATTCAACAGAATAGATGCACATGACGCGGCACCACTATAGGCGGACGCGTGCTTGGCTATCGTGGTTGAGCGGGCACACGAAAATTTGGTTTGTAATCGCTGATAAATTGCCCAGTAGCTGCAAACAGAGAAGAATGCCTTAGCGATTACGAGAGGATGGCTGCTTTCGCAACTTTTTTTTTTTTTGAGAGGTACAAACTGAAGCTGGTGCGGGCTTAGATGCCCACTTGCTTTCATGATGACCAGTCGAACGCTTATACGAAAATTTTGAATCAAAAATGAGTATAGTAAAAATCGAACGCACGATACGGAGAGAGACTTCAGTGGCAAGGTAGGTAAGCAGCAATCTGGACACCAGGAATAGCTAACAATGCATAGCCTGTAGGAATAGCACGGATGAGTGCTAGTACACTTCGGAGAGCGAAATAATTTACGAATTATGAGCACCTTTAGAAAGCACGAAAATCAAAGTCGACGTTTAATAGCCCGAAAAGAGAGTCCAAAAATGAAATAGCCTCCATATATCGTCGCGTTGTGCAGAATTGGGACATGCTATACTAAGTAAGATGCACGGATTACAGCAAGGCCAGATCTGTTTTTGCCTACACATAAGGAGGGCACAGTGGACACTAGTACAGTAGAGGCCCGTGAAAGAGATTGCGTTGACAGTTCAAGTAGAGTAATTAGGATCTCAGTGAACAGCACTTGTTGCGTTATGAGGAGGGTAGCGACCCTATTGTTCAGGACATGAATGATAATTTCCCCAATGTTATTACGGACTGCGCTGCAGTAGGCTGTAGGGTAGGAGTTCATGCGGTTAATCAGATGTCTGAGGACGAGAAAAACGTGCTTAAAAAACTCCAAAGCAGTCAAACATGTAACCGCATCGAAAATACAAAATTGGATGACCTGTCAAACCTCATCAGTAAGGACAACATAACACGCACATAATGGGGAGAAAATCAAGCACGCACTTATTACAGATGAAGCAAAAAAGCGGTCAAAGGAAATCAAGAGAGTGAGAAAATTGAGATTTTTGTTCAAATAGAAAAAGAAGCAAAATACCGTTACTCATATGGTTAACATATAGGCGAAGTAGCCTACTTAACTCATGCATATATATACACTAGCCGATACAATTAGAATAATAATTAAGCAGGCAGTAAGGTTCACACATTTCGCATTCAACCGGTAGCTAAAAAGGAAAAATGAAACCCTTGCAAGAAATTGCGTGGGGAG
Organism: Amblyomma mixtum; assembly: GCF_055824585.1. Lineage (NCBI taxonomy): Eukaryota > Metazoa > Arthropoda > Arachnida > Ixodida > Ixodidae > Amblyomma > Amblyomma mixtum. The sequence goes on along the minus strand of NC_143021.1, from coordinate 183,411,959 downwards.
TTGAAGCTCCTGAGTATCAGGTAGTTGCAGGTATTTGGAAGAACAGCCGAGAGATTCTGGGAGAAAAACAGGTCAATCTCTGTAAACAATACATCATCATCCCGGCAAGACCAGAATCTTGGAAGACTCTCAACATTTCTTAATCCTTGAGAAGGGCCATGTTGGGTATATTAAAAGTTAGAGGTCGATCAGCTTTCTGCCTATCGCCTACAAACTAATTACTACAGGTTCTAACTATTAGAATGAGAGCAATATTGGGCTTACAATTTCAAAAAAGGATACAAGGCCGCATTCGTAAAGGCTAGTGAAGACCTGACAATATTTACATTATCATTAAGGTTTCAAGTCAATGAGATGAATAATACCTAGCCCTTTAAAGGGTATATCCAAGAGGATTTTTGTTGGCAGCTAGTTTGCAAAAGTAGGAATTTGGATGCGAAAGACGTATTTTGAGCCCCAGTATGTTCATTGTGCAAAAAATGACCTGCAAGGAATGATCAATGAGTTAGACAGGCGGAGCAGAACGGTGGGGCCAAAAATTAACATGCAGAAAACCGAAGTAATGTTCAACAGCCTAACAAGAAAACAGCAGTTGACAATTGGTTGCGAGGTGCTGGAAGTAGTAAGAGAATATGTCTACTTAGGCCAGGTAGTGACCGCTGATCCGAATCATGAGAGGGAAATAACTAGAAGAATAAAAATGGGGTGGAGCGCATATGGAAGGTTCTCTCAGATCATGAATGGTAGCTTACCAATATCTCTCAAGAGAAAAGTATACAACAGCTGTATCCTACCGGTACGCACCTACGGGGTAGAAACGTGGAGGATAACAAAGAGGGTTCAGCTTAAGTTAAGGACAAGCAGCGAGCTATGGAAAGCATTATGGCAGGTGTAACGTTAAGAGATCGGAAGAGGGCGGAGTGGGTGAGGGATAAAACGCGGGTTAATGACATCTTAGTTGAAATCGAGAGGAAGAAATGGGCTTGGGCAGGGCATGTAATGCGAAGGCAAAATAACCGCTGGTCCCTAAGGGTAACGGAGTGGATTCCAAGAGAAGGCAAACGTAGCAGGGGACGGCAGAAAGTTAGGTGGGCGGATGAGATTCAGAAGTTTGCGGAGATACAGAGGCCGCAGTTGGCAAAGGACAGGGTTAATTGGAGGGACACGGGAGAGGCCTTTGCCGTCCAGTGGGTGTAGTCATTCTGATGATGATGATATTCATTGTGCGCGTTCATTAAAAAACGAGTGAAACCTGTGCAGGATTAACTGGTTATCTAGCTTATAAAATACGTTTTAACCGTTACAGTTACGTGTGTGGCTGCCGTAAAAAAATTCTAGCTAGCTTATTTTAGAAATTTGTAGTTTTCGCGCCTGCGAAATTCTAAAATAAAGCACCCTCTTGAGCTTGAGCGCTGAGTGATGCGTATCAAGCTACGTCATTCAGTTACGGAAGTGCCACGCCACTTCAACGCCTGGGGTGCAGCAGCGGGCAAACGTGAGCCCCGATTTGTGGGTGAGCAGTAAAAGTGACATGGAGCGTGCGCCACAGAATGGCGCATTTTAGTATGCACCGCTAATAGTGCACTGCAACCTCGCGATTTTCCAGTTATGTGAGAAGTATCCAAAAATTTCTGAGCCACAGATTCGCCTGTAACGTCCGCGTTTAAGTCAGGAATACCCACAAAATTTTGAGCCACATGATCGACTGTAACCTCCGCGTTTTCGGTGCTATAAATACTGTAATGCGTTTTAGAAAACACTCAGCTACGGATATTTAGTTACTACAAGGCGGCTACCTGAAGCAGTTAAAAGGTAAATATTAAAAGCTACTCATCTCGCTTGCGTGTTAGGAAGATTTTTCGGTTTGCAGGTTTAAGCAGGCCTGAAAAGACATTGTTTTACCTTGAAATCTTTTTTATTCAAATTACCTAAAGGTTATTCGCAACCCTGCTGTGTATAGTCTGTAGTCACAACAGTGTGTCACGTCAGTAATGTGACAGAGTTGAGCGGTAGGTGCGACGTTGGCTCGCACTTGCAGGTCAACCGCACTTGACTAAATTCAAACACAATTTAGGTAACCATTGTAATTGAATAGTAATTGCAGGTACAGTGAGGCAGGCTTGCTTTTTAGGAGTAGGTTTTTTGCTATGTTAATCTACGTGAATAAATGTGTTCATCTTTATTTCGTAAAGAAGACTGAAAGATTTACGAATATTTGGGGCACTTTGTCTGGCTAACCGAAAGGGGGGGGGTCTAAACAAAAGTGTAGAGATTAAGGGGAAAGTTTGTTTTCCATTTTTTAAATAAAAAAAAGTAGTTCAAGCGGTGGTTGCGCGGCACCGAGTGTTTTGCTGCAGTGATTCGCTGCTTGAACTCCCAGCCAAAATATCTGGCTGTACTGTTGTGGCGCTGGCACCGTCCCACAGCAATGGCAAACTTTGCGCAAAATAAACGCTCACGGTGAGCGCGGCTATGAAAGTAATGAGTATATGGTTGTCGAGCACGAGCTCTGTGACACTCTTTTGAAAACCGGCTCACAGAATAAAAGCGCCTAAGGTTCACCGCGGCAAACAACACTAGAAACATGCTGATAGCTTGTCGCTGTGTTTGTTTCTAAGGCACTCATACGAGAGAAAGAACAGCACAAAAAACACGAAATTGGTTGTGAGCGGCTTCGCAGCACAGTTGCATCTATGCTTAGCTCTTTCAATAAGAATCAGAATGCATAGGCGAATAGTTCGAATAAAATTCGGCGTTCAGCCGCATCGATAATTTCGAGGCAGAAGGCGAAAACTGGTCTGCTTATGTGAAGCACGTGAGAAAATATTTACTGCCAATGATATGGCAGCTCAGAAAAGAGGGCCATTTTGTTCAGTTCTTGTGGGAGAGGACGTCCGCTTTGTTGCGTAATCGTGCTAGCACAAGACGCAGCAAGACGAGTCGTTGGGAGCCGTTCTCGACAACATGGCTGCGCAGTGCGCTCCAAAGCCATCCCCAGTGGTGCAGTGGTAGAAGCAGAGTCCGTGAGTAGTTACAGAGCGTAGCTACATGAAAAAAAAAATGTTTTTTTTTCAAGGTTCTTTTCATGAAAAATTGGAAATTTCACAAAATGTGACAGAAACAGATTTATTTGCAACAGCACAACTATCAATAATAATGCTCCGAAGTTGAGTCGAATATGCACTTATAGATGTCATATTATGAAACGAACTTCTTGTTCTATTGCACCGAAAAAGGGAACACGAAAACTGATCTATAAGTCACCACATATCGGACTCATTGTCACTGTCGCTAGATGCAGCAGCATGGATTGAAGCTGTGTCCACAGCTAGGTTCTTTCCTTCCTCCATGTTCGACTGCGCATACAAAAGCTTTCGAATGCGTTCCCCTCAAAAGCCTGTTCCGAATCCTTGTATGTACGTTTCCGAAACTTGACCAGTTTCGGTCGCAGCTGGCGGATGATGGTGGTATCTGCAGCAGTTGGCCAGCCAGACGAGTTAGCGGCTGGTTGCTGCAAAGGCCTTGCCACCAGGTAGATGGAGCACGTGCTTCGCTGAAGACCCCTGCCTTGGACCAAATTCCCGCGCTTGTCCTGTACTCTGCTACGTTGGAAATCAAGAAGATAGGCTTGTATTTGGCTAAAACCGCTTACGTGCACAGCACCCTATGTTATTTATGCCATGTGTGTAGCGCTGTAGAATTTGCAGCCATTTTGTTCTTCTTCAGCCGTGAGTTCAAGCATTAGTGTGTTTTTAAGTCAAGCCTGGATCTTATATGTGACCTGGCCTTCAAACCGCCTACTCGCAGCGCGAACGTTTTAGAAACATTACCTGGCACCGGCGATGAAGACTGCTCTCCAATTGTTCAACGATGCACGCTGTAATGATTTGCAAAGAAAAACAAACACCTAAACTAAAAGCAAACAATCACCAAACCTTAGAATTCCACTGTGAAATTCTCGATGTTTCATTCCATTTTTTCTCGTCTCAATTTTTGAATCGCTGAAGATCAGGTCAGCACTACCACTAGTTATAGCTAGTTCCACTGCAGACAGCCATCCGAAATTTGGCGAGGTGCAGAATATCGGTCACAGCGGCGCGATTGCTGAATCGGGCCACGGAGCGAGGGATTACGGAGGCGGAAATTGTCTGGGTACCTGCACACTCTGGGAACCCTGGGAACGAGACGGCTCACATGAATGCTCGAGGTTTCGTCAGCCGAGTAGGTGAGCCGGACGTCCCAGGAAGGTCCACGAGAGATCGGCTGGTATCCTTTCATGACATTACTAATCATTTTAGACTTGAGCGGAGGATTTACCCACCCCCGGACAAGCTATTGGTGAAGGCGCAGGAATGCGTCTGGCGACGATTGCAGACTAGATGTTTCTTCAACCCATATGTGTTGAGCAAAATCTACCCAGACATTCAGCCGAAGGGCAAATGGTGTCAGGAATTGGCAACCTATGACCACATATTATGGAGCTGTAGCATAGCACCGCCACCGGCGGACATTATGCGTGATCCTTCCCTCGAACAGTTGGAGGCCGTGTTGGCGAGCTCAGACCCGGTCGTCCAGACCAGGGCCGTGTAGTGGGCCACCCAGGTTTCCGTCAGCCATGGGTTGATGGCCATCTAACACGGAATCGTCCACACATGCTCTCTGACGAAAATAAAGTTTTTCCATCCATCCATCCATCCATCCATTCTCGTCAGAAAAAAGCATAAAAAACGTTTTTTTTTTCATAATTGCAGAATTTTTCTCAGGCCTTCACATCTCTACTCAGCACTGCCCGTGACATTTAATGCGCGCCTATTTTTATACATGCTTGCGTCTTCTGTAAAAGCAACATGTAAGCTAATTCTGCACTGCACATGTTTCAGAAAGTCATGAGTTCAGTCCACCCTTGCCACATGTAGAAATGCTTTGCTGATTCTTATTCTTTTAACGTTCTGGCTCTTTTTTGCCGGCAGCGTCAAGATGCTGATTCAAACAAGTTCCATGATGGGTTTATTATTTTCCATATTATTGTGTTGATTTTTTTTGGCTCCACATTAGGTGGTGCATTGCGTAAGCTGAACGCTTTCTTTTCTATACGTATAATGTTTGCGAGCATCAGTGAGTTCCGCTATCACTTGTGGAGCTTACGTCAATGTACCAGTGTCCTAGAGCTATGTGATTGGTGTCACTGTGCGCGGCAAGAGTGATGACGGTGATTCTATTTTTATTCAACGCAGTGTTGACGACAGCCGCGGTGAATATCCCGTAAGGCATGCTTGTGGGGAAACACCTAGTAATGTAGCGGGGAACATGGCAAGCTTATTAACACCTATGCTGGGAATTATACTTTGCTTTCGCTTAATACGCAATTAAACAGAATAAAGGGAGATGAAACGGCACCACTCAGGGTGGGCGCACCCTTGCCTATCATGGTTTACAGGACAGACGAGAACTCGGCTTGGAATTCCTGATCAATTACTGTATAGCTGGCAATGTAGATGAACGCTTTAGCAATTAGGAGAGGATGGCTACTTTCGCAACTTTGTTTTGAGATGTAGAAACTGAAGCTGGCCTACATGCCCACATGCTCACTTGTTTTTATGATGACCAGTCTAGAGCTTCTAGGGAAATGTTGGAACAGCAAAGGAAAGAGTGGGAAAATAGCACATGATACTTGTAGAGAATTCAGTATCAAGGTAGGTAAGGAGAAATCTGGAGACCAGAAATTGTTAACAGTGCATAGCCTGTAGGATTAGCACGGCGGAGTGGTAGTGCTGTTCGCAGAACGCAGTAATTTACGAATTATGAGCACCTTTGTTAAACGGGGAAATCAAAAGTGGACGTTTAGGAGGCAAAACTGAAAGTCTGAAAGCGAAATAGACTCTATATTCCCTCGAATTGTACAGATTTTGGAAATGCTGAACTAAGTAACATGAAATGACTACACGATAGCAAGATCTCCTTTTACCTGCACTTAAGGAGGGCATAGTGGACACTAGTGTAATAAAATCCCGTGAAAGAGTTTGCATTCAGAGGTGCAGTAAAAACAATTAGGACCTCACTGGAGAACACATGTTCCGCTTGACGGAGGGTACCGGCCTTATTGTTTAGGACAGGAATGTTAACATCCGAAATGTTAATACGGAGTACACTAAAATAGGGAGTAGGCTAGGAATTCATGATGATAGTGAGATTTCTTAGGACGAGAAAAACCGGCTCAAAAAAGGAATAGCAGACAAGCATGTGACCACATAGATAGAACAAAATCGGAAGACCTGTCAAACCTAATCAGTAAGAATAGCATAACCGGCACAAGGAAGTATAAAGGTTAGTTAGTTAGTTAGTTATATTGATTTTTATGGCGCAAAAGCAACTGAGGCTATGATGCGCCAAACACAAGGTTATAGTTTTTGTTAATGGTGAAGCTTTCTAAAAATACTTAGAGTTTGTTTAAAACGTTGGCTTCCTTGAGAAACCTAAAAATACATGAAATGTCAACCAGTGCTTGATCACCTAAGAGTAGCATGGGGTGTAATGGGATGCTTTCCCTGTAAAATGTTGTGAAATATTTCTTTCTTAGTTCTTCTAGTTTTATGCATGAAATTAAAATGTGGTTCACTGTGAGTTCAGCACCACACATTTCACAGAGAGGTTTGTTTTGTTTGGCTAGCAGAAAGTTGTGCGTGAGGTGGGTGTGTCCAATGCGGAGCCGACATAAAATAACTTCGGTAAAACGTTCTTGATGCCTACATGATTGCCATTCCCCTAAAATTGGCTTCACAGAATGTAATTTGTTGTTTACGTGATCTTTCCATGCGGCCTGCCACTTATTTCTGAGTTTACTGTTGATAAACTTTAAGCAATCCCTGTGCGGTATGTTCACTTGCTTTATTTGGCCATTCCGGGCTTGTGCAGCGCATACATCTGCTTTCTCATTACCTACGATTCCAACATGGCTAGGAACCCAGCAGAATTTAATGTTATGGTTTTGTTTTGTGATTTTAACAATGTTATGTATGATGTTACCTATTATGGGTTCAGCAGCATTTCTGGAGTGCAGTGCTTTGAGCATACTCAGGGGATCGGTGTAAATGATGCTATTTTTGATATTCTCTCTTACTATTTTTTCCACAGCTACAAAGATGGCATAACACTCAGCAGTAAAAACCGATGCGCATTCTGGTAGTCGCATTATCTGTTTGTTTTTTTCTTGGATTACTGCACTTCCAACGTGACTTTCTGTTTTTGAGCCATCGGTATAAAATTCAATGTAAGTGTCATACTTTTCTTGCAGTGCAAAGAATTCCTGTAATATGTACTCATTTGGCGTTTGCTTTTTATCTAAATGTGTCATTGTGAGGTCACATACTGAAGGCAGGCTGTACCATGGTGGTAAATATTCATTCCTTTGTGCAATATTCGGTAAGCATTCTAGTACTGTTAGCTCTTCACATTTGTCTTCAAAGCGCAATATTAATGGTCTGATAGAATGTGGTTTGTTGATGAATAATCTTTTAGATGGGCACTTGGTGACAACTGAATGGCAGAGATGTTTCGGAAGAGAACGGATTTTTAAGACATATGAGCAGTAAGGGCGATTCTTCGATCCTCAAGAGCGGCTTCATTAGTTTCAACGTAAAGGCTAACTACTGGTGATGTTCTGTATGCTCCAGATGATAGGCGCAGACCAAGATTATGAATGGGGTCTAATCTTTTTAAGTAGGATGCTCTTGCCGAACCATATACTATGCACCCGTAGTCCAGCTTGGAGCGCACCAGAGAGCGATATATTTGTAAAAGGCTTGCTCTATCGGACCCCCACCGCTTCCGTGAGAGAACTTTTAAGATATTAAGGGCTGTAGAAGCTTTCTTTTTAAGGTTGTTAATGTGTGGTAGAAATGTGAGTTTCTTGTCGAAAGTTAGGCCTAAAAATTTGTGTTCTTGTTTAATTGGTAGCGCAGTGTGATTCAAGTATAGATTGGGATCGACCTGTAGGCCTCGTCGCAATGAAAAAAGAACAGCTACTGTTTTTTTGGGGGAAAATTTAAATCCATTTCTGTCTGCCCAAGAACCTAGTTTATTTAGTGTGATTTGTATTTGTCTCTCACAGGTTGATATGCTAGAGGACGTGCATGCTATTTGTAGGTCATCTACATAAACTGAATACATAATTGACTTGGGTATTACTTTAGTTAAGGAATTCATTTTTACTATGAAGAGTGTCGTGCTTAGAATGCACCCCTGGGGTACGCCGTTCTCTTGGGTGAAAGTCATGGAGAGAGTTGCTCCTAGGCGGACTCGGAATGTGCGGTTAGCCAGGAAGTCGTTCAAGCAGTTCAACATCCTGCCGCGGATACCTAGCTCTGCTAGGTCATGGAGGATGCCGAACTTCCACGTAGTATCGTAGGCCTTCTCCAAGTCGAAGAAGACCCCAATACAGTGCTGCTTGTGGATGAACGCCTCCCGGATGGTGTTTTCTAGGCGGACAAGATGATCTGTGGTGGAGCATGTTTTCTTAAACCCACATTGGTGTTTATCTAGTAGTTGCCGAGATTCAAGTACGAAGGTCAGTCTAATGTTTATTACACTTTCGAACGATTTAGCAATGCAGCTGGTGAGGGCTATTGGTCTGTAACTGCTAGGACTTGTTGGTGGTTTTCCGGGTTTGAGAAAAGGTATTATGACTGCTTTTTTCCACTCGTCAGGTATATTTCCAGTTATCCAGATTTTATTAAAGAATTTTAACAGTGCCTCTACAGCAGCCTCCGAGAGATGGGCAAGCATTGCGTAATGCACGTTGTCTGGTCCTGGTGCTGTCTTTTTTCCAGAAGATAATACCTTATTTAATTCTTGCAGTGTGAGAGGCTGGTTGTAATCCTCATGTATACCTGCTCCGGATGGGAATTTTTGTTTTTCAGCTATTGCTTTGTGTTTCTGAAATGTGTTTGTGTAGTTGGATGAACTTGAGATCTCAGCAAAATGCTCGCCCAATATGTTGGCCTGTTCTTCTAAAGATGTTTGTGTCCCGGGTGCTGTCAAGAGAGGAAGTGTGAAAGGGGTATGGTCACCAGTAAATTTACGAACTTTTTCCCACATTTTCTTTGATGTTATTGAACTATTTATTGAGGAGACATATTTCTGCCAAGAGGTTTTTTCTGCATTTCTTCGGACATACCGCGCTCTGGCTTTTGCCTTCTTAAAGGTAAGTAAGTTCTCTGCAGTGGGATATCGACGCAGAGCGCTCCAGGCTTTGTTTTGTTGTTTTTTTGCTAATGTGCATTCTTGTGTCCACCACACTTTATGTTTCTTTTGTGCAAGTCCTGTTGTTTGTGGTATAGCGAGTGTTGCGGCCGATATTATGCATTCAGTAAACTTCTCATTAATTTCATCTGTGCTAAGGTCGTCACAAAATTCCTTTTCCAGAGTGGCACTTTTTGTAAAAAGTGACCAGTCGGCGAGCTGAAGTTTCCAGCGCCGTGGCCTTGTGGGGATGATTGGAGTGGACGATGAGAGCCTGATGACGGTAGGTAAGTGATCGCTGCCCATGGGGTCATTTAAAACATCCCATTTAAAATCGTTAAAAAGTAATGGTGATGCGAAAGCTAAATCGAGAGAGCTCATTTTTGCTGAGCTTGGACAGCAATATGTGGCTTTTCCCGTATTTAAAAGACAGACATTATTCGAAAGTATAAAATCTTCGATTGTTTGGCCTCTAGAGTCACAACGTTCGCTTCCCCAAAACGGAGAGTGAGCGTTAAAGTCGCCAATTACCAGAAATGGCTCCGGCAGTTCATCGATCAGGTCTTCTAGATCTTGGCATGTTAATGTGATGTGTGGGGGAAGATATAAAGAACATATTGTAATTGTTTTGTAGCTGATGACGCTAACCGCAACCGCCTCAAGTTTTGTTTTCAGTTTGATTTCTTGAGCCGGGACGCCGCTTTGGATGATGATTGCGACGCCTCCCGAGAGTCTACTTGCATTCTCGCGATCACGCCTAAAAGTTGTATAATGTTTTAAGATATTAGAATGTTGTGGACCAAGATTGGTCTCCTGGAGACATAGAGCTAGAGGCATCACGGACCCTAGAATATGTGTTATATCACTGTAGTTCCTCAACATTCCTCTACAGTTCCATTGAATTGCAAATATCATGTTTGTTTTTTTGGGTGGGAATGGAACTGAAGGAATTTACTGTTCTGGGCCCGTTACCGGGGTTCTATCTTTTCTTCGCTCGTGAGAGCCGGTCCGCCGCTGCAAAGCGGGCGGAGTGGTAGTTGTATCCATCACCTCACCAGAGGTGCTGGAGGACCGCGAAGCCGCGGGTGTGTTGGTGTCAGGCCTCCCCCGACGGGGGGAAGTCCCGCGGGATGCTGGCCCATGGGCCGGCACTCCCTGGCTTGGAGTTGGCAGAGCAGCCTTGGCTGTCTCTGCCTGGGGCGTTGATGGCGCTACCACAGGCCCGGTGGGAGTGGCCGCGGCAGATGCCGGAGTGCTGCGTGGTGCACCGCCCCTGCGCGCCACGTCAGCATAGTTTGGTTTGGCTGTGAAAGAGAATGTATTTGTCAGTGCAAAACGTCTTCTGGCTTCTTTGAATGAAATGTTTTCCTTTGTCTTTATGGTGATGATTTCCTTTTCCTTCTTCCAGGACGGACACGCCCTGGAGTACGCAGCATGGTCTCCTTCACAATTAGCGCAGCGTAGAGCTGCGTCGCATTCCTCAGAATGGTGGTCCTTCGACGCGCATTTCGCGCATGTTTTGTGGCCGCGGCAACTCTGCGATCCGTGGCCAAACCGTTGACAATTAAAGCACCTTCGGGGGTTAGGGATGTAGTGTCTTACATTTACTTTGAGGTATCCAACGTCGATGGTTTCGGGCAATGTGCATGTGTTAAAAGTCAGGACTAGGTGTTTGGTATCTATTTCTTTGTTGTCCTTGCGGATCTTGATTCGATATACATCAATGACATTTTGCTCGGAAAGCCCTTCCAGCATTTCTTTCTCGGTAAGGTGTAGAAAATCATTTTCTGAGATGACGCCACGGACAGTATTGAGTGATCGGTGTGCAGTAATGGAGACAGGTGTGTCCCCAATAGACACTATGTTACAGAGTTTGGTGGTTTGGACATTTTCTCGGAGTTCCAGCAATAAATCGCCACTGGTCATTTTGGATACTTTGTAGCCGGGGCCCAAAGCTTCTGTTAAGCACTTCGATACCATGAAGGGGGATAGAATTCTGGCCTGTTTATCTTGAACTTCACTGTGGATGACATGGAATTTGGCAAATGTTGGTTTCTTTTTGGAAAAAAAGTTCTCTGCTTCGTTCCGCACTCTTTTAAGAGAGCGATCAGGTTTGGAAAGGGGGGAGAGCCATAAAAATTTGATGTTTTTCGGTCATGGTGCCAGCCACCCACCATGGAGTCCAACAAGGGGACGCGACAGGAACTTGAAAGAAAGTCCTGCCCACGCCAGCTGTACACCTTAACTATAACCTAATATGACTCAACTCAGGGTAGTTGGTCACACACGGTTAACCCTCGCAGCCAGGAAAAAGAGGAAAAACCGAAGAAGAGAGGAGGATACAGGAGAGTTGTAAGAAAGGAAATAGGAAAGTGGAAGATAGAGGGGAGGATAGGAAAAGGCGACTGCCGATTTCCCCCGGTCGGGTCAGGCCGGAGGTGCCGTCTACAGGAAGCTGGGGCCAAAGTGGTGTGTTGCCTCCGCCGAGGGGCCTTAAGGGTCCAAACGCTCGGCATCGGATCAACCACCAGGATCCCCTTTTCCCCGGACACGGCGATGCCACGCACGGCTAAGCGCGGATGCTCGGGTCCGTGGTGACGCATTGTTCACCATCATCCCCCTGCGGGGATGTCCCTGCGGATGCTCGGGTTAACCCCGTGGTGTCGCCACTCACGAAGTATAAAGGGGAGGACACCAAGTATGCACTTATAAAAGATGAAGCAAAAAAGCGGTCAAGAGAAAATAAGTCTGAGGGAAAAAGATTTTCACGCAAATAGAAAAAAGAAGACATCATTACCCATATGTATAATGGGAAAAATATTAAAAAGTCTCTGAGCCAAAGAACTGTCTGTAACCTCCGCATTTTTATCATTAACATCCAAAACTTTGTGAGCCACAGAATTGACAGTAGCATCTTCAGTTTTTACTGTCGAAAAAATGTAATGCGCTTTAACCAACACTTAGCAACAAATATTTAACTGCCACCAAGCGGCTACCTCTGGCATTTAAAAGGTTGATATTGGAACGTAATTATCCAGATTGCTTTTAGGAAGATTTTTCGGTTTCAGGTTGACGCATGCTAATAACAGCATGCATCAACCTGGCAGGCTAGCAGCATATTTGAAAAGCCATACCTCAATCTCCAAATCTTTTTTTCATTACCTAAAGCTTAATCGAAACCCGGCTGCATATAGCGTTAAAAGAAAATGAGAGCACATTTCACTCAGTCAAAGCCTCAGCAGACGTGCAGACATTGCGGCGCCAGTAGAGAATGGGCATATAAAAAAGTACTTACGATATCTATTTCAGCTGCACAGCTACCACAGTCTTGTTAGAAAATGTAGTAAGATCCAAGTCAATAAAGATTACATGCAGTGCAGGCACTATCTCTCTAGTGGATCTAACCACATCTTTGGTAGAAGTATTCAAAGTTACGAACGGAGACGACTTGGCGTTAAAAGTTAAGGAAAATATTTTAGCACCCTGCGCTTTCTCGGCCGTCGGCCGACTGGTGGCCCACGGTCGACCATGTACCACGTTGGGCGGATGTTTCCTGGACCTTCGTCCCCTTGCATGTGTCCCCGACTGAATGCCGACCACATCTGTAACGTGGCACACGTAAGCGGTAAGTGGGACGTTGGCCCGGCCTTACAGGCCAACCGCGCTTGACTGAATTTAAGCGCAGCTTAGCTAACCTTTATAACTGAATGTTAAATACAGGTACATGCACAGAGGTTGACTTTGTATGAGTAGAATTTGATTAGTCAATATCTACTCGTACAAAAGTGTTCTTGTTTGCCTGGTAAAAAGGACTGAAAGTCTACGAACATTTAGTGCCATTCGTTTTAATAGCCGGAAGCACTGAACTGTACAAAAGAACCATGGTGGGAAGGGACTAAACAAAAGTTGAGATATTTAATGAAAATTTTCTTCATATCTGAAATACAAGAAAAAGCAGTATGAGCTTTGGTTGCTCTGCACCGAGTGCTTTGTTTTCAGTGGATCGTTGCCCGAACGCCGAGCCAGAACCTTTCGTTGCATTGTTGTGCCGCTGGCACCGTCCTAGGGCAATCGCTGTATTTGCAATAAATAAACTATCACGGCGAACGAGGCCATGAAGGTAGTAACATGTTATGGGTGTCAAGCACGAGCTCTATGAGACTGTTCTAGACACCGGCTCGCGGAATAAAAGCTCCTACGGTTGTCAGCTGCAAACAAAATTAGAAACATGGTGATCGCTTGTGGCAGTGTTTGTTTCTACCGTACTCATAAAATAGCAAGAACAGCGCAATAAATGCGACGGGCTGTCCCCCAGTATTCGACACAGAGCATCCTACAGCCCCTGCGTCACGGAGAACGCAGTAGAGGATTATTAAAACTATTTTTAGGCTTGCACCCTGGATTTCGTTCTCAGTATCTGATAGTGTTAAGCCTGCAAAATTTGATGAAAAGCGCTCTACACGAGGCGCAAGTCTGGTTATTCTCTTAACGCCTTTGGAGTTTTGTTTTCAACGATTTGTGGCCCCTCAGTATAGATGAGAGCCATACAACAGCTATAACAGGTGCTCAGTAAATTTTTTCTACGACTGCAGCAAATGCTGTCGCGAGAGCAGCTTACGGTTGCTTTGATTATTGAATAGGTCACACCTAATTCAACCGAAGAATGGTTTGTATGGTTTCTTATTACAGAAATGCGCATACATTTTTAATAAGGGAATAATTACTCGTTGGTATCCAACCAAGCGCACCTGCACTGCTACAAAGGAAAGCTATAACGCTTCGACAGAAAGTCAGTAGTTGCAGAAACATTCGTTGTCCTGATCCGCCGCTCGAACCCCTGATGAGGCAAAATTTTTCTTTGACTACGAATCTCCTGTGGAAGCTGTATCGCTTTCTCTTTGTGGCCTTGTGGCAGGCTTTGTAGATGGCAACGAGTAATTGATTCTTTATTACAAATTTATTTAACCTTGGGGCATTCCTGTAAACATTGTACAAACACGAATGCACTTACTGCTGTTATGTACACAAAGAGCCTTAAGTGGCAATGTCTGAGAGTATTCCAACTGTGAAAGGTTGTTAAACATATATATTCGTAACTGCAATAAGAACTTCCACGTAGTAACATGTCCCCACTGTTCCAAGTCTTTTCTATGTTGATATGTTACAAGGTAGTGAACTTAAAAAAAGTGAGCAGCATTTTGAATGTACTGATTACATGGTTGTAGTTATTAAAAACGCTTTGATGAATGTAACGTGGCGGTATGCACACCGGACCATATTGGACATTTTCGGTTCAGGACTGAAGCATGTTGATTAGGACCGCATCATTAGTGAAATTATTTGCTCTGTTACACAGCTCATTGATAATAGGAGGAACATAATCAACGGCCTTTTGCGGTGGGGTGTTTTTCAAGATTTCTCCCATAAGCTATGGGAAACGTTCCGTACTGTGTGGTCATGTGGTCGCAATTATGTCCAAGTTATAAAATAAATAATCGCTATTTGCGCGGCGTACGCATTATGCGGCCTTGCTAGTGCTGCCGAGCCCACAGTGTTGTGTCGCACTTACCTTTGAATGTCTAGGCGTCATACGTCAACTGCTGATCTTGTCGGGTGACGTTGAAGTTAACCCGGGTCCCAACACCCGCTGCGCTGCTCCGCAAGATACCTCTGACATAATGGAGGCTTTGGAAGAACTGCGATCTGGCCAAGCATCTTTGTTGTCAGAAATGAAAACAATTCGTTGGAAGTTAACTGAAAACGACAAAGCGCTGGGTGAAATAAAAACCAGACTAGCGAAGATTGAAAATAATTGCGCAACATTTGCCGCAATAAAAACCGAGATCAGTGATGCTCGGGAAATGCGGAGGACAATGCCGGTGAAATATCAAACATTATGTCTAAGCTGGTGGATGACGAAGACAGGGCGCGCCGCTCAAATTTATTATTTTTGGATTAAAACACACTAGCCCTGAAACATGGGTTGAATCTGAAAACTTGATCACGAAGGTATGCAAAGAAAAACTAGATATAACAATCAGCCCCACAGACATTGAAAGAGCTCACAGACAAGGAAAATTTGATGCCAACAAAAACAGACCAATCATTGTTAACTTTGCTCACTACAAAACAAAAGAGAAAATGCTTTACTCTGCTAGCAAACTAAAGGACAGTTCCTACAGTATTTCGGAAGATTACTCGAAAACTACCCTCTCGGCCAGGAAACAGCTACTTGCATTTGGTAAATCACAAAGCGAAAAATACAAACTCCGCTACAATAAGTTAATCATCGGCAGCACTACCTACATTTATGACCATATTTCAAATGAAGTTGTCCTCCGAACCCCATAGCTACTACGTAATCCTCCCGAAAAGCCTAAGCACCGCCCTTTGTCCATTCTTTACACTAATATTCGCAGCCTTGTACCGAATTTAGATTCTCTCGAAAGTCTTATACGCCCTACGGAGATCAGCATAACTGTACTAACCGAAACATGGCTAAATTCAACGGTAGGGGACTCCGAAATAACTTCCATGTTTCCTGATTTCAATATCTTTAGACGCGACAGAATTAATAGGCGAGGAGGAGATGTACTAATAGGTGTTCATCATTCATATCCTTGTTCAGAGATTAAACTTGATTCCCCTCTCAAACTCCTTTTCATTAAGTGTCAAGCCTCGTTCCTTCATGTTATCATTGGTGTTTGCTATCGACCCCCTGATCTAACTGATTCCTTTGTTGCTCACTTACACGAAGCACTCCGCGTGATAACTACGTCCTATCAGCACATTTCCATTCTTTTTTATGGTGACTTCAATTTTCTTGACATTACCTGCTCCGATCTTTCGACCATTACATCAAAAAATGACATTGTGAGTGACTTTGTTAATACGTGGCTAACCTTTGGCTTGTCTCAAGTCGTATCTGAACCCACTAGGCAAACTGATCATTCCTCCAACATTCTCGATCTCATTCTCACTTCCCACTCTGATAAAGTTTCTGCGCCACTTCATTTACCCGCACTTAGTGACCACTCCATTATACTAAGCACATTTTCACTCCAAGTTGCAAGCCTGAAGAAAACCAAGAAAACACTTACATTATACGGCAAAGGTAACTACGCTGCCATGAACACAGAACTAGCCGATTTTGGGAAGTGGTTCGTCGATGACTTTTCAAGCTGGACAGTAGAAACTAACTGGTCTATTTTTATACACAAAATACATGAACTAATAGGTAAGCACATCCCTGCTATCACGATCAAAGAAAAGTCATCGTCTCTATGGTTTAACAACGATCTGAAGCGCCTTAATAACAAGAAGAAAAGGCTTTTCCGTACAGCCAGACGTGTAAACACTGACTGCTCATGGAAAAAGTACCATTATGCTGAAAAAACATTTCAATCTCTGGTAAACCGAACTAAATGTTCTTTTTTTTCAGCAGTATTGCCTTCTATGCTTCGCACTAACCCTAGCAAGTTTGGGAAATCCAATAATGCTTCACGCAACACACCTGTTACTTTACATGATGAGGACCATAATCTCATTCCGGAACATGATATCTGCCGCGTTCTAAATTCTTTTTTCTGTTCAGTTTTTACCAACGAACCGGACGGCGAATTACCGCTCTTCCCTGTGTTCGATCATCGAGCTATGCCAGACATTTTGTTCGATAGCAATGGTATTAGGAAACTAATTGAATCACTGAAAGTGTCATCGTCATCTGGCATTGAAGGCTTGAACTCAAAAGTGCTAAAAATACTAAAAACGTGGTTAGTGTCATTTTGTGCCATCTTTTTCAACAGTCATTATCATCAGGCGTGCTTCCGCAAGACTTGAAAATCGGTAAGATCGTTCCAGTCCCCAAGAAAGGTTCATCGTTTTCATGTAAAAACTACCGCCCCATTTCTCTTACGAGCGTCTGTTCAAAACTAATGGAACATGTAATTTATTCTCACATCGTTAAATTTTTAGTTTCGGTCAAGTTTTTTCATCCTAACTAACACGGCCTCCTAAAAGGACTTTCCTGTGACACCCAACTAGCCCTTTTTATTAATGATCTCAGTTCTCATCTTGACTTAAACATTCCCGTTGACACGCTCTTCCTTGACTTTGAAAAAGCTTTCGATAAGGTACCCCACAAAAGGTTACTACTAAAGCTTTCACGTCTTAACCTTAGCCACTTGGTGTTAAAATGGCTACAAAATTTTTTGACCAACAGAGAGCAATTTGTCTACGCTAACAAATCATCGCCACATCTTTCCCCCGTTACTTCAGGTGCACCACAAGGCACAGTGCTTGGACCCTTGCTTTTTCTAATCTACATTAACGATCTTCCCTCTAACGTCCACTCGAACATCCGATTATTTGCCGACGATTGTATAATCAACCGCCCTAATACCAGCAGAACTGACTCTGACACCCTCCAAACTGATCTAACCCAAATCGAAACTTGGTGCACGCATTGGCTAATGTCCCTTAATATTACTAAAACATGTATGATTTATTTTAATCGGACGCAATCCCATAATCCCTCAAAATATGTTCTTTGCAGTTCTGAAGTATCATCTGTTCTTTCCTGTAAGTATCTTGGCATCACCTTAACTCATACCCTAACATGGTCATCGCATATCACGAACATCGCTAACGACGCTAACCGTACCCTTGGCTTCCTACGTCGAAATCTTCGTTTTGCTACCCCTTCTATCAAATTATTAGCTTATAAAACATTCGTCCGACCTAAACTAGAATTCCCATCAGCAGTATGGGATCCTCATCAATCTAACCATTCTATAATCCTTGAAAAAACTCAAAACCGTGCTATCCTTTTGATTTATTGTGACTACTCTTACTATACTAGCGTGTCCTCTTTAAAATCCAGAGCGTCCTTGCCTAACCTTGAAACTAGAAGAAAAATATCTCGACCATGCCTATTCCACAAGTTCTATCATTCACCTTTAGGATAATCTATCATATCAACAGCTCATCGTCCTTCTAGCCGCAAGAACCACACCAAGACCGTATACCCACCCGCTGCAAGAACTACATCTCATTTCCGTTCCTTTTTTGTCATATCATCTCGGGACTGGAACGATCTGCCGCCGGAAGCTCTCAACTGCATCGACTTCAAGAAAAAGATTGAGGCCACCCTCAGCGAAGTTATCGAGGCCTACAACATATTCAAGCAGGGAAATGCATGTATAAGCACTCCTTCCCTAACACTACTGCAAAAAGAGCTGTCACTCCTGGGGGCTGATAATCTCCGCTGATTTCTAGCGCGCTTCTGTTACGGTTGTCGCATTTATGTTTTTTTTTGCCCTTTGTATACCTTTCCCTCTCTTCCGACATCTATGTATTTATTCTTGTATGATCTGCAATAAACCCTCAGTTGTTAGTCAGCGCTGTGTCGTCCGTTCCCTTGTCTTTTTGTGCTCGTCTTCGTTCGCGCTGTTTGTTCAAGATGCTTAACCAACTAGCCCGCCAAAACGTGTTAATGTACAGTCGCAAGGAAAAAAGATTAGCACTGTGACGTGACACCGGAGCGCCTGATAGAACGCTTGGCGCTGCGGTTACGAGCATGCCGATAACAAAAGTGCCAAGGCGTGTTCATGAAGCCGGCCGCTGCGCCAGCCGCACACTGCGATTTTCGTCACTCCGGTGACGTCACTGTACCAATCTTTTTTCGTCGCAACTGTACACAAATATTAATGCCACGGACTGCTTTGTATTGAGCTTCAATTTTAATCGACGTAAGATGCAGAACAGAAAATACGACGGTGGCTAAACGTAAGCCACGAATGTCGGAGCCGCATGCGAAGAAAACTGCATATAACAGAAGTCTCCTTATGAGGGCAAGGCTGGGATAGTGGACTCATGCCTTCATAATGCAGGTAATGAGCGACGCACATTTGTAATCCAAAAATGCCAGTAATATCTGTATAAATCCTCCGGGAAACATTGAAACGAGGCAAAAGCCAGTTTTTCAAATGGGTCCATCTGCAGACATTCAACTTCCCCATACGAAATTGTAAATTTCAGTTTCTGTTGCTCATTCGCTGCTTCAATTTTTCAGAATTAAATCTGGCATATAGACTCAACATTATTGGCAGAAATTTTCCAGCTTAGTGCCCCTAAAAGAGTTAGATGTTGGGCTAGTTTTTATTTGTGACAAATAATTCATATTTGTAGCGAAACCAGGACAGAAACAAAAGGAAAGAAAGACCGCGTAAATTGGATCCGCGTAAGTATAATGCAATGCTCGGTGTTATTTATTTATTTTTTATTTATTTGGCCCTACTGTTAACCCTCAAATGAGGGTCGTTACAGGAAGGGAACAAAAACAAATACATAAATGAGCAATCATGAGTCAGAGTTCAAAATTTGTGCACCATTTCTCAAAAATATATCAACACCTAGCTCAAATTGTTGCACGTTCATACTCTCCACATCACTTGGCAATTTGTTCCACATTTCAATTACATCAGGGAAGAAAGAATACCGGTACACATCCGTACGTGTGTTGTTAATAGGCTGTATTACCCTGCTGTGGTTTTTCCGGGAACCACGTTTTAGAGGCGCTTTCACATAATGTTCTTTATTTATTTTTAATGTCCCTTGCATTATCTGGAAAAAAGTTTGAGTATGTGTTTTATTCTTCTAATTTCCAGCGTTTCCAATTCACACTGCTGCATCATCTTTGTAACCGAGTCAGTACGGCGATACTTTGAACATATAAAACGTGCTGAAATCCGCTGTACTCTTTCTACCTTTTTTTTAAGCATTTTTGGTGAGGGCTTTACACAGCATTCGCATATTCCAGAACTGGTCGTATAAACGTTTTGTAGGCGACTAACTTAATTTCTCTAGTTGCGTTTGGAAGTTTTCTCCTAAGAAAGCAAAGCTTCTGGTACGCTTTTGAATAGATATGCTCAATATGAATACGCCAGTCTAGATTATGCGTCACTGTCGCCCCTAAGTACCAGAAACTCTGCACCTCGACCAAGGTATTTTCTCCAATATTATATTCAAATCTGATAACGTTCCGCTTTTTAGTTACGTGAGTGTATGTAGATTTATTGTAGTTAATTACCATGCCCCATCTTTGGCACCACGAGTTTAATGATTGTAGGCATTTATTTAGTTTGATCTGATCTTCCGTGCAGGCTACACGCGTGTAAATTAGACAATCATCGGCGAATAGTTTAATTTTTACAGGTGGGTTAATATTACACGGAATATCATTAATATACAATAAAAACAAAAGTGGGCCTAAAACAGACCCCTGCGGCACTCCAGACACAACTTCACACTTCCCCGACTCACTTTTCCCGATTCTGACCCTTTGATAACGGTTTTTTAAATATGCCTGAATCCACAATACTACATTTTCACTAATTCCTAGGCTCCTCAATTTGGAAAGTAGTTTATGATGTGCAACTTTATCGAATGCCTTCGCAAAGTCTATACATACAAGATCTACCTGTTGGCATTCATCTGTAGCTGTACAAAGGTCATGTACAGTTTCGATTAGCTGTGTCACCGTCGAAAGGCCAGATCGGAAACCGTGCTGAACTGGGCATAATAAATCGTTTTTTTTCTAAAAAATACAGAATATGTTTTGCTATTGCAT
The DNA here is from genome assembly GCF_055824585.1 of Amblyomma mixtum. Lineage (NCBI taxonomy): Eukaryota > Metazoa > Arthropoda > Arachnida > Ixodida > Ixodidae > Amblyomma > Amblyomma mixtum. The sequence goes on along the minus strand of NC_143021.1, from coordinate 183,391,093 downwards.
GCTCTAGGACTTTACAGCACACAGAAGTGAGCGAGACCGGTCTGCAGTTGTTTACACATAGCCTATTGCCACTTTTAAATATCGGAACAACGGTGGCATCGCGCCAGTCCTGAGGTACTGAATGATCCCGCAAAGATTTTTCGAATAAAAGCTGCAAATAATACGACATCCATTCAGCGTACCGTTGAAGAAATACCGTTGGTATTTCATCTGGGCCACACGATTTTTTTGCATCGAACCTAAGCAAATGCTGGAACACGCCCTCCCTTGTAATGCGTAGGTCTTCCATTGGGTATTGTATTGCGCAGACTAAAGGATCACCATCGCTGTCACATCTATCCTTCGTGAAAACTGATTGGAAAAAATGATTAAATACGTTTGCAATATCTTTCTTTTCTGTCACGACTGCGTCGCCATCCACTATCTGTTCTATTTCATTCTTTCTATCTGCGAAATATCGCCAAAACTTTTGTGCCGAGCTTTTAAGGAAGTTTGTAAGCGTTTTATTGAAGAACGTTTTCTTCGACTCCACCAATGCAGATTTTAGCATTTGTTTGGTTATTGAAAGTTCTGTTGCCCTGCTTTTTTTCTTCCTTAACCTTTTTATCTTACGCTTAAGGTGTATGATGCTCCTAGTTATCCATGGATTTTTTTGCTGTGATTTCCTTATACGTGTGGGGACAAAATGATCTATGCAATATTTAATTATGCCTTTAAGTCGGTCCCATAGTTCTTCTACACTTTCGCGGTTGGATGCTATTTCAAATTCATTAAAGCTTTCTTCCAGAACGTCTAGGATGGACGTGTCATTCGCACGGCCATAATCCTTAACATGCATCATGACATATGGTTTCTTACAGATTCTTGTGTGCAGCGGTACATTCAAGCAAACCATCTTATGATCTCATAAACCATTCTAACTCATACAGTATAGTCTGGTATTCTACCGGATATGAAGACCAAGTCCAACAATGACTGGGACTTTGGTGTAACTCTTGTGAAGTCTAACTATTTGCTTAAGATTATGTGAAAACATGATCTGCATCATTTTATTGGCGCTCCTTATTTCTGCATTACCCGTTGATAGACTTTCCCAGTTAATATGCGGCAAATTAGTCACCAGCCATTATTAGTCTTGTGTTTTCATTTACATGGGAGTTAAGAAATACATTCAAGCCATCCAAAAATTCTGGCGGAGTGGCTGGTGGTCTGTACACAGTCCCTAACATATACCACATGTTTGCACAGCTGATCTTGCACCAGACCGTTTCAGAGACATTGCAATCAAGGGCGACTGCGTTTATAGTGCTTTTCACAATAATAGCCACGCCACCACCTCTGGAATCTCTGTCGCATCTAAACACCTTGTAGTCAGGAGGAAAAATACTACTGTCATTAATTGCGCTATGTAACCATGTCTCAGTCAACATCAATACATCAGGGCTCTCAGAAATTAGTAGATACTCTAAATCAGTTACTTTATTTGCTATACTGCGGGCGTTTACAAGTAGAATTCTGAGCTATGACCGAGAAGAATCGCTTTCCGTGTCAGAAGCCTTGTCTGAAGTTTGCAACTGAAGCAATGTAGGGCTAGCAGTCTTACCCCTCTTTTTGAATCGAGGAACCTTAACTTGCTCAGTACGGTACAGACACCGTTCATTCTTTTCACGATCCCAAACGTAGATATGATTGTTTATCTTAAGCTTTTCATGTACCAGTTGCACCTTGTTGCCGTTTGCTCGTTCCTTTTCACTGTTTTGCCATAGTTTCTTTCGTAATTCAACAGTTTCTTTAGCGTAGTCTTGACTAATGCTTATCGAGCTGCCTTTCAGCTTGCCGCAGTTCTGCATCACAGAACGTTTTTCTCGCGAATCATAAAAATGCATGATTACCGGCCGGTTACTACCGTCTTTTTTCTTCCCAATACGATGAATTTTGTCGATCGTGTTCACTTCTACTCCCAGGGTTCCATTAAATACGTTATCAATAACAGCTTGTTTCAGGTCGCGGTCTGATTCACCCTTGTCCTCATCGATACCAAAAACTAAGAGATTATTGGATCGGCTTCTATTTTCATACTCTACCAACTTATCCGCCTGATGACGAACAAGGGATTCTAGGGTTTGTACTCGCTTGTTCAATTCAGCAATCACATTAAGTGTAGCGGTCAGTTTTTCGCATTTCGCGTTCATTTCGGTCATTTCAGCTCTTAATGCATCTATCTTAGCATCTGATGAAGCCTGATTATCAATGATTAATTGCAACATTTCTGCGGTTTTAGGTCCAGGATGTTCTTCAACATCTCCTGAAACCAACAGTGTCAACACCATAGACCAAGAGTCAACCAAAAATTCAGGAAACTGCGAGGGCACGGCAGGGCTAACAAAAAGCGGTCGTCACTTCTGAAAGTTTTAGCATTATTCAAATAACGAACCTGCAACAGCAGTAACGGCCGCTTAGGCATGTTGTCGCCAGGCCAGGTGCCGTGCCCTCTGAAGCCTCCCTCGCTGCTTGGCTCCTTTTGTAGCCGGTCCACTGATGACGTCACCGTCACCGTCGTCGACGAAAGACGATCCACGAGCTGGATGCCATCAATCCGAAAGTCTTGATAAGGCGTGAAGAATAGCGGTGCCCCGTCCGGACTGCAGAAAGATGTAGCGTTGGCAAAAACCATGGCAGAACCTGCAACAGCAGTAACGGCCGCTTAGGCATGTTGTCGCAAGGCCAGGTGCCGTGCCCTCTGAAGCCTCCCTCGCTGCTTGGCTCCTTTTGTAGCCGGTCCACTGATGACGTCACCGTCACCGTCGTCGACGAAAGACGATCCACGAGCTGGATGCCATCAATCCGAAAGTCTTGATAAGGCGTCAAGAATAGCGGTGCCCCGTCCGGACTGCAGAAAGATGTAGCGTTGGCGAAAAACCATGGCAGAACCTGCAACAGCAGTAACGGCCGCTTAGGCATGTTGTCGCCAGGCCAGGTGCCGTGCCCTCTCGTAGCGTGTTCGTAGCATGTGCGAATGTATCTTCGAATAATATGGTCTGGAGTGGCTCAAAGTTGTACGATTCCAAGGCCGCAACAGTTGGTCCCTCTAAGCTGCCTAGATAAAACCTGGGGTTCAGGACGAGGAGTTATTTTTTTTTTGTTCAGTACCCAGCGAGCACATTTTGAGTCTTCATTCACACGTGTGTGATAGGACTTTTTCCACGGTATTGTTTCCCAGTGTAGCTGGCCGCCTGTTTGGAGTATGTATGTTTACTAAACGACTGAGCACTGCCCTTGACCTTTAATGCATACAGGGGTTTGATGTCTGCATGCGTCTTCTGTAAAGTCGACATGTAAGCTGATAATGCTGCACGGCACATGTTTCAGAAAGTCATGAGCTCGGTGCTCCCTCGGCACATGTTGAAACGGTTTGTTCATTCTTATAATTTTAAAGCGCTGACTCTTTCTTGCCGGCAGCGTCAAGATGCTGATTTCAATAAGTAACATGATCTTTCTATCATTTCGCATATTATTGTCTTGATTATCGATGGGCCCACATTCGGCGGAAGCATTGGGTAAAAGGAACGCTTGTTTTGCTTAGCGTATAATGTTTGCGAGCATCAGCGAGTTTCGTTACCATTCATGAAGCTGAGGTCAATGTACCGATGTCAGAGAGCTATGTGAGTGGGGTCACTGTGCGCCGAAATAGTGATGACGGCGATTCTCCTTTTATTCAACGAAATCTTGACGATAGTTCGGATGTATATCCACTCTGACATGCTGATAGGAAAACATCCAGGAATGCACCGGAGAACGCGGCGAGCTTATTTTAACCTATACTAGGAATTATATTTTGCGTTCGCTCAATACGGAATTCAACAGAATAGAGGCACTTGAAGCAGCACCGGCGGACGAGTGCTTGGTTATCGTGGTTGAGCGGGCGCACGAAAATTTGGTTTGTAATTGCTAATAAATTGCTCTGTAGCTGGAAACGGAGAAGAATGCCTTAGCGATTACGAGAGGATGGCTGCTTTCGCAACTTTTATTTTTTTTGTTGAGAGGTACAAACTGAAGCTGGTGCGCGCTTAAATGTAGTGATGCAAAACTATCGACAGTACTGTCGATATTATCGATAGTTGATTCACTATCGAACTATCGATGGAAAAAAGACTATCGATAGCACGCTATCGCTAGTAGTATCGATAGTACTATCGATAGTACTTTCGATAGTTCTGTTGATAACACAATTGATAGCCGTATCGATACTACTTGTTATATACAGTTCTATCGATTCTATCAAATCAAGCACGCGCATCACTGCATCCTAAACTTGGTTTCCCGAGCGTGTAGTATGGAGGTGATGGTATGAATATCTGACAGTAATCGCCGGTTTCCGTGGCCTACGCGTCACTAAGCTCTACAGACGTTGCCTGCGTAAAGTTGCTAGATAAAATGCTAGCGTGCGAATGTCTTAGTTGGGAAGCATGTGCGCGAAAAGCATTTCTGCAGGGGTTACGTCAGCAAGACGACGTCTGCTGTACACGATGGTGTCGTGTAAGCCAGCACATCTTGTGCTGTTTGTTTTTTCATCGAATACAGTTCCAGGTATTTTTCCGAACTGTCCTTGTGCATGTTAAAGAACCACAGCTGATCGAAATTTACCATTACGGCATCCCTCATAGCCTTAGTCTCTTAGGAATGTCAATTCTCATGAGATCGTGAAAGCGATCAGGTATCGCAAATGTTTTGGTTATGTCGCTGGTCAACAAATGCATAATCAGTTTTGTTACTATCGATAGTGTTACTAGCGGTAGTGTTACTAGGTGTAGTGTTACTAGCGATAGTACCGCTATCGATATCAAGACTATCGATAGCGGTACTATCTCGAGTAATACTATTTATAGCAACATTATCGATACTAATACTATCTATTCTAATATCGATAGTAATACTATCGATAGTATTACTATCAATAGTAGACTATCGATAATACTATCGATAGTCTAGCGATAGTAGCACTATCGATAGTTTTTTACACTATCGATAGTTTAAAAAAAACTACCGATACTATCGATAGTCAGTTTTCCAATAGTTTTGCATCACTACTTAGATGCCCACTAGCTTTCATGGTGACCAGTCGAACACTTATACAAACATTTTTAATCAACGATGAGTATAGTAAAAATAGAACACACGATACGGAGAGAGACTTCAGTGGCAAGGTAGGTAAGCAACAATCTGGAGACCAGGAATAGCTAACAATGCATAGCCTGTAGGAATAGCACGGATGAGTGCTAGTACACTTCGGAGAGCGAAATAATTTACAAATTATGAGCACCTTTAGAAAGCACGAAAATCAAAGTCGACGTTTAATAGCCCGAACAGAGAGTCCAAAAATGAAATAGCCTCCATATATCGTCGCGTTGTGCAGAATTGGGACATGCTATACTAAGTAAGATGCACGGATTACAGCAAGGCCAGATCTGTTTTTGCCTACACATAAGAAGGGCACAGTGGACACTAGTGCAGTAGAGGCCCGTGAAAAAGATTGCGTTGACAGTTCAAGTAGAGTAATTAGGATCTCAGTGAACAACACATGTTGAGCTATGAGGAGGGTCGCGACCCTAATGTTCAGGACATGAATGATAATTTCCGCAACGTTATTACGGACTGCGCTGCAGTAGGTACTAGGGTAGAAATTCATGCTGTTAGTGAGATGTCTGAGGACGAGAAAAACGTGCTTAAAAAACTCCAAAGCAGTCAAACATGTAACCGCATCGACAACACAAAATTGGATGACCTGTCAAACCTCATCAGTAAGGACAACATAACACGCACATAATGGGGAGAAAATCAAGCACGCACTTATTACAGATGAAGCAAAAAAGCGGTCAAAGGAAATCAAGAGAGTGAGAAAATTGAGATTTTTGTTCAAATAGAAAAAGAAGCAAAATACCGTTATTCATATGGTTAACATATAGGCGAAGTAGCCTACTTAACTCATGCATATATATACACTAGCCGATACAATTAGAATAATAATTAAGCAGGCAGTAAGGTTCACACATTTCGCATTCAACCGGTAGCTAAAAAGGAAAAATGAAGCCCTTGCAAGAAATTGCGTGGGGAGTTGAAGCTCCTGAGTATCACGTAGTTGCAGGTATGTGGAAGAACATCCGAGAGATTCTGGGAGAAAAACAGGTCAATCTCTGTAAACAATACATCATCATCCCGGCAAGACCAGAATCTTGGAAGACTCTCAACATTTCTTAATCCTTGAGAAGGGCCATGTTGGGTATATTAAAAGTTAGAGGTCGATCAGCTTTCTGCCTATCGCCTACAAACTAATTACTACAGGTTCTAACTATTAGAATGAGAGCTATCTTGGGCTTACAATTTCAAAAAAGGATACAAGGCCGCATTCGTAAAGGCTAGTGAAGACCAGACAATATTTACATTATCATTAAGGTTTCAAGTCAATGAGATGAATAATACCTAGCCCTTTAAAGGGTATATCCAAGAGGATTTTTGTTGGCAGCTAGTTTGCAAAAGTAGGAATTTGGATGCGAAAGACGTATTTTGAGCCCCAGTATGTTCATTGTGCAAAAAATGACCTGCAAGGAATGATCAATGAGTTAGACAGGCGGAGCAGAACGGTGGGGCCAAAAATTAACATGCAGAAAACCGAAGTAATGTTCAACAGCCTAACAAGAAAACAGCAGTTGACAATTGGTAGCGAGGTGCTGGAAGTAGTAAGATAATATGTCTACTTAGGCCAGGTAGTGACCGCTGATCCGAATAATGAGAGGGAAATAACTAGAAGAATAAAAATGGGGTGGAGCGCATATGGAAGGTTCTCTCAGATCATGAATGGTAGCTTACCAATATCTCTCAAGAGAAAAGTATACAACAGCTGTATCCTACCGGTACGCACCTACGGGGTAGAAACGTGGAGGATAACAAAGAGGGTTCAGCTTAAGTTAAGGACAAGCAGCGAGTTATGGAAAGCAATATGGCAGGTGTAACGTTAAGAGATCGGAAGAGGGCGGAGTGGGTGAGGGATAAAACGCGGGTTAATGACATCTTAGTTGAAATCGATTGAAGCTGTGTCCACAGCTAGGTTCTTTCCTTCCTCCATGTTCGACTGCGCATACAAAAGCTTTCGAATGCGTTCCCCTCAAAAGCCTGTTCCGAATCCTTGTATGCACGTTTCCGAAACTTGACCAGTTTCGGTCGCAGCTGGCGGATGATGGTGGTATCTGCAGCAGTTGGCCAGCCAGACTAGTTAGCGGCTGGTTGGTGCAAAGGCCTTGCCACCATGTAGATGGGGCCACGTGCTTCGCTGAAGACCCCTGCCTTGGACCAAATTCTTGCGCTTGTCCTGTACTCTGCTACGTTGGAAATCAAGAAGATAGGCTTGTATTTGGCTAAAACCGCTTACGTGCACAGCAGCCTATGCTATTTATGCCATCTGTGTAGCGCTGTAGAATTTGCAGCCATTTTGTTCTACTTCAGCCGTGAGTTCAAGCATTAGTGTGTTTTTAAGTCAAGCCTGGATCTTATATGTGACCTGGCCTTCAACCCGCCTACTCGCAGCACGAACGTTTTAAAAACATTACCTGGCACCGGCGATGAAGACTGCTCTCCAATTGCTCAACGATGCACGCTGTAGTGATTTGCAAAGAAAAACAAACTCCTAAACTAAAAGCAAACAATCACCAATCCTTAGAATTCAATTGTGAAATTCTCGATGTTTCATTCCATTTTTTCTCGTCTGAATTTTTGATTCGCTGAAGATCAGGTTAGCATTACCACTAGTTATAGCTAGTTCCACTGCAGACAGCCATCCGAAATTTGGCGAGGTGTAGAATATCTGTCACAGCGGCGCGATTGCTGAATCGGGCCACGGAGCGAGGGATTATGGAGGCGGAAATTGTCTGGGTACCTGCACACTCTGGGAACCCTGGGAACGAGACGGCTCACATGAATGCTCGAGGTTTCGTCAGCCGAGTAGGTGAGCCGGACGTCCCAGGAAGGTCCACGAGAGATGGGCTGGTATCCTTTCATGACATTACTAATCATTTCAGACTTGAGCGGAGGATTTACGCTCCCCCGGACAAGCAATTGGTGAAGGCGCAGGAATGCGTCTGGCGACGATTGCAGACTAGATGTTTCTTCAACCCATACGTGTTGAGCAAAATCTACCCGGACATTCAGCCGGAGTGCAAATGGTGTCAGGAATTGGCAACCTATGACCACATATTATGGAGCTGTAGCATAGCACCGCCACCGGCGGACATTATGCGTGATCCTTCCCTCGAGCAGTGGGAGGCCGTGTTGGCCAGCTCAGACCCGGTCGTCCAGACCAGGGCCGTGGAGTGGGCCACCCAGGTTTCCGTCAGCCATGGGTTGATGGCCACCTAACACGGAATCGTCCACACATGCTCTCTGACGAAAATAAAGTTTTTCCATCCGTCCATCTATTCTCGTGTGAAAAAAAAAATAAAAAAGGTTTTTTTTTTCAAAATTGCAGAATTTTTTTCAGGCCTTCACATCTCTACTCAGCACTGCCCATGACATTTAATGCGCACCTATTTTTATACATGCTTGCGTCTTCTGTAAAGTAAACATGTAAGTTAATTCTGCACTTCACATGTTTCAGAAAGTCATGAGTTCAGTCCACGCTTAGCACATGTAGAAATGCTTTGCTGATTCTTATTCTTTTAATGTGCTGGCTCTTTTTTGCCGGCAGCGCCAAGATGCTGATTCAAAGAAGTTCCACGATGGGTTTATTATTTTCCATATTATTGTGTTGATTTTTTTTGGGCCCACATTATGTGGTGCATTGCGTAAAATGAACGCTTGCTTTTCTATACGTATAATGTTTGCGAGCATCAGTGAGTTTCGTTATCCCTTGTGGAGCTTACGTCAATGTACCAGTGTCCTAGAGCTATGTGATTGGTGTCACTGTGCGCGGCAAGAGTGATGACGGTGATTCTATTTTTATTCAACGCAGTGTTGACGACAGCTGCGGTGAATATCCCGTAAAGCATGCTTGTGGGGAAACACCTAGTAATGTAGCGGGGAACATGGCAAGCTTATTAACACTTATGCTGGGAATTATACTTTGCTTTCGCTTAATATGCAATTAAACAGAACAAAGGGACATGAAACGGCACCACTCAGGGTGGGCGCACCCTTGCCTATCATGGTTTAAAGGGCAGACGAGAACTCGGCATGGGATTCCTGATCAATTACTGTATAGCTGGCAATGTAGGTGAACGCTTTAGAAACTAGGAGAGGATGGCTGCTTTCGCAACTTTGTTTTGAGATGTAGAAACTGAAGCTGGTCTACATGCCCACATGCTCACTTTTTTTCATGATGACCACTCGAGAGCTTCTATTGAAATCTGTCAGCAATGAGTAGAGTGAAAAAATAGCACATGTTATTGGGAGAGAATTCAGTACCAAGGTAGGTAAGGAGAAATCTGGCGATCAGAAATTGTTAACAGTGCATAGCCTGTAGGATTAGCACGGAAGAGTGGTTGTGCAGTTCGCAGAACGCAATAATTTACGAATTTTGAGCACCTTTGAAAAACGGGGAAATCAGAATTGGACGTTTAGGAGCCAAAACGGAAAGTCTCAAAACGAAATAGACTCCATATACCCTCGCATTGTGCAGATTTCGAAAATTCTGAACTAAGTAAGACGCAATGACTACAAGATGGCAAGATCTCCTTTTACCTGCACTTAAGGAAGGTATAGTGGACACTAGTGTAGTAAAATCACGTGAAAGAGTTTGCGCTCAGAAGTGCTGTACCACAATTAGGACCTCACTTCAGAACACGTTCCGCTTGACGGAGGGTAGCGACCCTGTGTTTTTGCACAGAAATGATAATCTCCGAAATGTTTTTGCGAAATCCACTGAAGTAGGGAATAAGCTAGCAATTCATGATGCTAGTGAGATTTCTTAGGACGAGAAAAAGCGGCTTAAAAAACAGGCGTAGCAGTCAAGCATGTAACCGCATAGATAGCACAAAGTCGGACGAGCTGTCAAACCTAATCAGTAAGAACAGCATAACCGGCACAAGGAAGTATAAAGGGGAGAAAAACAAGCATGCACTTATAAAAGATGAAACAAAAAAGCGCTCAAGAGAAAACAAGTCTGGGGGAAAATTGAGATTTTCACGCAAATAGAAAAAAGAAGACACCATTACCCATATGGATAGTGGGACAAATATTAAAAAGTTTCTGAGCCAAAGAACTGTCCGTAACCACCACATTTTTGTCAGAAATATAATAAACATTGTGAGCCACAGAATCGAGAGTAGCATCCACGTTTTTGCCAGTAGAAACAATGTAATGCGCTTTAACCAACACTTAGCAACAAATATTTAAATGCCACCAAGCGGCTACCTCTGGCATTTAAAAGGTTGATATTGGAACGTAATTATCCAGATTGCTTTTAGGGAGATTTTTCGGTTTCAGGTTGACGCATGCTAATAACAGCATGCATCAACCTGGCAGGCTAGCAGCATATTTGAAAAGCCATACCTCAATCTCCAAATCTTTTTTTAATTACCTATAGCTTAATCGAAACCCGGCTGCATATAGCGTTAAAGGAAGATGAGAGCACATTTCACTCAGTCAAAGCCTCAGCAGACGTTCAGACATTGCGGCGCCAGTGTAGAATGGGCATATAAAAAAGTACTTAGGATATCTATTTCAGCTGCACAGCTACCACAGTCTTGTTAGAATATGTAGCAAGATCCAAGTCAACAAAGATTACATGCAGTGCAGGCACTATCTCTCTAGAGGTACTAACCGCATCTTTGTTAGAATTATTCAAAATTCCGAACGGAGACGACTTGGCGTTAAAAGTTATGGAAAATATTTTAGCAACCTGCGCTTGCTCGGCCGTCGGCCGACTGGTGGCCCACAGTCGACCATGTACCACGTTGGGCGGATGTTTCCCGGACCTTCGTCCCTTTGCTTGTGTCCCCGACTGAATGCAGACCACATCTGTAACGTGGCACAAGTAAGCGGTAAGTGCGACGTTAGCCCGGCCTTACAGGCCAACCGCGCTTGACTTAATTTAAACGCAGTTTAGCTAACCTTTATAACTGAATGTTAAATACAGGTACATGCACTGAGGTTGACTTTGTATGAGTAGACTTTGATTAGTGAAATCTACGCGTATAAAAGTGTTTTTGTTTGTCTGGTAAAAAGGACTGAAAGGCTACGAACATTTAGTGCCATTCGTTTTATTAGCCGGAAGCACTGAACTGTACAAAAGAACCATGGTGGGAAGGGACTAAACAAAAGTTGAGATATTTAGTGGAAATTATGTTCATATCGAAATGCAAGAAAAAGCAGTATGAGCTTCGGTTGCTCTGCACCGAGTGCTTTGTTTTCAATGGATCATTGCCCGAACGCCGAGCCAGAACCTTTCGCTGCATTGTTGTGCCGCTAGCACCGTCCAAGGCCAATTGCTGTCTTTGGAAAAAATAAACTATCACGGCGAACGAGGCCATGAAAGTAGTATCATGTTATGGGTGTCAATCACGAGCTCTATGAGACTGTTCTAGACACCGGCTCGCGGAATAAAAGCTCCTACGGTTGTCAGCTGCAAACAAAATTAGAAACATGGTGATGGCTTGTCGCTTTGTTTGTTGTTACTGTACTCATACGATAGCAAGAACAGCACAATAAATGTGACGTGCTGTCCCCCAGAATTCCACACACTCACAGCATCCTACAGCCCCTTCGTCACGGAGAGCGCAGTACAGGATTATTAAAACCCGTTTTAGGCTTGCACCCTCGATTTCGTTCTCAGTATCTGATAGTGTTAAGCGTGGAAAATTTAAGAAAAAGCGCTCTACAGGAGGCGCAAGTCTGGTTAGTCCCTTAACGCCTCTGCAGTTTTGTTTGCAGCCATTTGTGGCCCCTAAGTATAGATGAGAGCCATAGAACAGCTATAACAGGTGCTCAGTAAATTTTTTCTACGACTGCAGCAAATGCTGTCGCGAGAGCAGCTAACGGTTGCGTTGATTATTTAGTAGGTCGCACCTAATTCAACCGAACAATGGTTTGTATTCTTGCTCATTACAGAAATGCGCATACACATTTAATAAGCGAATAATTACTCGTTGGTATCCACCCAAGCGCACCTGCACTGCTACAAAGGAAAGCTATAACGCTTCGACGGAAAGCCAGCAGTTGCAGAAACATTCGTCGTCCTGATCCGGCGTTCGAACCCCTGATCAGGCAAAATTTTCCTTTGACTACGAATCTCCTGTGGAAGCTGTATCGCTTTCCTTTGTGGCCTTGTGGCAGCGCTTTGTGGATGCAACGAGTAATTCATTCTTTATTACAAATTTATTTAACCTTGAAGCATTCCTGTAAACATTTTATCAACACGAATGCACTTTACTGCTGTTATGTACACACAGAGCCTTAAGTGGCAATGTCAGAGAGTATTCCAACTCTGAAAGGTCATTAAAGATATAAATTCTTAACTGGAATAAGAACTTCCACGTAGTAACATGTCCCCACTTTTCCAAGTCTTCTCAATGTTGATATGTTACGAGGTAGTGAACTTGAACAAAGTGAGCAGCATTTTGAAAGTACTGATTAGAGGGTTGTAGTTATTAAAAACGCTTTAATGAATTTAACGTGGCGGTATGCACACCGGACCATATTGGAGATTGGCGGTTCAGGACTGAAGCATGTTGATTAGGACCGCATTATTAGTGAAATTATTTGGTCTGTTACACAGCTCATTAATCCTACGAGGAACATAATCAACGGCCTTTTGCGGTGAGGTGATTTTCAAGATTTTTCCCATAATCTATGGGAAACGTTCCGTACTGTGTGGTCATGTGGTCGCAATTATGTCCAAGTTACAAAATAAATAATCGCTCTTTGCTCGGCGTACGAGTTATGCGGCCTTGATAGCGCTGCCGAGCCCACAGTGTTGTCTCGCAGATACCTTTGAATGTCTTGGCGTCATACGTCAACTGCTGATTTTGTCGGTTGACGTTGAAGTTAACCCGGGTCCCAACACCCGCGGCGCTACTCCGCAAGATACCTCTGACATAATGGAGGCTTTGCAAGAACTGTGATCTGACCAAGCATCTTTGTTGTCAGAAATGAAAACAATTCGTTGCACGTTAACTGAAAACGACAAAGCGCTGGGTGAAATAAAAACCAGACTAGCTAAGATTGAAGATGATTGCGCAACATTTGCCGCAATAAAAATCGATATCAGCGATGTTCGGGAACTTGCGGCGCACAATTCCGGTGAAATATCAAACATTATGTCTAAGCTGGTGGATTACGAAGACAGGGCGCGCCGCTCGAATTTATTATTTTTTGGTTTAAAAGACACTAACCCTGAAACATGGGCTGAATCTGAAAACTTGATCACGAAGGTATGCAAAGAAAAACTAGATATAACAATCAGCCCCACAGACCTTGAAAGAGCTCACAGGCTAGAAAAATTTGATGCCAACCAAAACTGACCAATCATTGTTAACTTTGCTCACTACAAAACAAAAGAGAAAATCCTTTCCACTGCTAGCAAACTAAAGAACAGTTCCTACAGTATTTCGGAAGATTACTCGAAAACTACCCTCTCTGCCAGGAAACAGCTACTTGCATTTGGTAAATCAGAAAGTGAAAAATACAAACTCCGCTACAATAAGTTAATCATAGGCAGCACTACCTACATTTATGACCATATTTCAAATGAAGTTGTCCCCCGAACCCCATAGCTACTACGTAATCCTCCCGAAAAGCCTAAGCTCCGCCGTTTCTCCATTCTTTACACTAATATTCGCAGCCTTGTACCGAAGTTAGATTCCCTCGAAAGTCTTATACGCACTACGGAGATCAACATAATTGTACTAACCGAAACATGGCTGAAGTCAACAGTAGGGGACTACGAAATAACTTCCATGTTTCCTGATTTCAATATATTTAGACCCGACTGAATTAATAGGCAAGGAGGAGATGTACTAATAGGTGTTCATCATTCATATCCTTGTTCTGAGATTAAACTTGATTCCCCTCCCGAACTCCTTTTCATTAAGTGTCATGCCTCGTTCCCTCCTGTTATCATTGGCGTTTGCTATCGACCCCCTGATCTAACTGATTCCTTTGTTGCTCACTTACACGAAGCACTCCGCGTGATAACTACGTCCTATCAGCACATTCCCATTCTTTTTTGTAGTGACTTCAATTTTCCTGACATTACCTGGTCCGATCTTCCCCCATTACATCGAAAAATAACATTTTAAGTGACTTTTTTAACACGTGCCTAACGTTTGGCTTGTCTCAAGTCGTATCTGAACCTGCCAGGCAAACTGATCATTCCTCCAACATTCTCGATCTCATTCTCACTTCCCACCCTGATAAAGTTTCTACGCCACTTCATTTACCCGGACTTAGTGACCACTCCATTATACTAAGCTCATTTTCTTTCCAAGTCCCAAGCCTGAGGAAAACCAAAAAAACACTTACATTATACGACAAAGGTAACTACGCTGCCATGAACACAGAACTAGCCGATTTTGGGGCGTTGTTTGTCCATGACTTTTCAAGCCGGTCAGTAGAAACTAACTGGTCTCTTTTCATACACAAAATGCATCAACTAATAAACAAGCACATCCCTACTATCACGATCACAGAAAAATCATCGTCACCGTGGTTTAACAACGATCTCAAGCGCCTTAATAACAAGAAGAAAAGGCTTTTCCGTACAGCCAGACGTGTGAACACTGAGTGCTCATGGAAAAAGTACCATTGTGCTGAAAAAACATTTCAATCTCTGGTAAACCGAACTAAACGTTCCTTTGTTTCATCAGTATTACCTTCTATGCTTCGCACTAATCCTAACAAGTTTTGCAAATCCATTAATCCTTCACGCAACACACCTATTACTTTACATGATGAGGACCATAATCTCATTCCGGAACATGATGTCTGTTGCGTTCTAAATTCTTTTTTTCTGTTCAGTTTTTACTAACGAACCGGACGGCGAATTACCGCACTTCCCTGTCTTCGATCATCCAGCTATGCCAGACATCTTGTTCGATAGCAATGGTAGTAGGAAACTAATTGAATCATTGAAAGTGTCAGCGTCATCTGGCATTGATGGCTTGAACTCTAAAGTGCTAAAAAATACTAAAAACGTCGTTAGTGTCATTTTGTGCCATCTTTTTCAACAGTCATTATCATCAGGCGTGCTTCCGCAAGAGTGGAAAATCGGTAAGATCGTTCCAGTTCCCAAGAAAGGTTCATCGTTTTCATGTAAAAACTACCGCCCTATTTCTCTTACGAGCATCTGTTCAAAACTAATGGAACATGTTATTTATTCTGCCGCCACGGTGGCTCAGCGGTTACGGTGCTCGGCTGCTGACCCGAAAGACGCGGGTTCGATCCCGGCCGCGGCGGCTAGAATTTCTTTGGAGGAGAAATTCTAGAGGCCCGTGTACTGTGCGATGTCAGTGCACGTTAAAGATCCCCAGGTGGTCGAAATTTCTGGAGCCCTTCACTACGGCGTCTCTCATAGCCTCAGTCGCTTTGGGACGTTAAACCCCATAAACCAAACCAAAACCAAACCATGTTATTTATTGTCACATCGTTAAATTTTTAGTTTCGGTCAAGTTTTTTCATCCTAACCAACACGGCTTCCTAAAAGGGCTTTCCTGTGACACCCAACTAGCCCGTTTTATTAATGATCTTAGTTCTCATCTTGACTTAAACATTCCCGTTGACACGCTCTTCCTTGACTTTGAAAAAGCTTTCGATAAGGTACCCCACAAAAGATTACTACTAAAGCTTTCACGTTTTAACCTTAGCCACTTGGTGTTAAAATGGCTACAAAATTTTTTGAGCAACAGAGAGCAATTTGTCTACGCTAACAAATCATTGTCACCTCTTTCCCCCCTTTACTTCAGGTGTACCACAAGGCACAGTGCTTGGACCCTTGCTTTTTCTAATCTACATTAACGATCTTCCCTCTAACGTCAACTGGAACATCCGATTATTTGCCGACGATTGTGTAATCTACCGCCCTATTATCAGCAGAACTGACTCCGACACGCTCCAAGCTGATCTAACCCAAATCGAAACTTGGTGCAAGCATTGGCTAATGTCCCTTAATATTACTAAAACATGTACGATTTCTTTTCAGTGCAGGCAATCCCATATTCCCTCAAAATATGTTCTTTTCGGTTCTGAAGTATCATCTGTTCTTTCCTGTAAGTATCTTGGCATCACCTTAACTCATACCCTAACATGGTCTTCGCATATCACGAACATCGCTAACGACGCTAACCGCACCCTTGGCTTCCTACGTCGAAATCTTTGTTTTGCAACCCCTTATATCAAATTATTAGCTTATAAAACATTCGTCCGACCTAAACTAGAATTCGCATCAGCAGTATGGGATCCTCATCAATCTAACCTTTCTATAATCCATGAAAAAGTTCAAAACCGCGCTATCCGTTTTGTTTGTTGTGACTAGTCTTACTATACTAGCGTGTCCTCTTTAAAATCCAGAGCATCCTTGCCTAACCTTCAAACTAAAAGAAAAATATCTCGACTATGCCTATTCCACAAGTTCTATCATTCACCTTTAGGATCATCTATCATATCCACAGCTCATCGTCCTTCTAGCCGCAACAACCACATCAAGACCGTATACCCACACCGCTGCAAGAACTACATCTTATTTCCGTTCTTTTTTTGTCATATCATCTCGGGACTGGAACAATCTGCCGCCGGAAGCTGTACTCATCGTCGACTGCATCGACTTCAAGAAAGATTGAGGCCATCCTTATGTAATCAGTAACCTTTATCTATCCTGTAATCTTTGTGTATCCTGTAATCTTTATGTACTCTGTAATCTTTATATAATCTGCATGTAATCCGCCCATCCCTCATGTAATGCTCCACAGCCGGGGCCTTTGAGGTAATAAATAAATAGATAAATAAATAAATAAATACATAAATAAATAAATAAAATCTGAAGTGACTGTTGTATTCCGAGATGAACTTTAAGTTAAATGATGAGACAGTGATTTTGCAACAGCGGGGTGAAGGAATTGCTTTCACGTAAGGAATTCATTTTAAATTAAAAGCACCTGCTTTTAAGTACTGTCGTAAAACTGTTTCGATGACATTTTTTTTTTTGCTGAAAGCCGGGATTCAGTTTGCCGAATATTTTGCTCGAGTTCTCTGCACTTACACGGGATGGAATAAACGAAGCTAGAAGAGCATATGACAGGCGGATCCGGATGCCTTGTAGTGCATTCGATGTGGAAAAAGGCCAGTGTTGAAGTTATTTTCTCGCCCCCCCATTGCCTCTCCAGTCTTTGTCGGCGGGTGAATGGCTCTGGCGAAAAGGTTCCAGAATGCACTACAAGCCGTCGGGATCAGCCGGTCACATGCTCTTCTGGCGTCTTTTATTCCATCTCTTTACCTTGCGGCAGATAGTACATCCGCCAGACAGTCAGATGCCTAAACAAAAGACTGCTACAGCACCAAGACAACGCTAATAAAAAAAAATCGGGCAATCTGGCTATTCATTGTCGCGATTGCAGCCTTTGCTGCCGCCGCTCTCTGACCTTTGGCGAAACGGAAGTTCTTGTAAAGCACACAAACCGACTGACCTGAGTGATTTTTGAAGCTGCTGCTATTGACAGCCAAAAAGGCGTGTGTGTCAGCACACCGTCAGTTTCCCTCTCAGAAAAAGAGCTTTGCTTCTTGTCTGCCTGAATCGATTCTCCGCTTCGTTTGGTTCTTGCCTGCGACTTCCAGAGCGGTTTTATGCTCGCCTTTTAAGCTCTCCCTCTCACATTCTTTGGCGATACATTTCTTATCCCATGTATTCCTTTGGACTTATGGTTCGCAGACTCCATTGCCTTATTCCGTTTTTCTTTCCATAACCGTGTTCTGCTAGTGGCCACGCACCTAAGCATCTTCTTGTTCTTATTGTTTTTCCCGTGTTTTATCGTGTTTTGCTCCCAGAGGCTTTTAATGTTTTTATACTTTTTTAACCTTTCTTGCTCTTTCCCATGTAAACGTGCGTCCATGGTACTTCAGATTTTACACTTTTAAACTTTTTAGCCTTTCCCCAAGTCACGATGTTTGGTGGTGTGTTGATTGTGCACGGCTTTCGCCGTGTTGTTGGTTAACATTTTTTTTAAATTTTCCTTTTTTATTGTCATCTTTATAGCCGTCTTGTTCGTTGGCTTAATCGGCATCTTTTTTAGACGTATTTAAATACGCGTCACGTTGTTAATTCGTGTTTTTTATGTTTGTGCACTTGCTCGAATTCTTCAGGCTCCCGGTTTTTCCACCCCTGTGGGTGATGATAAGAAAAACGCCTGCCTTCTTCGAGCCAGTTCCACGGTTTCTTCATGCACATGCGCACCACTCCCGCCTTCCTCTTCCATATACAAGGCGCGGATCGGCCTTCTGACAATAAAAGTTGATGGTCAGCGCATTGTGTGTCTTCTTTATATCTTCATTCTCGTTCGTTCTCTGCCAGCCCGGTGTTTTAAAGAACTCCATTGAATTAAGTTCACAATAAAATTTACACTTCTGCTATTTTTGGTATCTTAATCGTGCAGGAGAATACACATTTACGCGGATGGAAATCGGAAGTAAAAGTGATGGCCGGTATGAAAGTGGTGGCCAGTAGTTATACATTGTCTACTAAAAATTACATTCCGGAAAGAAAACGCACCTGTGCTCATGTTGTTAAATACTAATCCATCAAGGTAGCTCGCGCAGAAGAAAGCTTAGCAAATGCCTCTCCGCTGAAAGGCTACAAATAACTTTTCTATGCTACCAACACATTTGAAGATGGACTGTTACAACTTCTTTGGTCAGATGTCGAACTTGAAATAGATGATAGCAGGACCAATATATTATTAGGACCCTTATTTATTTGTCGTAATGGTCAGTATTTGTATATTTCATTAATGATTCGCATTGCTAACAGTGTCGAAGTAGCTTGTCCCGAGCAATGCAACGTATTTATAATAAAATGTTACCACTGAAGCGATGAATGAAAGCATCTCGAAATACAATGAAGGCATAAGTATATGAAATTAGTAATCGATACCCTTATCAAGCCCAAAAGTCAGGTGAAGATACCGGGACTGCGCCTAGACATGCTAGACTACGCGGCAGAAAAAGTGGAGGGGACTAACAGGAAGTAAAAAAATGAATAAAGAGGGTGAGAGCAAGTTTCTAAAAGCGGGAACAAAGAAAAATAACAAAAATTTGATGATTTCGCAAATAAAAAATATATCAAATACAAGAAAAGACAAGACAAGAAATTTCAAAACAAACAACACGGCGGAGTAAAGAGAGGTTGCGTGTGGTCTTGAGGCATTGTTGTCCTGTTCCACTCTTTCCTATAAAAAAAAATCTTCTTTGAACACAGTACTACAAAGAGCAAAATAAACTTGTGTTCTTTTTCATACAGTTCATTTTTTGCCTTTCAAGCTGGTGTTGGCTAGTCACATACGTTGCTAGCGCGATCAGCTGTGCACATGCACTCGAAATAGGCTGTCCTCATCTTCAAGTACCGCTACACGTGCGCCATGCAGCCGTTCCTGAGGACACTTATAGAGGCGGTACTTCCCGTAAGCGTGTTTTAAATCTGAGCTTGACAGGAATATTATCACAATGTACAGTCGCAACGAAAAAAAGATTAGCACTGTAACGTGACACCGGGGCGCCAAGTAGAACGCTCGGCGCTGTGGTTACGAGCATGCCGATAACAAAAGTGCCAAGGCGTGTTCACGAAGCCGGCCGCTGCGCCAGCCGCACAGTGCGATTTTCGTCACTCCGGTGACGTCACTGTGTCAATCTTTTTTTCGTCGCGACTGTACACAATTATTAATGCCACGGACAGGTTTGTATTGAGCGTCAATTTTAACCGACGTAAGATGCAGAACAGAAAATACGACGGTGGCTAAACGTAAGCCACGAATGTCGGAGCCACATGCGAAGAAAACTGCATATAACAGAAGTCTCCTTACGAGGGCAAGGCTCGGATAGTGGTCTCATGCCTTCATGTGGCAGGTAATGAGCGACGCACATTTGTAATCCAAAAATGCCGGCAATATCTGTATAAATCCTACGGGAAACTTTGAAACGAGGCAAAAGCCAGTTTTTCAAATGGTTCCGTCTGCAGGCTTTCTACTTCCCCATACGAAAATAAGAAATTCAGTTTCTGTTGCTCATTCGCTGCTTCAATTTTTCAGAATTAAATCTGGCATATAGACTTAACATTATTGGTAGAAATTTTCCAGCTTATTGCCGCTAAAAGAGTTAGATGTTGGGCTAGTCGGATTTGTGACAAATAATTCATATTTGTAGCGAAGCCAGGACAGAAACACTAGGAAAGAAAGACCGCGTAAATATCATCCAACTAAATATAACGCAATCCTCGGTCTTTGTAGATTGTGAGAATGTGTCTTCGACTAATATGGCCTGTAATGACTCAAAGTTGTACAATTCCAAGACCGCCACAGTTGGGCCCACTAAGATGCATAGATATAACCTGGGGTTCAGGACCAGCAGTTAATTGTTTTGTTCAGTACCCAGCGAGCACATTTTGAGTCTGCATTCACACATGTGTGATAGGACTTTTTTCACGGTATTTTTTCCCAGTGTAGCTGGCTGCCAGTTTGGAGTATGTATTTTGACTAAGCGGCTGAGCACTCCCCTCCCCTTGACTTTTAATGCATACCGGGTTTTGATGTCTGCATGCGTCTTCTGTACAGTCGACATGTAAGCTGATAATGCTGCAAGGCACATGTTTCAGAAAGTCATGAGCTCGGTGCTCCCTTGGCACAAGTTGAAACGGTTTGTTGATTCTTATGATTTTAATGTGCTAACTCTTTTTTTGCCGGCAGCGTCAAAATGCTGATTCCAAGAAGTACCATGATCTGTCTATCATTTCACATATTATTGTCTTGATTATTAATGGGCCAACATTCCGCGGAAGGATTTGGTAAAAGGAACGCTAGTTTTGCTTAGCGTATAATGTTTCCGAGCATCAGTGAGTTTCGTTACCATTTATGGAGCTGACGTCAATGTACCGATGCCAGATAGCTATTTGAGTGGCGTCACTGTGCGCCGGAATAGTGATGACGGCGATTCTCCTTTTATTCAACGAAATCTTGACGATAGTTCTTGTGTATATCCACTATGACATGCTGATAGAAAAACACCCAGGAATGCACCGGAGAACGTGGCGAGCTTATTTTAACCTATGCTGGGAATTATATTTTGCTTTCGCCCAATACGAAATGCAGCAGAATAGAGGCACTTGAAGCGGCACCACTGAGGGCGCGCGTGTGCTTGGCTATTTTGGTTGAGCGGGCAGACGAAAATTTTATTTGTAATCGCTGATAAATTGCCCAGTAGCTGCAAACAGAGAAGAATGCCTTAGCGATTACGAGAAGATGGCTTCTTTCGAAACTTTTTTTTTGAGAGGTACAAACTGAAGCTGGTGCGGGCTCAGATGCCCTCTTGCTTTCATGATGACCAGTCGAACGCTTATACGAAAATTTTGAATCAACAATGAGTATAGTAAAAATAGAACACACGATACGGAGGGAGACTTCAGTGGCAAGCTAGGTAAGCAGCAATCTGGAGACCAGGAATAGCTAAAAATTCATAGCCTGTAGAAATAGCACGGATGAGTGCTAGTACACTTCGCAGAGCGAAATAATTTATGAATTATGAGCACCTTTAGGAAATAGGAAAATCAAAGTCGACGTTTAATAGCCCGAAAAGAGAGTCTAAAAATGAAATAGCCTCCATATATCGTCGCATTCTGCAGAATTCGGATATGCTATACTAAGTAAGAAGCAGGGATTACAGGATGGCAAGATCTGTTTTTGGCTCCACTTAAGGAGGGCATAGTGGACTCTAGCACAGTAGAGGCCCGTGAAAGTGATTGCTTTGAGAGTTGAAGTAGAAAAATTAGGATCTCAGTGAACAACACATGTTGCCTTTTAAGGCGGGTAGCGACCCTATTGTTCAGGACATGAATGATAATTTCCGCAATGTTATTACGGACTGCGCTACAGTAGGTAGTAGGGTAGGAATTCATGCGGTTAATGAGATGTCTTAGTACGAGAAAAACCAGCTCAAAAAACTCCAAAGCAGTCAAGCATGTAACCGCATAGAAAATACAAAATTGGAAGACCTGTAAAACCTCATCAGTAAGGACAACATAACCCACACATAATGGGGAGAAAATGAAGCACGCACTTATTACAGATGAAGCAAAAAAGCGGTCAAAGGAAATCAAGACAGTGCGAAAATTAAGATTTTTGTTCAAATAGAAAAAAAAGCAAAATACCGCTACTCATATGGTTAACATATAGCCGAAGTAGCCTACATAACTCAGGCATACATATACACTAGCCGATACAATTAGAATATTAATTAAACAGGCAGTAAGGTTCACACATTTCGCATTCAACCGGTAGCTAAAAAGGAAAAATGAAAACCTTGCAAGAAATTGCGTGGGGAGTTGAAGCTCCTGAGTATCAGGTAGTTGCAGGTATTTGGAAGAACAGCCAAGAGATTCTGCTAGAAAAAACTGGTAAATCTCTGCAAAGAATACAGCATGATCTTGGCAGGACCACAATCTTGGAAGACTCTCAACATTTCTTAATCCTTGAGAAGGGTCATGTTGGGTATTAAAGGTCGATCAGCTTTCTGCCTGTTGCCTACAAACTAATCACTACAGGTTGTAACTACTAGAATGAGGGTAATCTTGGGCTTACAATTTCAAACAAGGATACAAGGCGGCATCCGTAAAAGCTAGTGAAGAGCAGACAATATTTACAATATCATTGAGGTTCCAAGTAAATGAGATAAATAATACCTAGTCCTTTAAAGAGTGTTTCTAAGAGGATTTCTGTTGGAAGCTAGGTTGCAAAAGTAGGCTTTTGGATGTGAAGACGTATTTTGTGCCGCAGTATGTTTATTGTGCAAAGCATGACCTGCAAAGCATGATCAATGAGTTAGGCAGAGCGGAACGGTGGGGCCAAAAATTAACATGCAGAAAACCAAAGTAATGTACAACAGCTTAACGAGGAAACAGCAGTTCGCTATTGATAGTGAGGTACTGGAAGTAGTAAGAGAATATGTCTACTTGGGGCAGCTAGTGACCGCTGATCCGGATGATGAGAGGGAAATAACTAGACGAATAAGAATGGATTGGAGCGCACATGGAAGATTCTGTCAGATCATGAATGGCAGTATTCATTTTTTCTTTACTTCTTGTTTGTCCACTCCACTTTTTCTGCCGCGTAGTCTAGCATGTCTAGGCGCAGTCCCGGTATCATCACCTGACTTTTGGGCTTGATAAGGGTATCGACAACTAATTTCATATAATTATGCCTTCATTGTCTTTCCAGATGTTTTTATTCAGCGCTTCAGTGGTAACATTTTATTATATATACGTTGCACTGCTCGGGACAAGCTTCTTCCACATTGTTAGCAATGCGAATCATTAATGAAATATAGCAAATACTGAACATTGGTGCATATAAATAAGGGTACTAATAATATATTGGTCCTGCTATCATCTATTTCAAGTTCGACATCTGACCAAAGAAGTTGTAACAGCCCATCTTAAAATGTGTTGGTAGCATAGAAAAGTTATTCGTAGCCTTTAAGCGGAGAGTCATTTCCTAAGCTTTATTCTGCGCGAGCTACCTTGGTGAATTAGTATTTGATAACATCAGCACAGCTGCGCTTTCTTTCCGGAATGGAATTTTTAGTAGACAATGTATAACTACTGGCCATCACTTTCATACCGGCCATCATTTTTACTTCTAATTTCCATCCCCGCAAATATTTATTCTACTGACCTCCAACACTTTCACCTCTGCCATCAATCAGTCCACACGCACATGCCACTCAATTACACACTTACTCCGCCGCGTGGTCTTAAAACATGCCGGCCTCTCCGAGACAGATGCCAGCCGTCTTGCTCAAGCGCTGGTCCTCTACAAATTTTTATACTATATCTCTTACTGCCCCCTTACAAGTACACAAGACAAACTAATCCGGGTCCTCAATACACTATACAAAGCAACACTAGGGCTCCCCCCTCAGGCTTCTACAGACACCCTATGCAGAACAGGCCTTTTCCATCTCCTTCCAGCCCTCCTTAACCCGCACCGAGAGAGACAAATCATCCGCCTGTCCAGTTCATCAGCTGGGCATCCACTCATCTCTTTCCCAGACCAACCGCAGTCTCCGATCTACCCCCCTAACCTCCGCCTCACACCCATTCCACGCAACAAGTCCGCCCACACACACGCAGGCCGCCGCCAGGCATACGCATACAACCACAAGCCGCCCTTGGACGCTGCGGCGGTGGCCTACACAGACGCCTGTCTTAGGGAAACTGCGGGCTCCACAGCAGCCTTCTTCCTCCACCCTTGCCTCTCTACAACCAGCACTCACACAACCGGTCCATACACCTCCCCACCCTCCACGCTCGCCATAGAAATACACGGGATCGGCGATGCCATCGCATACTTTGTCACCCTACCCCCCGCCCCCCAATACGTTGTCTATACAGACTCGCAAGCAGCTCTGCGTGCCTTCCATCAAAGAGCCCTCCTTTTCCCTACCCGATCGGCCTTAGATGCCGCCCTCTTAGCAATAAGCCCACGGCAGGTGACCCTTCGGTGGATCCCTTGTCACATGGGCATCCCCGGCAATGAGCTGGCTCACCAGCTTGCCTGCGAAACTGTACACCGGCCGCCGCGGATCCTATGGATGAGCCCACCGACGGAGCAGGCGGTCAGGGCTTACAGACACTCTGTCGACGAATACTACACGGAGCAAAAATTAGACTTAGCTGATTTACCACCACCACACACATCCTTATCGATCCGTGAAGCTCGCATTCTTCGCCGAATACAGTTTAATCTCCTACGTACACCAGGCAAACTTTATCTGTACCGGCACACATCCACACCTCAGTTCCCAAACTGTCCACATACATATGCAGGCATAAAACACTGCCTTACACAGCGCCACGTAGCCTTCCAGTCCCCCGCCTATCCTTTCCCGCCACCCCCACCGTGGCCCATCTGGCTTGCCTCCTGGGACCTGAGCCTGCAAGCGCCCTCGTCACCTTGGCCCAGGACCTATTGAACGCCTAACATAAAGGCTGTTAATAAAGAGGCTCACACCACCACCACCACCTGCACGATTAAGATACCAAAAATAGCAAAAGCGTAAATTTTATTCTGAACTCTAATTGAAGGGAGTCCTTTTGAAACACAGCGCTGGAAGACAACGAACGAGAATGAAGAAACACAGAAGACAGAGAATGCGCTGATTATCAGCTTTTATTGTCAGAAGTCCGCCCGCGCCTTATATAGGGAAGATGAAGGAGGGTGTGGTGCGCATGTGCATGAAGAAACCTTGGCAGTAGTCCGAAGGTAGCAGGATTTTTTCTAATCGTCACCCACAGGGACGGAAAAACCGGGAGACTGAAGAATTAGAGCAGGTGCACAAACACACACAAAAATACAAATTAACAAAGTGACGCGTGTCTAAAACACGTCTGAAAAAGATGCCGATGAAGCCAAGAAACAACACGGCTAAAGAGATGACAATGAAAGAGGAAAATTATAAAAAAATCATTTAAACCAACAACGCTGCGAAAGCCGTGCACAATAAATATACCACCGAAAACCGTGACATAGGGAAAGGCTAAAGAGTTTAAAAGTGTAAAAAACTGAAGTACCATGGACGCATTTTTACATGGCAAAGAGCAAAAAAGGTTAAAAAAAGTATAAAAAACAGGAAGAGCCTGTGGGAGCAAAACACAATAAAAACACAGGAAAACGAATGAGAACACGAGGATGTTTAGGTGCGTGGCCACTAGCAGAACACGGTTATGGAAAGAAAAACGAAATAAGGCAATGGAGTCTGCGAACCAGAAGTCTAAAGGCATACATGGGATAAGAAATGTATCGACAAAGAATGTGAGTGGGAGAGCTTAAAAGGCGAGCATAAAATTGCTCTAGAAGTCGCAGGCAAAAACCAAACAAAGCGCAGAATCGATTAAGGAAGATAAGAAGCAAAGCTCATTTTCTGAGAGGGCACCTAACGGTGTGCTAACACACACGCATTATTGCCTGTGAATAGCAGCAGCTTCAGAGATCTGTCGGGCCAGTTCGTTTTCTTGCTTTGCTTGAACTTCTGTGTCGCCGAAAGTTGGAGAGCGGCGGCAGCAACGGCTGCAATCGCAACAATGAATAGCCAGATTCCCCGATATTTTTATTAGCCTTGGCGTGGTGTTGTAGCGGTCTTTTGTTTAGGCATCGGCCTGTCTGGCCGATGTACTATCTGACTCAAGGTACACAGCTGGAATAAACCACGCCAGAAGAGCATGTGAAAGGCGGATCCCGATGCCTTGTAGTGCATTCTGGAACCTTTTCCTCACAGCCCTTCACCCACCGACGAAGAGTGGAGAGGCGGTGGGGGGCCGAGAAAACTTCTACACCGGCCTTTTCCCAATAGAATGCATTACAAGGCATCGTGATCCGCCTGTAACATGCTCTTCTAGCGTCATTTATTTAGGCACTGGTGATGGTGAGTCGTTGGTCTTGGAGTGCTGAACTGGACATCAGCTGTTCCCAGTAAGTGAGTGCCACCTCTGGGCGGGGGGGGGGGGGGGGGGGGGAGAGTGCGGGTAAGTAGAACAGGTGAGCAGTACATCCGGAAAGTCGCCTGGTTTGCCGCATAGTCGACAGGAGGAGGAGAATAGGTCAGGAAAACGTCCGTGCATGACTATCGGGTATGGGAGTGTGCGAGTTTGAAGTCTCCGTGGCTATCGCTCCGTGGCTATCACGACGGTATATTATCGATGGTGAGAGTGACGATAGCCCTCCGAATCACACATAACACTGCACTAAGGAAGGCAGCTGTTCGATATCAGGAGCACAAGTTTATCAGTTTGTGAATTTCTTTCAGCGGCTGCCGGGAGATGAAATGTAGGCGGAGCGTCCAGCTCCAAGCCGCAGCCGCTCAAGGGCACGAGATACACAGAACGAATTTGGCCGGCACAAGCGGCCCATGGCTTTCGCGGCTCGGATAGCGACTGACGGGTGATACCAAAGCCCATGCTTGAGAATCGGATCTTCCTGTGTATGTCTTTGGAACAGCTTCCCATCTTTTCTTCCCATCCTTGTTTACGTTCCACCCGCTTGTTTACTTCCTTCTCACCCCTTTCTCTCCCGGATAGCGTTTTTATCTCTTAATTCAAAAACCCTTTGTCGCAAACAGCGTCCTGCTATTTCCTTCCTACTGTTCTTCGCTTCTTTCCCCCATCGCCGCCCCACTATTCCACTATTCGTTATGTCGACTTTCTCTCCTGATAGCTTCAATCGTAGACCTTGGCTGGCTTCATCTACGGCACTTCTCTGGCTGTGCTTTGTATGCCGGCTAAAGCCAGAAAACATGACAAAGATTATCATTGATGACATTTCGATTGAAAAGTGTAGCCGTGTGGGGATATTGGTCATCGCCAGGTCCAGAATGTTGGCTTTTACGACAGGTTTCATGGAGCCCCTTCACAGCCAGAAACGGCACTGCTACCAAATGTGAACATAACTTGGAAGAAATCATCAATCTAATCAACCCCTTCCACTGCTCATCATTTGTCTTCTGATATTTTCCCCTGCAGGCACCTCGATACGTTGTGAGGCATCAGCGATGGCCGCTGCTGAACCCTCAAAAGGGCATTCGAACATTTGCGCTCTAAAAGCAGCCATGGCTGAGATTAAAAACCCCTCTGTATATCCGTCTTTGAGCTGTTCCCGCTGATGGCTCTCTACACATACCTGTAAGCGCATATTTGGAATAATGGCCATTTGCTTCAGGTTCTCTTATCTTCGCAGGTCTAAAGAGAGGTCAACTTTGAGCAACGTGTGCTGTGGACCGAAATTAGAAATAAAACACCGGTCGTCGTGGTCTCTGCTTTAGTTCGGCCTTATACCGCCGTTGGTGCGCATGTCACTAAAGGGATATACCTAAGCATTATTGCAGCTTCTTCAGTGTCCTCTGTCTGGATCCAACGAGGTTTTGCCTTTCACGCCTATCTGTTCCCCTTCGGGCCCCACCTCTTTCACTATCCTTCAGTGTTCCTCCTCACGCCCTCTAGCATGAAACGTCGCTAGTACGGGCTACTCAAAGGAACAAATTGCAGATTAAAGCTACGCTCTAAGACCAGGGGATAGGCGTGTCCTTTTGGAGTATTACAACGAATCACGGAATGAGGATACAGTTCCAGACGAGTGGATGTCCAGTCGTCTAGTTCCGCTCCTGTAAGCAGGGAAATCGCCTCTTGACCTGGCATCATACCGTCTAATTACGTTGGCTAGTTGCGTAGGCAAGGTACTGGAACGGATGGTACTTACACGAATTGAGTGGTACCTGGAGCGCTACCGCATATGTCCGGCTATAATGTCCGCGTTTCGACGTAGACGCTCTTCAATTGACAATGTGGTCGACGTGGTGTCACCCGTCCAGCGCCAAAAGATTTGAAGCGCTTGAACGCGGCACTGTTTCTGGATATAAAGGGCGCATGCGAGAATATAACTCACCAGGCTATTCCGGACGCTCTGGAAGCTGCCGAGCTTGGTGGTCGCGTATTCTGCTGGATACGCAGTTATTTATCTAACAGATCTCTCTTTGTGCCGACTGAGGATGGCGCAACATCTCATTTCACTTCCCGTGGAGTCCCACAGGGTGAAGTGCTCAGCATAACGCTGTCCAATCTTACACTTGTCGGGCTTGTCGATATACTACAACAGTCGGCGCAACTCTCCATCTATGCGGACGACATCAGTGTCTGGGCAGCCGGAGTTACGCGCCCACAAGTTCGAGCGAGACTTCACAAGTCGTCCAGTGTTCTTGCGGCCTACCTTCACCTACAAGGCCTACAGATTTCAACCGCAAAGTGCTCGCTTGTCCTTTACACGCAAGGGCATGTCTCATTATACCGTATGCATAAACGGCACAGCAATACCCTACGTAAAGAGCCATCGGTTTCTGGGAGTTATCATCGACCGAAATCAGTCATGGACCCCCCATATTCCATACATGAAAAAGAGACTGACAGTGATTTCTCAGGTCCTCGAATTTCTTGGGGGAAAGTTGTGGGGAGCGTCAGTGCGGTCAAAGATGCAGCTCTACAACGCCTAATTCATGGGATTTTTTGCTACAGCCTCCCTGCACTTGGAAACATTCTAAAAACAAACATACCAAGTCTGCAAAGCGTCCAAGCTCGAGCTCTCCGGACTTGCCTAGGATTGCGAAATGTGCCTCTACGGCCGCATCTTTTACTCATTGCCCAGGAGCACGCAATCTCTACCTGCCTCACAGTTAACGCACTGAGGGCACATTTCCGACACATATCCCGGGTTCTCTCTCACCACCTTGCCAGTCTTCCTATTACCAGGCCACGCACATCGTTTCTGACTCCATTGATGCACATCGCGCCTGCCGTCCGACTTTACACCCGCCTCTAGGCCGTCCTCGCCACTATGGAGCCTGCAGAAACCCCATGTGCTCCTTTCAATACCTCGCATCAGGGAGAAGACCAATTTATCGTCGATAGAACTCAAACAAGTCACTATTGAATGTTTTCATGAGCAACATGCAAACCAGGTGCACGTCTACACCGACGGCTCAGTGAACCATAACAGTTCTTCGGGCTCCGTTGTAATCCCTGCAAGGACTACAGAAATCAGTTAGGATAGCTTACGAGACTTCTTCGACGGGTGGAGAACTCACCGCTCTTCGTGTCGCCGTTGATCACATAAATCAGCAGCGCCCTCAGCAGTGGTCTGTTTCCACCGATTCTTAAGCTGCCCTCCAAGGCTTACAAGCTGCTTTTTGCCATGAAGCCCATGAACAACTGGTCGCTGAAACTCAAACAACTGCTTCACACTGCCATCAATGCAGGACATGACGTTATCTACCAATGGCTACCGGGGCACAGCGGCATAGCAGGCAATCACCGCGTGGTTGAGGTCACGCGAACTGCAAAATAGGACGCCGATTTTTTGTCGATCCCCCTTTCGAGATCAGATGCAGCGGGCAGTCTTCGCGCACTTGCGCGGGACATCACGATTGCCGCGTGAAATTCCGGCCAATTTGCCATTTCACGTTTAAAATCCTTGGACTCAGATCTGAGGCTGCGACATCCTTCCGGCCTAACACGAGGTGTAGAAACTTTACTGTGTCGCCTCTGGCTTATCGTAGCTTTCACCAACCATTACTCTTTCTTAATCGGAATGGCTGATAGCCCTGCATGTGCCACCTGCGAGTATGACGACACTATATCCCACATTGTTTGTGACGGCCCTGCCTACAGCGCCAAAAGGCAGTCTCTGAGCCGTCCACTGGAGCGTCTGAATCCACACCCACTGACAGAAATGAAGATTCTCGGCCATTGGCCGCGGCGATCGTCGGCGGTGAAGGCGTCCAAGGCACTGCTCCGCTTCTTGCGAACTTCTGGTCTGCATGATAGGCCGTGACTTTAACGAACGCTAACATTCCATGTGACTTCACTTTTATGTTACTCTCCTTTATCTGAACCCCTGAACCCTTTCCCCTCGTATAGGGTAGCAAACCGATTATTCTTCGGTTAACCTGCCTGCCTTTCTTCTTATTCCACCTCCTCCTCCTAGTTTCTCCATTGGGCTGTGCAGGACGACTATAGGCTGCTTTGAAGTCCTTGTTTTGCTTGCCACCCCCCCCCCACCGCTGCCTCATGGTTGTTTGTCTATCCTGATGTTGTGGCAAGTGAAGTGATTGGTTCTCAAACCAAAGCGCCACCTCTGCTATGCTAACTAAGACGGCAGAAATCTTACTGAATAAAGCTCACCTTGCAGTGACTCCAAATTACTTTTAGTGCGCTAAACGTACTACTACCATCTGTGAAAAATTAGTTTGGTCCTGCAGGTTTCAGGTAGCGAAGTGGAATGTTTGGAGGACGAAAGTGACCAATCAGAATCCGTGAGATGATTCATGTGCACAGGAGGCCCGACAACCAGACAGACATGTGGAGAACCTGGCAGAAACGCAGACTGCATAACACATCAGTGGAAGCGCCCGCTCCCTGTCAGTCTATCTATGTGAAATATTTCTGCGACCTCCACGGTGGCTCAGTGTTTATGGCACTCGGGTGCTAACCCAAAAGACGCGGCTTCGATCCTGGCCGCTGCGATAGAACTTTGATACAGGCGGAATTCCAGAGGCCCGTGTACTATGCGATGTCAGTGCACATCAAAAAGCCCCACGTGGTCGAAATTTCCGGAGCCCTTCACATCGGCGTCCCTTATAGCCTGATTTGCTTTGGGACGTTCCTCTACCCTTTCTAACTGTTCCCTCAACTCTTTCACTTCACTTCTACACACTGCCTGCTATTCTTTATTTGCGCTGACCGGGCTCAGGGGCTTCCCACACCGATAGCAGGTGCCAGGGCTGGCAAAATATTTTCCTTCAATTTATTATCTTTCATTAAACCACTTACTCGAAACATTAAGCCTCCATGAACCACACCGAACCAAATATTTACACGTTCACATTCTGCGTATCCTGCGGATCTGGAAGATATCTCCTCCGGGTGGACATCTGGACACCCTACGGTCGACATGGATCTGCAACCTGCAAACGAGCACTCAACCAATCTAATAACCTCCAGCTTCCTAGGCACTGATCTCTCCTTCATTATACTTCCAACTGTATCCACGCACCATCCACCCAAACGCTTCTAGAAACCATCATGTCCAGGAGTTCCGGACAAAAGCATTTTTCAGCCGTAAAGAGCTTATGAACACAATATTTTATATGTTATCACAGTTTTCTACAAAATAAATATACCCGTAGATCACCCCTTGGTAGGCTTTACTATCGTTTTCGCTATCGTCAGCAGCGTTTTGGTTTGGTTTCTTTACGGCGGTCCTAACTGCTCGATGCGAGCGATGGAAAAACTATAATAATTTGCTCAACATCGGAAGAAATGAAATATTAGCTTCTATATCTACATGACAGTACCTTAAAATATTCCAATGCTCAAACCTTTTGCCGAAGAATTTTGTATATGCGAGAAACTACAAGCACAGGGTGAAAGAAAATGCAAAAGCGCAAATCGGTTGTCAAGCAGTAGAGGCCCAGTACAGGAATTCAAACAGCGGCGGAATCGCTGAAGCACAAATGTCATTGATTACCCGTGATTTTGGCCCTATCCTTAAATTTTATTATGAATTGGTAGCAGCGCTGCAACGGAAAGTCCACTTTGAAATAATATTTACGGGTACCTATGTTAAAAGACGATATTTACAACTGCATGCCTTATGAACATGCTCATATGGTTGATTTTGGCGCAAGAAGTTCACCTCAGCCATGCAAGGTACAATAATAAAAAAAATTACCAGCATTAGACTGCACCAAACTCGCAGCAATGCACAGATGGACCGTGACTGTTCGGTTAGACACGCATATTCACTAGTCATGAGCACCTTCTCTGCTTCCAAATTAGTTAAATTCTCCACTATATTGCTAAAATCGTTTAGCGCCGGCAATTTGATAATTTCTTATGGAGTACACAATTACTATCTTTTTGGGGTATCAGTAACTTTTGAAAGCATTTATAGAACATGCTTCATTAATAGAACTTAGAGGGTATGGTTCATTCCCGGCATCCATCAAAGTTTTCCGGCATTGTTTTCGGGTATAACAGAGTATTGTTTTATACCTGAGTGTCCAGAGGGTCCTTGAATACAATCGCGTACTTCCTGAGTATTTCCTTCCCCGATGTTGAGTACACATCGGGGATGCCACAGCTCTCTATACGTAACGGAAAGAACCTGTCGCAACCCAGCAGGCACCACCGCGCTCCTCTAAGAACTCTTAATGGCAGCTTGTCTTTCTTCGCTGCAGTTTCGGCCTTCATCAGGATCACACCCAGAAGCAGCAACCTCTCTCCCGACCAGGTTCTCAACGTACCGTTCGCTTCCCCGAGAAGCGGTGGATTAACCGGCCACGAACCGTGGTTTCGTGCCTCAGGGGAAGTGGCCGCCCTGAGGCACGAAACAGCTATGCTATCCGTAATAAGTTTAGAATTGCTTGGGTCATGGCCGAGGAGTGGTTTTTTTAGTGCATTCTTGTGATGTATATTTATCAAAGTGAAGTCTCTAGCTGTCTGTATTCGCTGTGCACTGTAAGCACGATGGATGCGGTTCCACAATTATTATTCTCATTTTGAAGATGAAGCTACCTAGTAATTATAAGGGCTTTATGCAGATGAATTTTCTAAAATTGTAATTTTGACAGCCATATAGTTGACGGCATGCCACTGGCGGATACTACTGGCGTTTGCTCAGAGGAAAATAGGGAATAATCCGGGTGAAGCAAGCTACGACAGCAGATATGTTTTTCTCAATGTATCTGACTTGAATGGACATCGGAAGTAGTGGGTTGACGCTTAGTGAGGCTGGTGATATAAAATATCGCACATTCACGCTGCGGCCAACAGAAATTGTGAGTCATCATTACCAGAACAGTGCACACTTTGACATAACTCAAAGAGCAAGAAGGAAGACACCTCCATCGCTGAGCCGCAACTAAACTTTAATGAGCAAAAGGAATAAGTATATACTATACAGTAACAAACTGAAACGGCACACGTCAAAACCACGTTGGGAGAAGTTCACATGCGAGGCATGAAACAGGTCAAATGGTAGCACAATCCAG
Source organism: Amblyomma mixtum (assembly GCF_055824585.1). NCBI lineage: Eukaryota > Metazoa > Arthropoda > Arachnida > Ixodida > Ixodidae > Amblyomma > Amblyomma mixtum. Next base: position 183,357,271 of record NC_143021.1, on the reverse strand, counting down.
AATAAATATTTCTACGGACTCCATTTCTTCACGTTTCAAGGGACTCTCAGAAAGGCACTCACCAATTCATTGTCTAATAAAATTTGCCGTTTTTGTTTTGCAGAACAGCAGACTTTTAATTTGAGAAAAATGTGTTATAAGTAGCCGCGGCGGTGGCTTTCTGGCCCGTTGGCCGCGGACGTCGATTTTGATGGAGGCGAAATTCCAGAGGCCCGTGTACTGTGCGATGACAGTGCACGTTGAAGAGCCCCAGGTGGTTAAACTTTCAGGGGCCTTCCACTACAGCGCGCCTTAAAGCCTGAGCCGCTTTGGGACGTTATACCACATAAACAAAACATCTTTTATGAGGCAACCGATTACTCCTCAAGATATATTTGGCTCACGGGCTAGTGGTAGTCCGGAAAGTCGTCTGCTATATCAGCATTTAAGCTAATAATTTGAGCTAAGAATAGCAAAGTTACCTTGGTTACTCTTGCGGTTTTATTCTTTTTCCCATGAAACCTAACCCTCTGAATGAAAGAAGTCCCGCGAACTATGTGTCATCATCATCATCATCAGCCTGATTACACTCACTGCAGGGCAAAGGCCTCTCCCATGTCTCTCCAATTAACCCTGTCCTTTGTCAGTGTGCGCCACTGTATCCCCGCAAACTTCTTAATCTTATCCGCCCACCTCCTCGTCCCCTGCTACGTTTGCTTTCTCTTGGAATCCACTCAGTTACCCTTAAGGACCAGCGGTTACCCTGCCTGCGCATTACATGCCCTGCCCAAGCCCATTTCTTCCTCTTCATTTCAGCTAAGATGTCATTAACCCGCGTTTGTTCCCTCACCCACTCCGCCCTCTTACGATCTCTCAAAGTTACACCTACCATTTTCTTTTCCATAGCTCGCTGCGTTGCTCTTAACATAAGCTGAATCCTCTTTGTTAGCGTCCACGTTTCTGCCCCATAGGTGAGTACCTGTAGGATACAGCTGTTGTATACTTTTCTCTTCAGGGATATTGGTAAGCTACCATTCATGATCTGGGAGAACCTGCCATATGCGCTGCACCCCATTCTTATTCTTCTAGTTATTTCCCTCTCATGATCCGGATCTGGAGTCACTACCTGCCCTAAGTAGACATATTCTCTTACTACTTCCAGCACCTCGCTACGAATTGCGAACTGCTGTTCCCTTGCTAGGCTGTTGAACATTACTTTGGTTTTCTGCATGTTAATTCTTAGCCCCACCGTTTTGCTCTGCCTGTCTAACTGATTGATCATGCTTTGCGGTTCTTGTTCTGAGTGGCTTAGCAAGGCAATGTCATCAGCGAATCGCAAATTACTCAGGTATTCTCCATTAACTCTTATCCCCAACTATTCCCATTCCAGCCCCCGGAATACCTCCTGTAAGCAGGCAGTGAAGAGCATTGGCGAGATCGTGTCTCCCTGCCTGACACCTTTCCGTATTGGAATTTTATTGCTAACTTTATGGAGTACTATAGTAGCTGTGCAATCGTTATAAACATCTTCCAATATCTTCACATAACACTCTTCCACAATCTGATTCCGCAATGCGTGTCTGACAGCTGAGGTTTCTACTGAGTCAAATGCTTTCTCGTAATCAATGAAGGTTATATATAGGCGTTGGTTACAATCTGCGCATTTCTCTATCACCTGATTGATAGTGTGAATGTGGTCTATTGTCGAGTATCCTTTACGAAAGTCTGCCTGATCATTTGGTTGACTGAAGTCCAAGGTTGTCCAGACTCCTATAGCGATTTCCTTAGTAAATACCTTTTAGGCAACGGACAATAAGCTGATCGGTCTGTAAATCTTCAATTCCTTGACGTCTCGTTCCTTGTGAATTAAGATAATGTTAGCGTTCTTCCAAGCTTCTGGTACTCTCGAGGTCACAAGGCATTGCGTATACAGGGTGGCTAGTTTTTGTAACACAATCTCGCCTCCGTCCTTCAACAAATCTGCTGTTGCCTGATCCTCACCAGCTGCTTTCCCTCTTTGCATTGCTCCTAAGGCTTTCTTTACGTCCTCCTTCGTTACTGGCGGGATGTCCCATGGCTGTGCCCGACGGCCTCCCTCAGTAACTTGGTGATTACATTCGCTACTGTATAGATTTGTGTAGAACTCTTAGGCTAATTCAACTTTCTTATCCATATTGCTGATGACATTGCCCTGTTTGTCTTTCTGTGCATAAATCTGGTTTTCACCTATGCCCAGTTTTCTCCTTACTGATTTTAGGCTACCTGTGTTCCTTTGAGCATGCCCGACTTTCTCCATGTTTAACTTTCTTATGCCGACTACCTTGCGCATATTTATTAACTTCGGTAGCTCTGCTCGTTCTATCCTGTCTGTGGAGATAGACTTCCTCATGCTTTGGCGTTTCTTAATCAGATCTTTAGTCTCCTGAGATAGCTTGCTGCTATCCTGTCGAACCATCCTACCACCTACTTCTGCGGCGCACTCTGTAACGATAACTGTAAGATTATTATTCATTGTTTCAACACTACGGTCGTCTTCTTCAGTTAAAGCGGAAAATCTGTTCTGCAGCGACATTCTGAATTCTTCTACCTTCCCTTTTAATGCTAACTCGTTAATAGCCTTTCGCTTCAGCAGTTCCGTCCGTTCCCTCTTCAAATCTGAGCTAATACGAGACCTTACCATTATGTGGTCGCTACAACGGACCTTACCGAGGACCTCCACATCCTCTACAATGCCATGGTAAGCACACAGTATGAAGTCTATTTCCTTTTTAGTCTCACCAATGGGGCTTTTCCAAGTCCACTTCCTGTTTTCTCGTTTGGGGAAGAAAGTTTTAATAATCCGTAAATTATTTTTATCTGCGAACTCTACTAATAACTCTCCCCTCCTGTTCCTTGAACCTATTTATTTATTTATTTATTATTAGTACCTCAAATGCCCCTTGGTGTGGGGTATTACATGAGGGATGGGCATAATGTTCAAGTGAAGAGTGGTTCGATGGCAGTCTTGAAGGAATGTGGGTCGGAGTGGCGCACAGCGTCGACAGGCAGTTTGTTCCAGTCCCGAGCGGTCTGAACAAAAAACGAACGAAGATGTGCTGTGGTCTGTGCTGGGGGCGGATAGACGGCTTTAGGATGGCTGGTGCGGCTTGACTGTCGATGAAGTGGTAAGATTGCTGAAACATTAAGTGGCGTATGGTAGAATTTGTGAAAAAGGCACAGCCTGAAGATGCAGCGTCGCTTTTCAAGATTAGTAAGATTAGCCCGTGATTTGAGTGCAGTGACACTGGAATGATAGGAGTAGTCTGAGAAAATAAACCTTGCAGCGCGATTTTGTAGAGCTTCGAGGGTGTTAGAAAGATTAGCTTGATGGGGATCCCAGACTGAGCATGCGTATTCTATTTTAGGTCTGATAAATGTAAGATAAGTAAGTGTTTTCACGGATGCAGAGGCTAGGCGCAAGTTTCGACGGAGGCAACCAAGAGTGCGATTGGCTTCGTTAGTAACTTTCATTATATGCTCTGACCAGGTTAGTGTATCTGAAAGGGTGACGCCAAGGTATTTGTAAGAGTGGACAGATAAGATTACCGAGCCACAAATGGTGTAACTTGATGCCTGATAGTTTTTCCGACGGTGAAAGGAAAGCAAAGACGTTTTGTTAGTGTTTAGGCACATTAACCATTTGTCGCACCAAGTTTCAATTCGTTTAAGGTCATCCTGTAAAATTCTAGAGTCAGAGGTGGTGTGGATGGGGCGGTAAAGTACGCAGTCGTCTGCGAAAAGGCGGATGTTAGAGGATATGTTACTAGGCAGGTCATTAATATAAATTAGAAACAGCAATGGTCCGAGTACTGTACCTTGGGGGACTCCGGAGAGGACTGGAGAAAAAGACGAGGAGCAGTTGTTAGCGTACACAAATTGCTTTCGGTTCGTAAGGAAATTAGAAATCCAATCTAATACAAGGGGGTTAATGCACAATCTTGAGAGTTTAAGTAGTAGTCTCTGATGGGGAACTTTATCGAAGGCCTTTTCGAAATCTAAGAACAGCGCGTCTACAGGTATGTTCAGGTCTAGGTTAGAGCTTATGTCATTTATGAATGAAGCTAATTGTGTATCACATGAGAGGCCCTTGCGAAAGCCATGTTGTCTAGGATTGAAAAAATTAACAGATATTAAAAATTTTACTATGTGAGAGTAGAGGACGTGTTCCATTACCTTGGAACAAACACTTGTTAGTGAAATGGGACGATAACTGGAACATAAATGTGAAGGACCTTTTTTCGGGACTGGAACTATTTTGCCCACTTTCCAGTCTTCCGGCACCACTCCTGATGACAATGACTGCTGAAAAATATTGCATAGGATCACACTTACAACAGTTTTTGTGCTCTTTAGTACTTTAGTGTTGATACCATCAATTCCGGATGAGGATGTTAGCTTTAGTGATTCAATTATTTTGGCTATACCGGAGGCATTAAAAGTGATGTCGGACATGAATGAATGGTGGCACTGGGGAAAATCTGGTAAATTATGATCAGGTTCTTTTGTGAAAACAGAGCAAAATGCGGTGTTAAGTTCTTCGGCTGCTTGACTGTCTGGAATAGGACAATTCTGGCTGTCGTACAGTTTTAATGGCTGAGAGCGCTTTGGGTTAATCGTATTCCAGAATTTTTTAGGATTAGTTTTTATCATGTTCGGAAGAATTTCAGAATAAAAATGGCGCTTTGTTTTGTTAGCTTGTGATTCGAATTCCTTTTCTGCAGCGTAATACTTTTGCCAGGTGCACTGCGTGTTAGTTCGTTTAGCAGAGCGGAAAAGTCTTTTCTTTTTATTATTGAGGCGTTTGAGCGCATGATTGAACCATGGTGATGACTGTTTTTCTGTTACAGTGATAGTGGGTATGTATGTTAGTACCAGGTCACGTATTTTAGTCTTGAACAGCAACCAGTTAGTTTCTACGGAGCGTATCGAAAAGTCACGAAGCAGCCAGATGGAAAATTCTTCGAGTGCTGTGTTAATTGCAGAATAATTGCCTTTCTCATAAAGTGTTATTGTTTTTGTTATTTTCGATGGATGCAGTAATTTACAGTATAAGGAACCATGAACAACAGAATGATCGCTAAGACCAGGCAAGTATGTGATTGGGGAAAGCTTGTCAGATTGAGTTGTAAGTATCAGGTCTAACGTATTGGATGAATTTATGCCAGACCGCGTCGGCTGTGAAACTACTTGTGTTAGTCCAAAGTTAAGGCATGTGTTTACGAAATCGCTTTCAGCATTGTTTTTGGATAGGGTTGAGGCGGGGTTTGACCAGTTAATGGAAGGGAAGTTAAAGTCACCGAAAATCAGAATGGGAGATTGATGATAGGTTGCGGTAACGGAAAAAAGCACCTCGTGAAATTCAGCGACAAAAGAACTACTAGCGTCTGGGGGACGATAACAAGCGCCGATTACTAAGGGGGGATAACAGGAGTTGCTGAGAACGAATATTATTTCCAGTGCGGATGAAGTTTTAATTTCGATGCATTGAAGGCTTCTCTTGGCAGCAATTAGAACGCCACCTCCCCTTTTGTTAGTTCTGTCACGGCGAAAAACATTTAAATCGGAAGAGAGAGAAAGGATCTCCGAGTCGGCAATTGAAGAGTTTAACCATGTTTCTGTGAGAATAATGAGGTTAGACTCTGTGGTGTGAATCAGATTACGAAGAGCATCAAGTTTAGGCAGGAGGCTTCTAATATTAGTGTATAAAAAGGAAGTGTTGGAAGGGCTAGAGCGGGGACGATTGGCTTCTACGAGTTTAAAGCGTGCGGCACTACCTTCTGAGTACTGTGATCGAACGTGTATGTTTTCTTCCCGATGATTACCTTGTCTTGTCGAAGTTTGAATTTTTTTTCGTCTTGTGCTTTGCAGAATTCAACAAGATGCTTCCTGGCCTTGACGGTGTTTGGGCAGTAGTCCTCAGATATGCTAAACTCTGTACCTTTCAACATTTTGGCGCATGAAAGAACCTTTACCTTCACTTTAAAATGTGCAAATTTAACAATGATCGGTCTATTCCTGTCCGCCCTAAACTTTCCTAATCTGTGGGCTCTTTCAATGTCCACAGGAAGAATAGTCGTCTTTAATTTTGAGCTGCAGTGTTCGATAATAGTGGCCTCTGACTGGGCCCATGTTTCCTGCTCGTTATCTTCGTGGCCAAAGAAAAGTAGGTTTGACCTTCGGGACTGATTTTCTGAGATATCAAGTCTAGCTGTGATAGTGGCAATGTCATTCGCGTTTTGCTCAGACAGCGCCTGGATGTCGTCTACCTGTTCCTTTATTGCTAATAGTGATGAGCAGTCGGTTTCAATTTTGGTAAGTCGATTTTTGATTTCTGCAAACGTTTGGTCATTTTCGGAGAGCTTAAGGCGGATGGATTTCATTTCGGTTAGGAGCGTGGCTTGACTGGACTGGATTTCATTCAGGGCCTTAAGTATATCGTTAGGTGGCTGACCATCGCAGTGGCGAGTGGTGGGACCAGGGTTGAGTTCTACGTCGCCTGATAAAATTAGTAAGCGCATGATAACATGATAGCAATCACAGGCAATACCAATACAACACATTGGGCTTGGCAGCACCACTAAAGCCGCATAGCGGGTGCGGCGGGCAAATAGGGAACATGAAGTGTTTACCTGCAGGACGAACAAACGTCGCAGGTGAGTTGTAGTCGACATAGCTGCGGTGCTGCCAAGCCCATTGAAGGCGGCGCGGGGTGATGCTGGACTTATAAAGGGGTGATGCGGCGAGGAGGTTGACTTCCGGTCGTTAGTTATCGCTGATGCTGACAGTGGCAGCGATAATCTCGGAGCTTGTTCTTGAATGGGTGTTGCCGGGCACTGACGGGGCTTTGCTGCTGGCATGTAGTCAGGAGGACGGAAGCGATGCAGCGGTACGGGGGTCGGACGGTCTACCGTTGGCAGCCAGACTGTGGTCCAAGTCGGGTTCCAGGGTTCGCTCGGGCGAGAGTCACTGCATCGCAGGAGGCAGACGGATACCTGCAGGACGAACAAACGTCGCAGGTGAGTTGTAGTCGACATAGCTGCGGTGCTGCCAAGCCCATTGAAGGCGGCGCGGGGTGATGCTGGACTTATAAAGGGGTGATGCGGCGAGGAGGTTGACTTCCGGTCGTTAGTTATCGCTGATGCTGACAGTGGCAGCGATAACCTCGGAGCTTGTTCTTGAATGGGTGTTGCCGGGCACTGACGGGGCTTTGCTGCTGGCATGTAGTCAGGAGGACGGAAGCGATGCAGCGGTACGGGGGTCGGACGGTCTACCGTTGGCAGCCAGACTGTGGTCCAAGTCGGGTTCCAGGGTTCGCTCGGGCGAGAGTCACTGCATCGCAGGAGGCAGACGGATACCTGCAGGACGAACAAACGTCGCAGGTGAGTTGTAGTCGACATAGCTGCGGTGCTGCCAAGCCCATATGACATAGTCACCTACCGCCTGGTTTCCAGCCTGCTCTTTACCTACATTTGCATTAAAGTCGCCCATCAGTACAGTGTACTGTGATTTTACTTTGGTCATTGCCGATTCCACATCCTCATAGAAGCTTTCAACTATCTGGTCACCATGGCTTGATGTAGGCGCGTAGGCTTGCACCACCTTCAGCTTGTACCTCTTATTAAGCCTAATTAAGATAGCTGCCACTCTCTCGTTAATACTGTAAAACTCCTCGATGTTGCCAGCTATATCCTGATTTATGAGAAATCCCACACCTAGTTCTCGACTATTTGCTAATCCACGATGCCCGTAGTACATGCCCGGCCTTTAGTACTGTATACGCCTCATCTGTCCTCCTAACCTCACTAAGCCCTATGACATCCCATTTAATACCGGCTAATTCCTCCAACAGCACTGCTAAGCTAGCCTCACTTGGTAAGGTTCTTGCGTTAAACGTTGCCAGGTTCAGTTTCCAATGGCGGCCTGTCGGGGGCCAGAGATTCTTAGCACCCTCCGCTGCGTCACAGATCTGACCGCCGCCTTGGTCAGTTGCTCCGCAGCCGCTAGGGACTGAGGGCCGAGGGTTAATTCGTTTGTTCATAGAAGGTTGTGGCCAAGTACTACACTAGGGTGGCCAAATCTTGTTCTGGTGATGAAGTGCGTTGTCGGTTCTGGTCACCGAAATCAGGCCGCACTCCTGGCCTGGTTATGCAATTCCATCGGCACGCACAGTTTCTTTTAACCCGATAGAGAATTGCGTGGCACCGGGATTCGAACCCCGGTCCTCTTGCACGCGAGGCGGATGCTCTACCTCTACGCCATCAGTTCATTGCTGTGTGTAGCATCGAACTGTGTGTAGTTTCATGTAAAATTGTCTCATCTATATATGGGCGCTTTGTTTTGAAAAACAGCGAGTTGAGGGACTGCCTGTATTGTAGGGAAACGTAGAGTATGTCCAAGCTCCAGGTACTTGGTTTGTCGCCTGCGAAGTTGACCGTAGTCTGTCAGTGTCATATTGTTCTAGGAGTGCCTTCGTTTTCGCCCGCAAGCATGATTACGGTTGTATCACCATCGATGGCATGACCAGTGGTTTCTCGGAAGGGATGCGGGAGAGAAACAACTTGTAATTCAGTCGAGGATGTGGACTACACACCGATATCGTCCCGGAAAACTATAATTTTCGTTTGCCTAATACAAAAATTGAAGAATATATACGGGCAAAAATGACACCAGCAGAGACGTTGTTTTGTTTAATGTATAGGTATTGCTTTTACATTTATAATGAACGTTAACAACGTTCCCTGTGCGTCTCTGAATTTGTATTCGTTTTCAATTTTTGTTCTGCGGCTGTGTTAGGCTCTGAGAAGTGAAAACGTTTTTTTTCTTTTTTCAGGAGTCGAAGCGGTGCAAGAACTGCCTCTCACTACTAGGGATATGTCTCAACTGTGCCGTGATGGTATGAACATAGCAGGGAGCGAATGGAGGAATCCAGAAAAAGGTGCTATGTATGGGTCCGCAATAATTCCACCGGCACAGGGATCTTCGGTGTGCTTTACAATTTCTTGATGTGTCGATGTTTCTGCATTGTGCAGATGAGGTAATGGGATTAGATATTTAGAAAGGAGGAACTCGGAGCATGGCGAAGGAGCGTGTGTGGTCGGATAACGCTACTTGTGGATGCTGGCTGGGTGGGAGGTGGTTTTTTCTTGTTTTTCAAAGCTTTCGAAGCTTTGCACCTGCATGACAAGAGCCGGAGGTTGTGACGCACATCAGATGCAAGATAAAGCGTGTGTCGCATCTGCAGCATTCAACTTTCCGCTGAATGCAACCGCGCATCCAAAATGCGCGATGAATTTGTCGTTGACCTCCATGAGCGGCGCCGTCTCCACTTCAGTCAGATATATAAGAGTGCGTTATTTATTACCATCTCTCGAGATGTAATAAAACAAAGCTCTCGAGATAAAGCTCTCGAGAGTTGGGTGTGCATGCTGGCATATGGGAATCTGTTTCTTCACCTCACAGGGTCGTTAACACAATGCATATTGTTAAATTGCAATGAGTCCTTCGAGGGAGTTCATAACAACTGTACTTAGTACACTGGAGGTTACACTCTTTCCATATATTCTGCTTGGGGTTGCTATCAACGGTTTGGGCACGAAACGCTGTAACACCGAAGAACAAAGCCATTAGAAATCAAAATATACCACAGGTCAAAAAAGAAACCGGGCATTTTTCTCTAAGCCAAGGTAAAAAGAAATTATAACAAATCACGACAGTAAGGGAAATGTCACAGAAAATGCCCGCATACAATAAACTTTTCGAAAGTGTCGTTGGACAGTCCTCAGCTGCGCAAAGTTCGCTGCTGTGGTTTCACTCGACTGCAAGCACGTGTTATCAATGGGTTTGGCAAATGTGCAACACCATGATGATTGACGCATATACAAGGCACAGAAGTATGGCGGGAGCAGCTGGTCATATATAACAGCACTTTTGTGTCGTGTGCCTGCGTCAGCGCTGTAGTGCTTTATGAACTGAACCAGACCACACCTTTACCGTTTGGAATCACACTCAGAATTATTAGTTGTTAAGTTAGGACGTTTTGCAGCACTGCGCGACGAAATCTTGTTGATGCAGTTTATCTACAAAAATAAACCACGAGATATTGCTTCGATTCTTGGCTTCCATCGCAAAACAATACCCAAAAATATTTGTCCCGACAGCATTTGAAGCCATTGAAAAAGAAAAAAAAACTGTGCATGAGCTAGAACGTGTGGCGTCGAGAAAAAGAAAGGCGCATTGAGAATTCGCTGCGAGTGCATACGCTTTATACGTTCGCTATTCGCCGTTTGTGCAAAGTGTATTCTGAAGAACGACATTTATTCAGCAAAATCATTACTCCGTGACGCTGCCATCGAAAAGGGTTTTTTTTTACGTTGACTATGTTGCAAGTTTTTCCTTTTGGTTCTATCTTTCTCAGCTGCCGATGGGATACTTTTATCAGTGGTCTGACTCTCAACACAAGAATGTATGCTCCAGCCTCTGTCCTTTTCGACACATGCCTCTGTCAAATCCAGTACAAATGTACAATATACATGTCCAGAATCAAAAAGAAATCTTCGTCAGTAAAGAAAAAAAGCAGCTATATTCTATGACGGATAAGTTAATAGCTCGTCGTGAGGCGGCGGCAGGGCGTCGGTTGCGGTGCCTGCTGTGCGCTAACGAACCTACGCTCTCGTTCGAGTGCGACGCTCCTTGGAATAATTTCGTCAGGCTACAGTTCTGATAACCAATCGTTCGCTCTCTACGCGTTGTCGCTGACGTCACCCCCACCTTTAGAAAGGTCTACGCCGACCTCTGTTCTTAGAGGTGTCTAGTGCGCCGATCGGCGCGTCGCTCGGTGGCTGTCATGATGGTATTTTATCGATGGTGAGAGTGACGATAGTCCTCCGCATCACACATAGCACTGCACTAAGGAAGGCAGCTGTTCGATATCAGGCGTACAAGTTTTTCGGTTTGTGAATTTCTTTCAGCGGCTGCCGGGAGATGAAATGTAGGCGGAGCGTTCACCTACGAGCTGCAGCCGCTCAAAGGCACGAGATACACAGAACGAATTTGGCCGGCACAAGCGGCTGATGGCCTTCGCGGCTCCGATAGCGAATGACGGGTGAGATCTCCGCCCATGCTTGAGATTCGTATCTTTCTATTTATGTCTTTGAAACCGCTTCCCATCTTTTTTTCCCATCCTTGTTTACGTTCGACCCGCTTGTTTACTTCCTTCTCACCCCTTTCTCTCCCGGATAGCGTTTTTTATCTCTTATTTCAAAAACCCTTCGTCGCCAACAGCGTCGTGCTATTTCCTTCCGCCTGTTCTTCGCTTCTTTCCCCCATCACCGCCCCACTATTCCAAATACAAATAATACAAATACCTTTATTTAAACATCAGGGATGTTAGGGGGTACACCCAAAAGCCTATGACTGGCTTGACAGAGGGGCGCACCCCCATTTTTCCACTATTCGTTATGTCGACTTTCTCTCCTGATCGCTTCAATCGTCGACCTTGGCTCGCTTCATCTACGCCACTTCCCTGGCTGTGCTGTGTATGACGGCTAAAACCAGAAAACATGACAAAGATTATGACTGCTGGTATTTTGATTTAAAGGTGTAGCAGTGTGGGGATATTGGTCATCGCCGGGTCCAGAATGTTGGCTTTTACGACAGGTTTCATGGAGCCCCCACACAGCCGGAAACGGCTCTGCTACCAAGTGTGAACATAACTTGGAAAAAGTCAATATAATCTGCCCCTTCCACTGCTCATCATTTGTCTTGTGATATCTTCCCCTGCAGGCCTTTCGATACGTTCTGAGACTTCAGCGACGGCCGCTGCTGAACCTACAAAAGGGCATTCGAACATTTGCGCAACAAACAACAAACAACACGGCGGTGTAAAGAGAAGTCGCATCTGGTCTTGTTGCTTTGTTGTCTTGTTCTACTCTTTGCTGTAAAAAATAAACTTCTTTGGCCGGTGTTGGCTAGTCACGTACGTTGCTAGCGCTAACAGCTGTGCACATGCACTCAAAATAGGCTGTCCTCATCTTCAGGTGCCGCTACTCGTGCGCCATGCAGCCGTTCCTGAGGACACTTATACAGGCGGCACTTCCCGCAAGTGTCTTGATTCTGAGCTTGACAGGAGTATTACCACAATGCACGCAATTATAATTGCCACGGTCTGGTTTGTATTGGGCTTCAATTTTGACAGACCTAAGGTGCAGAACAGAAAATACGACGGTGGCTAAGCGTAAGCCACGAATGTCGGAGCCACATGAGAAGAAAACTGCATATAACAGAAGTCTCCTTATGAGGGCAAGGCTCGGATAGTGGTCTCATGCCTTCATGTGGCAGGTAATGAGCGAGGCACATTTATAATCCAAAAATGCCGGTAATATCTGTATAAATCCTCCGAGAAACGTTGAAACGAGGCAAAAGCCAATTTTTCAAATAGCTCTATCTGCAGACTTTCTACTTCCGCATACAAAAATTAGAAGTTCAGTTTCTGCTGCTGATTCGCTTCTTCAATTTTTCAGAATTAAATGTTGCATATACACTCAATATTATTCGCAGAAATTTTCCAGCTTAGTGCCGCTAAAAGAGTTAGATGTTGGGCTAGTTGGATTTGTGACAAATATTTCATATTTGTAGCGAAACCAGGACAGAAACACAAGGAAAGAAAGACCGCGTAAATAGCATCCGCGTAAATGTAATGCAATGCTCGGTCTTTGTAGGATGTGTGAATGAATCTTCGACTAATATGGTCTGTAATGACTCAAAGTTGTACAATTCCAAGACCGCAACAGTTGGTGCCTCTAAGATGCATAGATAAAACCTGGAGTTCAGGACCAGCAGGTTATTTTTTGTTCAGTACCCCGCGAGCACATTTTCAGTCTGCATTCACACATGTACGAAAGGACTTTTTTCACAGTATTGTTTCCCAGTGTAGCTGGCTTCTAGTTCGGAGTATGTATGTTTACTAAGCGACTGAGCACTCCCCTTGACTCTTAATGCATACAGGGTTTTGATGTCTGCATGCGTCTTCTGTAAAGTCGACATGCAAGATGATAATGCTTCACTGCACATGTTTCAGAAAGTCATGAGTTCGGTGCTCCCTTGGCACATGTTGAAATGGCTTGTTGATTCTTATTATTTTAATGCGCTGACTGTTTTTTGCGGGCAGCGTCAAGATGCTGATTCCAAGAAGTACCATGATCTGTCTATCATTTCACATATCATTGTCTTCATTATTGATGGGCCCACATCGGTGGAGGCATTGGGTAAAAGGAACGCTTGCTTTGCTTTGCGTATAATGTTTGTGAACATCAGTGATTTTCGTTGCCATTCAAGAAGCTGATGTCAATGTACCGATGTCAGAGAGCTATGTGAGTGGCGTCACTGTGCGCCTGAAGAGTGATGACGGTGATGCTCCTTTTATTCAACGAAATCTTGACGATAGTTCTGGTGTATATCCCCTATGACGTGCTGATAGGAAAACACCAAGGAATGCAACGGAGAACGTGGCGAGCTTATTTTAACCTATACTAGGAATTATATTTTGCGTTCGCTCAATGCGGAATTCAACAGAATAGAGGCACATGAAGCGGCACCACAAAGGGCGCCGCGTGCTTGACAATCGTGGTTGAGCGGGCGCACGAAAATTTGGTTTGTAATTGCTAATAAATTGCTCTGTAGCTGGAAACGGAGAAGAATGCCTTAGCGATTACGAGAGGATGGCTGCTTTCGCAACTCTTGTTTTTTTGAGAGGTACAAACTGAAGCAGGTGCGGCCTTAGATGCCGAATTGCTTTCGTGATGACCAGTCGAACGCTTATACGAAAATTTTGAATCAACATTGAGTATAGTAAAAATAGAACACACGATACGGAGGCAGACAAGTCAAGTCAGTTTTATTTACATCATTATGATGTGGGCAGGCTCAGACTTCAGTGGCAAGGTAGGTAAGCAGCAATCTGGAGATCAGGAATAGCTAACAATGCATAGCATGTAGAAATAGCACGGATGAGTGCTAGTACATTTCGGAGAGCGAAATAATTTGCAATTTATGAGCACCTTTAGAAAACAGGAAAATCAAAGTCGACGTTTAATAACCCGAACAGAGAGTCTAAAAATGAAATAGCCTCCATATATCGTCGCATTGCGAAGAATTCGGAAATGCTACACTGAGTAACCCGCTGCGGTGGCTCAGTGGTAAGGCGCTCGTCTACCGAGCCGGAGTACCCGGGTTCGATCCCGGCCGCGGCGGCCGCGTTTCGGTGGAGGCGAATCGCAAGAGGCGCCCGTGTGCTGTGCGATGTCAGTGCACGTTAAAGATCCCCAGGTGGTCGAAATTATTCCGGAGACCTCCACTACGGCACCTCTTTCTCTCTTTCTTCTTTCACTCCCACCTCCCTCCCTTCCCTTGCGGCGCGGTTCAGGTGTCCGCCGAGATATGTGAGACAGATACTGCGCCATTTCCTTTCCTCAAAAACCAAAAATAAAAAAAATCAAGATGCACGGATTACAGGATGGCAAGATCTGTGTTTGCCTACACTTAAGGAGGGCATAGTGGACACTGGTACAGTAGCGACCCGTGAAAGAGATTGCGTTGAAAGTTCAAGCAGAAAAATAAGGATCTCAATGAACAACACATGTTGCGCCATGAGGAGGGTAGCGACCCTATTGTTCAGGGCATGAATGATAATTTCCGCAATGTTATTACGGACTGCGTTGCAGTAGGTAGCAGGGTAAGATTTGCTGCGGTTAATGAGATGTCTTAGGACAAGAAAAACCTGCTTAAAAAACTCCAAAGCAGTGAAGCATGTAACCGCATAGAAAATACAAAATTGGATGACCTGTCAAACTTCATCAGTAAGGACAACATAACCCATACATAATGGGGAGAAAATCAAGCACGCACTTACTACAGATGAAGCAAAAAACCGGTCAAAGGAAATCAAGAGAGTGAGAAATGTGAGATTTTCGTACAAATAGAAAAAAAGCAAAATACCGTTACCCATATGGTTTACATATAGCCGAAGTAGCCTACATAACTCACGCATATATATACACTAGCCGATACAATTAGAATAATCATTAAAAAGGCGGTAACGTTCACATATTTCGCATTCAACCGGTAGCTGAAAATGAAAAAAAGAAAACCTTGCAAGATATTGTGTGGGGAGTCGCAGCTTTTGAGTATCAGGCAGTTGCAGGTATGTGGAAGAACAGCCGAGAGATTCTGCTAGAAAAACTGCTAAATCTCTGTAAACAACACATCATGATCTCCTCATGACTAGAATCTTGGAAGACTCTCAACATTTCTTAATCCTTGAGAAAGGTCTTGATGGGTATTTGAAAAGTTAGAGGTCGATCAGCTTTCTGCCTGCTGCCTTCAAACTAATTACTACAGGTTATAACTACTAGAATGAGAGCAATAAGAGAGTAATTACTCATTGACATCCACCCAGGCGCAGCCATAAGGCTACAAAGGAAAGCTCTACAGCTTTCTCAGAAACTTCGCTGTTAAAGAAAAATTCGTCCTGGTCCGGGGTTTGAACCCGGGACCACCGCTTCACCGGAGCAGTCGCTCTACCAATTGAGCTAACTGGGACGGCAAGCTTATGGCAGGCCAAGAGCGAATTGATCAATAACTCGATGTGGCAACAGTGTTGATCAAATGTTTAGGGGAATCCCCCAAGGTGGAGTAGATTTGTAATAACATTTGATCAAGAATGAGAGCAATTGTCACGACGCAACTAGCGTACGTCGTAGTAAAGAGTGTGAGGAGTGCCGCTGAAGGGGCGCAGGGGAATGCGCCGGCAAAAGGCGAAAGACTGAAAAGGGCGCTGCGTGCGAGTGTCGTGCTTCCCGGCCCCAGCGAGCGGGGAATGGTTTCTTCTCCGTAGTCGGTTCGAAACACAAAACGACGACAGGACGGCTGCGGTGGACTGCCGCTGAGCTTGTTTTCGCTCTTGCAAGCTGGCCAGAGCGGCTAACAGTGGAATTGTGTTTGTTTGTTCTTGTTGTAATAGCTTATAGTTAGCCACTGCGGCTTACAGTGAGGCGTGTGTTTTATAGTGTGCACTTGTCTTTTTTTGCTGTGACATGTTTCGTCTAAACGATGGGGGGGGGGGGAGTAATCTATTGGCTAAAGAGTAAGTTTTGGAGGGAGGATTGTCTATTGGCTGGGGATTGTGTTTTTGGCGGTAATGTAACGAGATGGGTGTGCGCGAAGGAGAGCGCCGGAGGTTGTGTGTGTGGCAGCCGGACAGATCGGCCGTGCGCGGCCGGTGGTGGTACCGAGGCCCAGAGCGTACAGTTGGAGACGGGAGAGACTTGTGCGGCGGCCGGACGGGTTGGCCGTGTGTTGGCCGGCGGTGGTCCGGAGTCGTGGAAGTTTTGAGGTTGTACTTTTTGTTAATCCGAGAGGCCGAAATCTTTCGGCATATGCAAATCAGTGTGCATATATTGTAAAAACTAATTTCTTGATGGAAGCCTTCCAAGTGACTCACCACCCGAAGACCTGCACACCTGTCTAAACTCACCAGTCGCGAAGTACGTCCCCAGGGTCACCAACGAGACCCGCCCTATGCCACTCCACGTCCACATCAGGAGAACAACATCGACGAGAGAGAGAGGGAAGACAATTCGTGACTGTCGCAGCCGACAGGATTCGAGACAAGGGACCGCTGCTTTGCGACAGGAACGAGGAAGACAGAGGCGACGCAGGTTAGAAAGACGACGACCTGGTCACCTCACAATGAACGTTTGTCCATGGGTGGCGAAGAGGGTGCTGTCTCTTGTGCCGTCGTTCAAGAGAG
Organism: Amblyomma mixtum; assembly: GCF_055824585.1. Taxonomy (NCBI): domain Eukaryota; kingdom Metazoa; phylum Arthropoda; class Arachnida; order Ixodida; family Ixodidae; genus Amblyomma; species Amblyomma mixtum. Next base: position 183,340,449 of record NC_143021.1, on the reverse strand, counting down.
AAGAACGACGGCACAAGAGACAGCCGACGGATCGTCGACGATCATCACCGATCATCGTAGCTTCGACATCAGTATAGGTGAGGAGAGAAATCGTGGACACCAAGAGAGGAAAGGAGGACGGACTTAAATTGAAGGGGGCTAGAGAATGTGGCTGCGTTACGTAACAGGACTGGTGGCCTGTCACCTTGAAGTTCATTGCGAGAGGACTCTGGAACTTGGCCTGACTGACGATATTTGAGGTGAAGGTGGCGAAAGAAAAACGGTGAGCGAACAGCGCTGCTCTCAGCTTTTGGTGCGTTATGCTTACGAGAGGAAAGAGTAAACTGTTGTCGCCAGCGATGAATAGTAACACGACTGGAGGAATGAGCGATGCAAGCATGGAAAGGGGCCAACCTGAATCCAATATGCAAATAGAAATGGAAATTGAAAAGATGAGGCTAGAGAGGGCAAAAATTGAATTCGAGACAGAGAAATTACGCTGACAAGGCACAGATGATCTGTCAGGAGGGAAAGAGGCAGTAAAGTACTCAACAATGCTGACCAGTGTACTACCTTGAATGCCGAAAGGTGAGCCCCTTATTCCGGGTGGTTTGATTCTCTGGAGATGCTGTTTAACTCCTTCACAGTTTCGGAAATCGTGCAGTATATCACTCTGATCCCGTACCGCACTGACCGCATGCGATCAATGGCGATGGAAAGTGGGACGAAAGAAATATTTCACTATAAAAAGCGGAAGGAGGCAATTCTGAGGGAGTGGCGATTAAGCCCGGCAAAATACAAAAGAATGTTGAACACGGCTACGAAAGGACCGCAAGAATCATGGCGCCAATTCGGCTACAGACTACGCAGGTATTACTCTTATTATAAAAGCAGTAGAAAAGTGACCGGAACGGAGGAGGTGATGGAGCTGGTAGTGGTCCTGTCTAATGACGCGCTCCGCCAGATAGCGCTTCAAGAAAACAAAAACTGGCTCAAAATCGATGAACTTACACAGGTAGTCGAGGCTGTGTAGAGTAGCCGAGGGAAGACATCGGGGGCTGGCGTTCCGCGCATGAGTACGCACAGTGGTGAAGGATGCTGAGGAGATGAGGCGGCTGAGACGTTGCCACTTCACAAGGAAGAACAGATGGAGATGAAGTATGCGCCATTTAAAGCACATACGACGGCACGCCAGTATTACCGTTGTGGCCGAGCAGGTCACACGACTAGGGAGTGTTGGGAAACTGGAGTAGTGATCGGAAATAGAGATATGTGTGTTCGAAATCTTGGTACGGAGGGGCATTCGGCCGGTAGGAACTGGGAGCATGATAGGGGAAAGAACACTGAGTCGCCTCTCTGTTACCGCTGTGGCCGTTTAGGAAATATGGGCGAGGATTGCCAAGAAGCAGAGGCTAAGGGAATTATCGCCACAGTGATAGAAGTAAACACTGATGTCGCTGAAATTCTGGGCCAGAATCAGGAGCCAAACACGAGCACTCAGCGGGCGGAGACACATAAGGTGGGCGATATTTCTCTATTCGGGGGAATCAGTCATCGTGGCGCGATTGGATTCGGGCGCTGACATCACTGTGGTCTGGAAGTCACTGTTGCCGCAAGAAAGAATAGATACAAGAGGCAAAGTAGCATTGAAGAGAGCCTTCCGGCACAAGATTGCGGCTGAGCTCGCGTATTTGCCGCTGAGAGTCGATCCGGGGGACTCACCCGTGGGCATCTTGTGCGCAGTGACAGAGGAGTTGGCGAGGGAAATTCACTGCCTTGTAACAGTGAATTACTATCATGAACTGGCCAAGCAGCAGAACCTCTGAGCACGAACCATGAGAGCAACGATCTTCGAGGGTCGCCTTGGTGGACTGTTGTTGTGGTTGCTTTCCTTTTTATTTGTATGCACGGTTTTGTATAATTTACCTTCACTTGAAACAGGTAATTCTGTGGCGTATGGTGTGTTGTGTAGAAGTGTACCTCGCTTTCATGCAGTTGCATGCCTGCATTCCTTGTCGGAGTGTATCTCGGAGTGTATCTCGAGGGGAAGATTTAGTGCATTCTCGCACTAGGGAGAGGTGCAGCGGCTTGGGGCAGCCGAAAAGAGAAGCGTGCTTTTTTCCTAACTGGCGTAAAAAAAGAAAAAAAAGAAGGAGGGAGGTGTCACGACGCAACTAGCGTACGTGAGCGAGTGTAGGAGTGCCGCCGAAAGGGAGCAGGGGAATGCGCCGACAAAATGGGAAAGACTGAAAAGGGCGCCGCGTGCGAGTGTCGTGGTTCTCGGCCTCAGCGAGTGGGGAATGGTTTCTTCTCGGAAGTCGGTTCGAAACACGAGACGACGACAGGACGGCTGGTTTGGACTGGCGCTGTGCTTGTTTCCGTTGTTCCTAGCTGGCCGGAGCGGCTAACAATGGAGTGTGTGTTTTAAATATGTTTGTTTCTTCCTGTTGTAATAGCTTCTAGTTAGCCATGGCGGCTTACAACGAGGCGTGTGTTTTATAGTGTGTACTTGTCTTTTTTTGTTTGCTGTGACATCTTTCGTCAATACAATGCTGAGGAAGTCATCTGTCATGTCTATTCGCTGAGGATGGAGTTTTGGCGGAAATGTAACGAGATGGGTGCGCGTGAAGGAGAGCGCCAGAGGTTGTGTCTGAGGCCGGACAGATCGGTCGTGTGCGGCCGGTGGTGGTCCCGGAGCCGAGAGCGGGGCGTTGGAGACGCGAGTTACTTGAGCGGCGGCCGGACAGGTTGGCCGTGTGGTGGCCAGCAGCTGTCCGGAATCGTGGAATTTCGAGGTTTTATTTTTAGTTAAAGCGGAGAGGCCAAAATCTTTCGGCACATGTAAATCAGTGGGTATATATTGCCACAGTCCGACCAATCAGTGGCGCCGTACCGCGGCCGAACTGTTTAAGCAGGGACTTGCCAAGCCTTGGGCATTCAAGGTGATCGAAGATCGTCTTCTTCCTCGCTCGAGCTGCCTGCTGGCTGGCACGCCCACCTCGTCTAATTAGAACCTGGGCTATTTCTTCACCCGTTTGTCGGTGACATATTTGGTGGAGGTGCTGGGTAACGTCCCATGTACTTGGATTGCGAGGACACTCTCGACACCTGTTCTCCACGCGTGGACACAACACCTGTCCACAGAGCGAGCCGCCGTCTGCGAGGCCTACAACCGGAGTTCAGCCAACTGACAGCTCCGGTAAGAGCGGTAAGAGCAATGACCTCAACCGTGGCTAGCCAGACGACTCAGCATTCCGGGAATTCCCCGCCATTCGTCCTTCACGCACCTCGGTCGCTGCCGCCGTTCCACGGGGACAGGTTCGAGGACGTGGAAGACTGGTTGGCCAGCTTTGACCGAGTGGCGGGCTTGAACGAATGGGACGGCGAGTGCAAATTGCGCAATGTCTACTTTGCGCTGCAGGACTCAGCCAAAACGTGGTTCGAAAATCACGAAGCCTCCTTTACCACCTGGGAAGTGTTTCGTCGAGAACTCCTAGCGACGTTTACCACCAGCGAAAGAAAAGAAAAGGCTGAAATCGCTCTGCACTCGAGGTCCCAGCAGTCCAACGAGAGCGTCGCGATGTTCGTCAAGGACATGACGCGACTGTTCAATCGGGCCGACCCTGCTATGCCAGAGGCGAAGAAGGTGCGCCACTTAATGCGCGGCGTAAAAGAACAGCTATTTGCCGGACTTGTCCGTGACCCGCCAAGAACAGCGGCCGACTTCACAAGGGAGGCAACGAGTATCGAGCGCTCTCTGCAGGAACGGGGCGCGCACTACGGACGTGAGGCTACTGTAGCAGCCGCTTCCCAGTACACGCCTACGTCGCTGCCCGCCGAGGAGCTTCGGGAGCTTGTAAGAAGCGTTGTGCGCGAGGAATTGGCGAAACTTCGCTTGGAAGCTCCACAGGTCAGTGTCGCTGCCGTAACGGACGTAGTCCGTGACGAAATCCGCCGAGCTGTGCAGCCGCCCCCAGCTCCAAACGCGGCGCCCTCTGTTATGACGTACAGCGAGGCACTACGAAGTCCTGGGCCAGCGATGCAAGCCTTTTCCCCCGTCGTTCCCATGCCAGTGCCATCTCTGCAGTACCCGAGCGCAGCAGTACCATCTGTGCCACAGGAGTACAGGCCACGCATGACAATATTGTAATAAATAATTTATAGAGGGAAGCCTTCCAAGTGCCTCACCACCCGAAGACCTGCACACCTGTCTAAACTCGCCAGTCGCGAAGTACGTCCCCAGGGTCCCACGAGACCCGTCCTCTACCGCTCCACATCAACATCGGGAGAACAAATACATCACCATGAGACAAAGATGGAATAAAATTCGTGACTGGAATCTTGGGCTTACAATTTCAAGCAAGGATACAAGGCGGCATTCGTCAAGAGTAGTGAAGAGCAGACAATATTTACATTATCATTGAGGTTCCAAGTAAATGAAACGAATAATACCTAGCCCTTTAAGGGGTGTTTCCAAGAGGATTTTTGTTGGCAGCTAGGTTGCAAAAGTAGGCTTTTGGATGTGAAAGATGTATTTTGTGCCGCAGTATGTTCATTGTGCACAGCATGACCTGCAAAGCATGACCAATGATATATGACAGGCAGAGGAGAATGGTGGGTCCAAAAATTAACATGCAGGAAACCAAAGCAATGTTCAACAGCTTAACAAAGAAACAGCAGCTCGCAATTGGTAGCGAGGTGTTGGAAGTAGTAAGAGAATATGTCTACTTAAGCCAGGTAGTGACCCATGATCCGGATTAGGAGAGGGAAATAACTAGAAGAATAAGGTGGGGTGGAGTGCATATGGAAGGTTCTCTCAGATCATGAATGACAGTTTACCAATATCCCTCAAGAGAAGAGTATACAACAACTGTATCTTACCGGTACGCACCTACGGGGTAGAAGAGTGGAGGCTAACAAAAAGGGTTCAGCTTAAGTTAAGGACAACGCAACGAGCTATGGAAAGAAAAATGATAAGTCTAACGTGAAGAGATCGGAAGAGGGTGGAGTGGGTGAGGGAACAAATTAGGGGTAATGACATCCTAGTTGAAACCAAGAGAAAGAAGTGGGCTTGGGCAGGGAATGTAATGTGAAGGCAAGATAACCGCTGCTCCTTAAGGGTAACGGAGTGGATGCCAAAAAAAAGGCAAACGTAGTAGGGGACAGCAGAAAGTAAGGTGGGCTGTTGAGATTAAGAAGTTTGCGGGAATGCAGGGGCCGCAACTGGCAAAGGACAGGGTTAAATGGGGAGGCATGGGGGACGCCTTTGCCCTTCAGTGGGTGTAGTCATTCTGATGATGTAGTTGAGGATGATGTTCATTGTTCACGTTCGTTGAAAAACGAGTAAATCCTGTGCAGAATTAACTGGTTATCTAGTTTATAAAATAAATTTTAACAGTTACAATTAAGGGTGTGGCTGGAGTAAGAAATTTGTAGCTAGCTTTTTTTTAGAAATTTGTAGTCTCCTCGCCTGCGAAATTCGAAAATAAAGCACCCCCTTGAGCGCTGAGCGATGCGTATCAAGCTGCGTCATTCAGTTGCGTAAGTGCCACACCACTTCAATGCCTGGTTTGCAGCAGCGAGCAAACGTGAGCACCGATCTGTGGGTGAGCGGAAAAGTGACATGGAGTGTGCGTCACAGAATGGCGCAATTCAGTATGCACTGCTAATTGCACACTGCAACCGCGCGATTTTAGAGTTATGTGAGAAGTATCCAAAATTTGTGAGCCACAGATTCGCCTGTAACCTTGACCTACACCGCTGCAGGCCACAGTCCCAGCCCTTGCGACACACGCCCCCTCTTCGACGTGAACCAGCTGTTCTCAAACGCTGCCCCCTGCCCCCGCCCGCCGAGTCTACAAACGTCGCCCAAGCCCCAGGAAATTCAACGCCTGGAGCACTTCAGACAACCGCCCGCTGTGCTTCCATTGCGGCGAAGGCGGCCATATTCTTCGTCACTGCCCGTACCGACGTATCAGACTTCGTGGCGTTCCCTTTGACGCACCACGACTACGCTTCGGCCAACGTCCGCACGAAATCGACCAGTACCTGCGTCGAGAGGAGTATGCGCTGAACCGTTTTTCGCGCTCACCAGCGCCGTCAGTCTCTCGTTTCTTGTCACCACGCCGAGAAACTAAAGAAAGCAACATCTGGATGTGAGGTCATGGAAGACAGTTGGGCTAGTTGGTGTGAATTCGTTAATGACTGCGACATTGCAACTAGCGTGGAAAGCACAAGGACAGCGACAGCGTGCTGTCCCGTCGGTTCCTTTTGTCGCTCTCCTTGTGCTTTCCACGCTAGTTGCAATGTCGCAGTCACTAACTGGATGTGAGGTTGCCCACGAGCGGAACGCCGAGCCATATCGCATGAAGGCTCCGCCGCCGACATGACGACGCCCAATACGATGAAAACGTCGACCACCACGCGAACCATCTTCAAAACTACGCCGCCACCCAGAAAAAATTCGACGACACGCCCTACCCACAATTCACTAACACAACGAAGTCCTGACCCAACGCCGAGGACGACGTGCAATGGAAGAGCCAGGAGATCTGATTTAGAAGTGGTTATCGACGGCCGGAAAGTTACAGCTGTGTTGGACACAAGAGCCGATTACTCGGTGCTGAACGGTAAATTCGCTGCGAAGCTGAGGAAAGTAACCTCCACTTGGGATGGCCCCCAATTTCGCACCGCAGGGGTCATCTTATTACACTATCAGGACGATGCACAGCGCGAGTGACTGTGAAGAAATATACCTATCCCCCGACCTTTGTTCTGCTATGGCAGTGTTCTCACGAAGTTATCTTGAGCATGGATTTCCTTAAAGAGCAACAGGCGATCATCGACCTGCTATCAAAATTGATAACGCTTTCGACGGACGAGGCCATCCCTTCGATGAGAGCACCGGAACATCACTTTGCGCTTAGTGTCCTGGAGGAACAAATGAGTGCCCCACTCCGCTCAAGCATCATCGTCACCGTAGGTGCCACTGAAGCGAATAACACTGAAGCCATCACCTAGGGGAACATGCAATTGCTTTTAGACCAAGAAATCTGCATCGCACGTTTCCGCAAAAGCTGAAGTACTACTGACTAATTTCAGCGAAGGACACCGGCACGTTAACAAAGGAGTGACTGTTGCTTTCTTCGACGAAATATCTCTCCGACCCATCTACAAAAGAATCGCCTAAGAGAACTCGCCCACGTTCTATACCAATCCAGCTGTGCCGCGGAACTGACAAGACCAGATCCGCAGTCTGCTTTGAAGCTGCAGAGAGTGTTTCTCGTCATCGCCGAAGGTCCGGCAAGCTCCAATTGCAAAGCATCGCACTAAAGCCGACCAGCACGTCCGACCTCCCCGAAAAAGCAGCTATCGTGTGTCGCCTCGAGAACGACAAGCGGTCCGGGAGAAAGTGGAAGAAATGCTTCGCGACGACGCCATCCAGCCTTCAAGGGACCCTCGGCGGCACCGGCTGTCCTAGTGAGAAGTGAGAAAGACGGCGCACTTGGATTCTGCGTTACCACCGCTTGAACAACATAACAAAGAAGGACGTCCACCCCCAACAGTGGATCGGCTATAAAACGGCAAGCACTTCTCATTGATGGACCTCAAGAGCGGCTTCTGGCAAACAGAGATCGATGAAAGAGATCGCGAGAAGACCACATTCATCGCTCCGGATGTCGTCTTTGAGTTCAAGGTGACGCCATGCGAACACCAAGCACTCTGCCAGTTTGAAGGGCCCCTCCGGCTACTTTGCTCGGTGGAGCCTGCGCCTCCAGGACTTTGACGTCACCGTCGTTTGGAATTCCGGACGCCAGCACTGGGATGCCGACTGCCTGTTACGAGCCCCTGTAGGTGCACCGGCGCCGGAGGGCGATGAGCGCGCCTTCCTAGGACCCACCAGCTCCAACTCTTTTGCCCAGCAGTAACTCTTCGACCCCGAACTAAAACGCCTCATCGAGATCCTTGAAAGGGAGGCGTAGCGCGAAAAAAAAAAGACAGGGACGAGAGAGACACACGACACAGGATCAGCGCTGGTCCTGTGTCGTGTGTCTCTCTCGTCCCTGTCTTTTTTTTTCGCGCTACGCCTCCCTTAAACATGCTTTACCAACTAGCTCAGAACACCACTATGCTCGAGAACTTTGAAGGCAAGGTTTCTTCACCCAATGTCTCATTCAAGCGAGGAAGTAGTGGGTTAATGCTTAGTGAGGCTGGTTAGATAAACTATCGCACATTCACGCTGCGGCCAACAGGAACTGTGAGTCATCATGACCAAAACAGTGTACACTTTGACATAACTCAAAGAGCAAGAAGGAAGGAAGACACCACCATTGCTGAGCCGCAACTAAACTTTAATGAGCAAAAGGAATAAGTATATACTATACAGTAACAAACTGAAACGGCACACGTGAAAACTAAGTTGGTACAAGTTCACATGCGAGGCATGAAACAGGTCAAATGGTAGCACAATCCACAATAAATATTTCCACGGACTGCACTTCATCACGTTTCAAGGGACTCTCAGAAAGGCACCCACCAATTCCTGATGTGATAAATTTTCCCGTTATTGTTTTGCAGAAGACGAGACTTTTAGGGAGGGGTAAATTTCTAATAGGTAGCCACCGCGGTGGCTGTGTGGCTCAGTGGCCGCGGACGTCGATTTTGATGGAGGCGAAATTCCAGAGGCCCGTGTACTGTGCGATGACAGTGCACGATGAAGAACCACAGTGGTTAAACTTTCAGGGGCCTTCCACTACAGCGCCCCTTAAAGCCTGAGCCGCTTTGGGACGTTATACCACATAAACAAAACATCTGTTATTAGGCAACCGATTACTCCTCAAGATATATTTGGCTCACGGGCTAGTGATAGTCCGGAAAGTCGTCTGCTATATCAGCATTTAAGCTAATAATTTGAGCTAAGAATAGCAACGTAACCCAGGTTACTCTTGCTGTTTTATTCTTTTTCCCATGAAACCTAACCCTCTGAGTGAAAGAAGTCCCGTGAACTGTCTGACATCATCATCAGCCTGATTACACACACTGCAGGGCAAAGGCCTCTCCCATGTCTCTTCAATTAACAAGTCCTTTGTCAGTCGCCGCCACTGTATCCCCGCAAACTTCTTAATCTCATCCGCCCACCTACTCGTTCCCTGCTACGTTTGCTTTCTCTTGGAATCCACTCCGTTACCCTTAAGGACCAGCGGTTACCCTGCCTTCGCATTACATGACCTGCGAAAGCCAATTTCTTCCTCTTGATTTCAACTAACATGTCATTAACCCGCGTTTGTTCCCTCACCCACTCCGCCCTCTTCCGATCTCTTAACGTTACACCTATCATTTTCCTTTCCATAGCTCGCTGCGTTGCTCTTAACCTAAGCTGAATCCTCTTTGTTAGCCTCCACGTTTCTGCTCCATAGGTGAGTACCAGTAGGATACAGCTGTTGTATACTTTTCTGTTCATGGATACTGGTAAGCTGCCATTCATGATCGGGGAGTACCTGCCATATGCGCCCCACCCCATTCTTATTCTTCTAGTTATTTCCCTCTTATGATCCGGATCTGCAGTCACTACCTGCCCTAAGTACACATATTCTCTTACTACTTCCAGCACCTCGCTACCAATTGCGAACTGCTGTTCCCTTGCTAGGCTGTTGAACATTGCTTTGGTTTTCTGCATGTTAATTCTTAGCCCCACCGTTCTGCTCTGCCTGTCTGATTGATTATGCTTTGCGGTACTTGTCCTGAGTGGCTTAGCAAGGCAATGTCATCAGCGAATTGCAAATTACTCAAGTATTCTCCATTAACTATTATCCCCAACTGTTCCCATTCCAGCCCCCAGAATACCTCCTGTAAGCAGGAAGTGAAGAGCATTGGCGAGATCGTCTCTCCCTGCCTGACACCTTTCGTTATTGGAATTTTATTGCTGACTTTATGGAGGACTATAGTAGCTGTGCAATCGTTATAAATATCTTCCAATAATTTCACATAACACTCTTCCACGCCCTGATTCCGCAATGCGTGCATGACAGGTCAGGTTTCAACTGAGTCAAATGCTTTCTCGTAATCAATGAAGGCTATATATAGGGGTTGGTTATATTCTGCGCATTTCTCTACCACCTGATTGATAGTGTGAATGTGTTCTATTGTGGAGTATCCTTTACAAAAGCGTGCCTGATCATTTGGTTGACTGAAGTCCAAGGTTGTCCAGACTCTATTAGCGATTACCTTAGTAAATACCTTGTAGGCAACGCGCAATAAGCTGATCGGTCTGTAATTCTTCAAATCCTTGACGTCTCCTTTCTAATGAATTAACACAATGTTAGCGTTCTTCCAAGCTTCTGGTACTCTCGAGGTCACAAGGCATTGCGTATACAGGGTGGCTAGTTTTTGTAGCACAATCTCGCCTCCGTTCTTCAACAAATCTGCTTTTACCTGATCCTCACCAACTGCTTTCCCTCTTTGCATTACTCCTAAGGCTTTCTTTACTTCCTCCTTCGTTACTGGCAGGATGTCCCATTGCTGTGCTCGACTTCCTCCCTCAGTAACTTGGTGATTACATTCGCTACTGTATAGATTTGTGTGGAACTCTTAGGCTAATTCAACTATCTTATCCATATTGCTGATGACATTGCCCTGTTGGTCTTTTAGCGCATACATCTGGTTTTTACCTATGCCCAGTTTTCTCCTCACTGATTTTAGGCTACTTCCGTTCCTTAGAGCATGCTCGATTTTCTCCATGTTAAACTTTCTTATGTCGGCTACCTTGCGCGTATTTATTAACTTCGATAGCTCTGCTCGTTCTATCCTGTCTGCGGAGTTAGACGTCCTCATGCTTTGGCGTTTCTTAATCAGATCTTTAGTCTCCTGAGAAAGCTTGCTGGTATCCTGTCGGACCATCCTACCACCTACATCTGCGGCGCACTCTGTAACGATAGCTGTAAGATTATTCATTGTTTCAACACTACGGTCGTCTTGTTCAGTTAAAGCGGAAGTTCTGTTTTGAAGCGACATTCCGAATTCCTCTACCTTCCCTCTTAATGCTAACTCATTAATAGCCGTTCGCTTTACCAGTCTTCTCCGATCCCTCTTCAAATCTGAGCTAACACGAGACCTTACCATTCTGTGGTCGCTACAACGGACCTTACCGAGGACCTCCACATCCTCTAGGATGCCAGGGCGTGCACAGAGTATGAAGTCTATTTCATTTTTAGTCTCACTATTGGGGGTCTTCCACGTCCACTTCCTGTTTGCTCGTTTGCGGAAGAAGGTATTCATAATCCGTAAATTATTTCTATCTGCGAACTCTACTAAAAAATTCAGGGGGCACTTTGACTGTCTAAACTGGGTAGAGGCGGAAGCGTTTTCCGAGCCACCTTCGCTGTATCTGTGGCACTGGTGGCGTCGCATATAATTGAGTACTAATTACTAAGTGATGGCAAATCACTAATCAATGGTTAATTATTGATTAATGCCTGAATACTAATTAACTGCTAATTAATGATGCTTAGCTTCGCCTTTAGGAGTGGAACGCGACAGCGCGTTGTAGCGCTGCCAGGGAATCCACGGAACGCCACCACCCGTTCGGCGCGATGCCTTGCCCTTTGAACGCAACGCTTTTTGAGGAAAGGAAATGGCGCAGTAATTCTCCCATCTCGGTGGACACCTGAACCGCACCGTAGAGGAAGGGAGGAAGTGGGAGTGAAAGAAGATAGATAAAGAGGAGCCGTAATGAAGAAAATGAAAATTGTATTTGAGGAAAGGAAATTACGCAGTAACTGTCTCACAAAATTCAGGGGGGCACTTTTTTGACCTAAAGTGTGGTCACTGATGTGTGGTTAAGATGTTAAGCTTCGCCCCTAAGAGTGGAACGCGACAGCGTCTTGCAACGCTGCCAAGGAGTCCATAGAACGCCATCGCCCATTCGGTTCTACGCCTCGCTCGACGGTAAATTGGTTTTTGAGGAAAGGAAATGTATCTGTCTCTCATCTGTCGGTGGACACCTAAACCTCGCCGGAAGGGAATGGAGGAGGATGAGAGTGAGTGAAGACACCGTATTCACTAGACGCGCCTTTGTTCATTCCAAACCATCGTGCTGGCATGGCGGAGTGGATAGCATGCTCGTCTCTCACGCCGAAGACCGGGGTTCGGTTCCTGACCTCGACCAATTTATTAATCGGTTTTATTTATTGATATGGCCTGACTAGTAAAGCTAATTAGGCTAATTGGGTAATTAATCAATTAACTAAGCTCAGTCCCACTTACTTGGAGCAGCACTATACGATACTTGCCAAAGTAAAATTGGCCCCGTTTGAAATTCGCGCACTGTGACGTCACGACCGTTTCCACCAATTGAAAAGCGTGACATTTTCTGTCGACAACTGCTGCTTACAACGATGAGACATTAAAGGCTTCCGCCTTAATAACTTTCCCCTACTGTTCCCAGAACCTATGCCATAGTCGCCGACCGCCTTGTCTCCAGCCTGTTTTTTACCTACCTTTGCATTAAAGTCGCCTATCAGTACAGTGTACTGTGATTTTACTTTGGTCATTGCTGAATCCACATACTCACAGAAGCTTTCAACTATCTGGTCATCATAACTTGATGTAGGCGCGTTGACCTGCACCACCTTCAGCTTGTACCTCTTATTAAGCCTAATTACGATAGCTGCCACTCTCTCGTTAATACTGGAAAACTCCTCGATGTTGCCAGCTATATCCTCATTTTTGAGAAATCCCACACCTAGTTCTCGCCTATCTGCTAATCCACGACAGCACAGTACATGGCCGCTCTTTAGTACTGTATACGCCTCGTCTGTCCTCCTAACCTTACTGAGCCCTATGACGTCCCATTTAATACCGGCTAATTCCTCCAATAGCACTGTTAAGCTAGCCTCACTTGATAAGGTTCTTGCGTTAAACGTTGCCAGGTTCAGTTTCCAATGGCGGCCTGTCCGGAGCCAGAGATTCTTAGCACCCTCCGCGGCGTCACAGATCTGACCGCCGCCTTGGTCAGTTGCTCCGCAGCAGCTGGGGACTGAGGGCCGAGGGTTAATTGCTTTGTTCATAGAAGGTTGTGGCCATGTACTACACCAGGGTGGCCAAATCCTGTTCTGGTGAGGAAGTGCGTTGTCGGTTCTAGTCACCGAAATCAGGCCGCACTCCAGGCCTGGTTATGCAATTCCATCGAAACGTGGAGTTTTGCTTGTTTAATCCGGTGGAGAATTGCGTGGCACCGGGATTCGAACCCCGGTCCTCTTGCACGCGAGGCGGATGCTCTACCTCTACGCCATCGCTGTTTTTTTTTTCTTTATTGCCTTCAAAGGCGTGGGAATACAGTGCATTACAACATATGTGACTATTTACATGGCTCTTTACATGGCTACAGCACTCCTCCCTTCCAGCGACCATTCCAACTTCTTCAGTTGGGATAGATTATGGAAAAGGGATACAATTTCTTCGTCAAAACCTCGGTCTTTTAACACATCGTAAATTTAACACATCGCCATCGCTGTATCGCTGCGTGTATCATCGAACTCTGTGTAGCTTCATGTAAAATTGTCTTACCTATTTATGGGCGCTTTGTTTTGAAAAACAGCGAGTTGAGGGACTGCCTGTATTGTAGGTACACGTAGAGCATGTCCAAGCTCCAGGTACTTGGTTTGTCGCCTGCGAAGTTGACCTTACTCTATCAGTGTCATATTGTTCTAGGAGTGTCTTCGTTTAGGTCCGCAAGCATGATTACGGTCGTAGCAGCATTGATGGCATGACCAGTGGTTTCACGGAGGGATACAGGAGAGAAACACCTTGCAATTCAATCGATGATGTGGACTACACACCGATATCGTCCCGGAAAACTATAATCTGCGTTTGCCTAATGCAAAATTGCAGAGAATGTCGGGGCAAAAACGACACCAGCAGAGACGTTGTTTCGTTTAATGTATAGGTAATGCTTTTACATTTAGAATGAACGCTAACAACGTTCCCTCTGCGTCTCTGAATTTGTATTCGTTTTCAATTTTTGTTCTGCGGCTGTGTTAGGCTCTGAGCGGTGAAAACGTTTTTTTTTTCCTTTCTTCAGGAGTGGAAGCGGCGCAGGAACTGCCTCTCACTACTAGCGATATGTCTCAACTGGGCCGTGATGGTATGAACATAGCAGGGAGAGAATGGAGGAATCCAGGAAGAGGTGCTACGTAGGGGTCTAAAATAATTCCACCGGCCCAGGGATCTTCAGTGGGCTTTACAATTTCTTGGTGTGTCGATGTTTCTGTATTGTGCAGATGAGGTAATGGGATTAGATGTTTAGAAAGGAGGAACTCGGAGCAAGGGGAAGGAGCGTGTGTGATCGGATAACGCTACTTGTGGATGCTGGCTGGGTGGGAGGTGGTTTTTTCTTATTTTTCAAAGCTTTGCACCGGCATCACAAGAGCCGGAGGTTGTGACGCACATCAGATACAAGAAAAAGCGTGTGTCGCATCTGCAGCATTCAACTTTCCGCTGAATGCAACCCCGCATCCAAAATGCGCGATGAATTTGTCGTTGAACTCCATGAGTGGCGCCGTCTCTACTTCAGTCAGATATGTAAGAGTGCGTTATTTAATACCATGCACACCGAAAAGCGCATTTTTTAAAGCTCTCGAGAGTTGGGTGTGCATGCTGGCATATGGGAATCTGTTTCTTCACCTCACAGGGTCGTTAACACAATGTATATTGTTAAATTGCAATGAGTCCTTCAAGGGAGCTTATAACAACTGTTCTTAGTACACTGGAGGTTACACTCTTTCCGTATATTCTGCAGGGGGTTGCCATCAACGGTTTCGCCACGAAACGCTGCAACACCGAAGAACAAAGCCATTAGAAATTAGAAATTGGTGAAAAAAAAACACCTGGCATTTTTCTCTAAGCCAAGCTAAAAAGAAAATATAACAAATCACGACAGTGAGATAAATGTCACAGAAAATGCCCGCACACAATAACCTTTTCGAAAGTGTCGTTGGACAGTCCTCAGCTGCGCAAAGTTCGCTGCTGTGGTTTCATTCGATTGAAGCACGTGTTAGCAATGGCTTTCGCAAATGTTCTAAACCGCAGTAATTGACGCATATACAAGGCAAAGAAGGATGGCGGGAGTAGCTGGTCATTTATAACGGCACTTTTGTGTCCTGTGCCTGCGTCAGCACTGCAGTGCTTTATTAACTGAACCAGACCACAGCTTTACTGTTTGGAATGACACTGAGAATTATTAATTGTTCAGTCAGGACGTTTTGCAGCACTCCACGACGAAAGCTTGTTGATGCAGTTTATCTACAAAAATAAACGACGAGATATTGTTTCGATTCTTGGGTTCCATCGCAAAACAATACCCAAAAGCATTTGTCCCGACAGCATTTGAAGCCGTTGAAAAATAAAAAATCCTGCCGTTGAAAAAGAAACAAAACTGTGCATGAGCGAGAACGAGTGGCGTCGAGAAAAAGAAAGGCGCATTGAGAATTCGCTGCTAGTGCATACGCTTTATACGTTCGCTATTCGCCCTTTGTGCAAAGTGTATTCTGAAGAACGACATTTATTCAGCAAAATCATTACTCCGTGACGCTGCCATCTACAAGGTTTTTTTTTATGTTGGCTATGTTGCAGGCTTTTCCTTTTGCTTCTAGCTTTTTCTCAGCTGCCGTTGGGATACATTTATCAGTGGGCTGACTCTCAACACAAGAATGTATGCTCCAGCCTCTGCCCTTTCCGCCACATGTCTCTGTCAAATCCAGCACAAATGTACAATATACATGTCCAGAATCAAAAAGAAGTCTTCGTGAGTAAAGGAAAAAAGCAGCTATATTCGATGACGGATAAGTTAAAAACTCGTCGTGAGGCGGCGGCAGGGCGTCGGAAGCGGTGCCTGCTGTGCGCTAACGAACCTACGCTCTCATTCGAGTACGACGCTCCTAGGACTAATTTCGTCCGGCTGCAGTTTTGATAAAAAATCGTTCCCTCTGTACGCGTTGTCGCTGACGTCACTCCCAACTTCAGCAAGGTCTACGCCGACCTCTGTTCTTAGAGGTGTCTACTGCGCCGATCGGCGTGTCGCTCGGTGGCTGTCACGACGGTTTTCTATCGATGGTGAGAGTGACGATAGTCCTCCCCATCACACATACCGCTGCATTAAGGAAGGCATGTGTTCGATATCAGGCGCGCAAGTTTTTAGGTTTGTGAATTTCTTTCAGCGGCTGCCGGGAGATGAAATGTAGGCGGAGCGTTCAGCTCCGAGCTGCAGCCGCTGAAGGGCCCGAGATACACAAAACGAATTTGGCCGGCGCAAGCGGCTGATGGCTTTCGCGGCTCCGATAGCGAGTGACGGGTGACATCACCGCCCGTGCTTGAGATTCGGATCTTCCTGTATATGTCTTTGGAACCGCTGCCCATCTTTTCTTCCCATCCTTGTTTACGTTCGACCCGCTTGTTTACCTCCTTCTCTCCCCTTTCTTTCTCGGATAGCCTTTTTTATCTCTTAATTCAAAAACCCTTCGTCGCCAACAGCGTCCTGCTGTTTCCTTACTACTGTTCTTCGCTTCTTTCCCCCATCACCGTCCCACTATTCCACTATTCGTTATGTCGGCTTTCTCTCCTGATAGCTTCAATCATAGACCTTAGCTGGCTTCGTTTACGCCACTTCCCTGGCTGTGCTTTGTATGAGCCATAAAACATGAAAAAGATTATGATTGTTGATATTTTGATTGAAAAGTGTACCAGTGTGGGATATTGGTCATCGCCAGGTCCAGAATGTTGGCTTTTAGGACAGGTTTCATGGAGCCCCCACACAGCCAGAAACGGATCTGCTACCGAGCGTGGACATAACTTGGAAGACCTCATCAATATAATCGGTTCCTTCCACTGCTCATCATTTGTCTTCTGATATCTTCCCCTGCAGGCCTCTCGATACGTTGTGAGACATCAGCGATGGCCGCTGCTGAACCCACAAAAGGGCATTCGAACATTTGCGCTGGCATGACCAGTGGTTTCTCGCTAGGGATGCGGGAGAGAAACACCTTGTAATTCAATCGAGGATGTGGACTACACACCGATATCGTCCCGGAAAACTATAATTTGCGTTTGCCTAATGCCAAATTGCAGAGAATATAGGGGCAAAAACGACACCAGCAGAGACGTTGGCTTGTTTAATGTATAGGTATTGCTTTTATATTTAGAATGAACATTAACAACGTTCCCTCTGCGTCTCTGAACTTGTATTCGTTTTCTATTTTTGTTCTGCAGCTGTGTTAGGCTCTGAGCGGTGAAAACGTTTTTTTTTCCTTTTTTTTTCAGAAGTGGAAGCGGCGCAAGAACTGCCTCTCACTACTAGGGATATGTCTCAAATGTGCAGTGATACTATGAACATAGCAGGGAGCGAACGGAGGAATGCAGAAAGAGGTGCTATGTAGGAGTCTGGAATAATTCCAGCGGCACAGGGATCTTCAGTGTGCTTTACAATTTCATGGTGTGTCGATGTTTCTGCATTGTGCAGATGAGGTAATGGGATTAGATATTTAGAAAGGAGGAACTCGGAGCATGGCGAAGGAGCGTGTGTGGTCAGACAACGCTACTATTGGATGCTGGCTGGGTGGGAGGTGGTTTTTTCATATTTTTCAAAGCTTTCGAAGCTTGGCACCTGCATCAGAAGAGCCGGAGGTTGTGACGCACATCAGATACAAGAAAACGCTTGTGTCGCATCTGCAGCATTCAACATTCCGCTGAATGCAACAGCGCATCCAATATTGGCGGTGAATATGTCATTGAGCACCATGAGTGGCGCCGTCTCTACTTCAGTCAGATATATAAGAGTGTGTTATTTATTACCATGCACTCAGGAAAGCGCATTTTTGAAAGCTCGCGAGAGTTGGGTGTGCATGCTGGCAAATGGGAATCTGTTCCTTCACCTCACAGGGTCGTTAACACAATGCATATTGTTAAATTGCAATGAGTCCTTCGCTCGCTCGCTCGTTCGCTCTGTACGCGTTGACACTGACGTCACTCCCACCTTCAGAAAGGTCTACGCCGACCTCTGTTAGAGGTGTCTAGTGCGCCGATCGGCGTGTCGCTCGGTGGCTGTCACGACGGTATTCTATCGATGGTGAGAGTGACGATAGTCCTCCGCATCACACATAGCACTGCACTAAGGAAGGCAGCTGTTCGATATCAGGCGCACAAGTTTTTCGGTTAGTGAATTTCTTTCAGCGGCTGCCGGGAGATGAAATGTAAGCGGAGCGTTCAGCTCCGAGCTGAAGCCGCTCAAGGGCACGAGATACACAGAACGAATTTGGCCGCCACAAGCGGCTTATGGCTTTCGAGGCTCCGATAGCGAGTGCCGGGTGACATCACCGCCCATGCTCTAGATTCGTATCTTTATGTTTATATCTTTGGAACCGCTTCCCATCTTTTCTTCCCATCCTTGTTTGCGTTCGCCCCGCTTTAATTCCTTCTCTCCCCTTTCTTTCCCGGAAAGCGTTTTTATCTCTTAATTCAAAAACCCTTCGTGGCCAACAGCGTCCTGCTGTTTCCTTCCTACTGTTCTTCACTTCTTTGCCCCATCACCGTCCCACTATTCCACTATTCGTTATGTTGGCTTTCTCTCCTGATAGCTTCAATCGTAGACCTTGGCTCGCTTTTTT
The DNA here is from genome assembly GCF_055824585.1 of Amblyomma mixtum. NCBI lineage: Eukaryota > Metazoa > Arthropoda > Arachnida > Ixodida > Ixodidae > Amblyomma > Amblyomma mixtum. Next base: position 183,321,817 of record NC_143021.1, on the reverse strand, counting down.
TTTATTCGAGAAGTCTGCCATGAGGCATGAGTTGAGAAAAATGGGAGTGGAATGTAGGTTACAGAAAGTTAAAAGAAGGAGGGTAGACCAGTTTCGGCGAGGTACTCGCATAGGCTGCTAGTAAAGTGATTGTCCATAGTCCACTTCACATAGTTCCCGTCGCGGTTCCACCACAGGCCGACCTCCCTGAGGAGCCGTTTTCTAATAGGGGTCGTCGCTGGGCAAGTCCACAACAGGTGCCGCACATCACAAATGTCCGGTGCAGCGCCCCAGTGAGGGCACCTGTCAGTTGCTGGCAGATATTTATCACCCCACCGATAACGGACAGATGGGGTCAGGGTCGCCCCTGTCCGAATCCGGCGCACTGATACCTCCTCCTGCCGAGTAGGACTACGTGGGAGAGGGTGCGAACACGGAGGAATTAGAGCGCGTGTTCGCTGGCGCAGAGCTTGTGAATCGGAGACATGGGACAGGAACGGATCTGGGGGAAGAGGGGAAGGTGGCGGGTCGTCTGATGTGTCAATGTGAGTCATAGCATCTGCTTGATTGTTATGTTGATCGTGAGCATGACCACGAATCCAGTGTATCCGTACAGGACATGGGTATTTTGCGCTGAGAAGGTGAATTGATTGTGTAATCAGGAATGTGCGCCGAACAGCCTTAAGCTGTTTAAGGGCGGCGAGGGAGTCTGTATAAGTATGAACTGCATTGAATGTGGGAACGAGCGGAAGGGAAGCAGTGGCACTGTAAATGGCTTGAAGTTCCATTGCCAGGGGGGTACATGTATCTGCAGTGTACGTCGCACGAGAGTTGAGATGCGGATGGGAGGGACTATATACAGCAGTAACTCCCCGCTCTGCAGTATGTGATGCATCGCTGTACAATATGCACCCTTCAGGCAGATGCGCGGCTGATACCGACGGGGAAACAGTGGGGCGATTGTCTGTGAGCTGACAATACGACCACGGAGGGAGCGTCTTTAAACGATGAAGTTGCAGAGACTGTTTGCAAGCTCTGTTTGCCACCCGCTTGTCGATGAGTTCACTGAGAGTATTAATTTGGGCGAACTCCTGAAGCACGGGTATGGGTGTCAAACGAGGCAAAAATGTTATGGCGCGCACAGCCTCACGATTGATAGCTTCAAGGGAGTCCCACTGTCTGCGGGTGGGACGTTGAAATTGTGCCTGATATATTATCCGTGGCTGAAGGATAGAACGCACAAGGTGGCGGGCCGTATGAGCACGTGCGCCACCTGATCGCATAGCTATGCGACGAATCAAACCTATAGTAGCGTGAGCTGACTTACGTGTGGCTGTCAGCCAAGGGGTGCCAGTCACAGAGGTATGAAGGAGGAGGCCAAAAATACGAACAGTTTCTACCTGAGGAATCGGGGAACTATCTACTGTAAAGTTTACCGAAAAGTTCTCGGTTGTTGCCTCTACACTCAAGGACGTGTCTCCCTATACCGTATGCATAAACGGCACAGCAATACCCTAGGTAAAGAGCCATCGGTTTCTGGGAGTAATCATCGACCGAAATATATCATGGACCCCACATATTTCATGCATGAAAAAGAGACTGACAGTGATTTCTCACGTCCTCGAATTTCTTGGGGGAATGTTCTGGGGAGCGTCAGTGCGGTCGATGATGCAGCTCTAGAAAGCCTTATTCATGGGACTTTTTTGCTACAGCCTCCCTGCACTTGGAAACATTCTAAAAACAAACATACGAAGTCTACAAAGCGTCCAAGCTCAAGCTTTCCGGACTTGCCTAAGTTTGCGAGATGTTCCTCTACGGCCGCACCTGTACTCATCACCCAGAGCATCCAATCCCTACCTATCTAACAGTTGACGCACTCAGGGCACATTTCCGACACATATCCGGGGTTCCCTCTCACCACCTTGCCAGTCTTCCTATTACCTGGCCGCGCACTTTGTTTACTGACACCATTGATGCACATCGCGCCATTCTGTCGTCACAGTTTACACCCGCCTCTAGGCTGTCCTCGACACTTTGCAGTCTGCAGAAACCCCGTTTGCTCCTTCCAATACCTAGCATCAGGAAGAAGACCGATTTATCGCCGATAGAACTAAAACAAATCACTATTGAATATTTTCATGAGCAACATGCAAACCGGGTGCACGTCTACACCGACGGCTCAGTGAACCATAGCAGTTCTTCGGGCTCCGTGGTCATCCCCGCAAGAACTAGAGATAATAGAGTTAGGACAGCTCACCACACTTATTCGACGGGTGGAGAACTCACCGCTCTTCGTGTCGATGTTGATCACATCAATCAGCAGCGCCCTCAGCAGTGGTCTATTTTCACCGATTCTAAAGCTGCCCTCCAAGGCTTACAAGCTGCTCTTTGCCAAAAAGCCTATGAACAACTGGTCGCTGAAGTTCGACAAGTGCATCAAACTGTCATCAATGCATGACATGACGTTATCTAAAAATGGCTACCGGGGCATAGCGGCATAGCAGGCAATCCCCGCGCGGATGAGGTAACACGAACTGCTCACCACGATGGCGATTTTGTGCCGATCCCCCTTTCGAGATCAGACGCAGCGGGCAGGATTCGTGCTCTTTCCCATGTAAAGGTGCGTCCATGGTACTTCAGATTTTACACTTTTAAACTTTTTAGCCTTTCCCCAAGTCACGGTTTTTGGTGGTGTGTTGATTGTGCACGGCTTTCGCCGCGTTGTTGGTTAACATTTTTTTTTAATTTTCCTTTTTGATTGTCATCTTTATAGCCGTGTTGTTCGTTGGCTTAATCGGCATCTTTTTTAGACGTATTTAAATACGCGTCACGTTGTTAATTCGTGTTTTTTTATGTTTGTGCACTTGCTCGAATTCTTCAGGCTCCCGGTTTTTCCACCCCTGTGGGTGATGATAAGAAAAACGCTTGCCTTCTTCGAGCCAGTGCCACGGTTTCTTCATGCACATGCGCACCACTCCCGCCTTCCTCTTCCATATACAAGGCGCGGATCGGGCTTCTGACAATAAAAGTTGATGGTCAGCGCATTGTGTGTCTTCTTTATATCTTCATTCTCGTTCGTTGTCTGCCAGCCCGGTGTTTTAAAGAACTCCATTGAGTTAGAGTTCACATTAAAATTTACTCTTCTGCTATATTTGGTATCTTAATCGTGCAGGAGAATACACATTTGCGCGGATGGAAATCAGAAGTAAAAGTGATGGCCGGTATGAAAGTGGTGGCCAGTAGTTATACATTGTCTACTAAAAATTCCATTCCGGAAAGAAAGCGTAGCTGTGCTCATGTTATCAAATACTAATCCATCAAGGTAGCTCGCGCAGAAGAAAGCTTAGGAAATGACTCTCCGCTGAAAGGCTACAAATAACTTTTCTATGCTACCAACACATTTTAAGATGGACTGTTACAACTTCTTTAGTCAGATGTCGAACCTGAAATAGATGATAGCAGGACCAATATATTATTAGGACCCTTATTTATTTGTCGTAATGGTCAGTATTTGTATATTTCATTAATGATTCGCATTGCTAACAGTGTCGAAGTAGCTTGTACCGAGCAGAGCAACGTATTTATAATAAAATGTTACCACTGAAGCGATGAATGAAAGCATCTCGAAATACAATGAAGGCATAAGTATATGAAATTAGTCATCGATACCCTTATCAAGCCCAAAAGTCAGGTGAAGATACCGGGACTGCGTCCAGCCATGCTAGACTACGCGGCAGAAAAAGTGGAGGGGACTAACACGAAGTAAAAAAATGAATAAAGAGGGTGAGAGCAAGTTTCTAAAAGCGGGAACAGAGAAAAATAACAAAAATTTGATGATTTCGCAAAGTTTAACAAAAACATGAACCTAAGGAATGTTCTAAATAAAAAATATATCAAATACAAGAAAAGACAAGACCAGCCAAGATGAGTTTCTAGACTATCAAGAAATTTGAAAACAAACAACACGGCGGAGTAAAGAGAGGTTGCATGTGGTCTTGCTGCATTGTTGTCCGGTTCCACTCTTTCCTATAAAAAAAAAATCTTCTTTGAACACAGTACTACAAAGAGCAAAATAAACTTGTGTTCTTTTTCATACAGTTCATTTTTTGCCTTTCAAGCTGGTGCTGGCTAGTCACATACGTTGCTAGCGCGATCAGCTGTGCACATGCACTCGAAATAGGCTGTCCTCATCTTTAAGTACCGCTACACGTGCGCCATGCAGCCGTTCCTGAGGACACTTATAGAGGCGGTACTTCCCGTAAGCGTGTTTTAAATCTGAGCTTGACAGGAATATTATCACAATGTACAGTCGCAACGAAAAAAGATTAGCACTGTAACGTGACACCGGAGCGCCAAGTAGAACGCTTGGCGCTGTGGTTACGAGCATGCCGATGACAAAAGTGCCAAGGCGTGTTCACGAAGCCGGCCGCTGCGCCAGCCGCACAGTGCGATTTTCGTCACTCCGGTGACGTCACTGTGTCAATCTTTTTTTCGTCGCGACTGTACACAATTGTTAATGCCACGGACTGGTTTGTATTGAGCTTCAATTTTAACCGACGTAAGATGCAGAACAGAAAATACGACGGTGGCTAAACGTAAGCCACGAATGTCGGAGCCACATGCGAAGAAAACTGCATATAACAGAGGTCTCCTTATGAGGGCAAGGCTCGGATAGTGGTCTCATGCCTTCATGTGGCAGGTAATGAGCGACGCACATTGGTAATCCAAAAATGCCGGCAATATCTGTATAAATCCTACGGGAAACTTTGAAACGAGGCAAAAGCCAGTTTTTCAAATGGTTCCATCTGCAGACTTTCTACTTCCCCATACGAGAATGAGAATTTCACTTTCTGTTTTGCTCATTCTCTGCTTCAATTTTTGAGAATTAAATCTGGTATATAGACTTAACATTATTGGTAGAAATTTTCCAGCTTAGTGCCGCTAAAAGAGTTAGATGATGGGCTAGTCGGATTTGTGACAAATAATTCATATTTGTAGCGAAGCCAGGACAGAAACACAAGGAAAGAAAGACCGCGTAAACATCATCCAATTAAATATAACGCAATGCTCGGTCTTTGTAGATTGTGAGAATGTGTCTTCGACTAATATGGTCTGTAATGACTAAAAGTTGTACAATTCCAAGACCGCCACAGTTGGGCCCACTAAGATGCATAGATATAACCTGGGGTTCAGGACCAGCAGTTAATTGTTTTGTTCAGTACCCAGCGAGCACATTTTGAGTCTGCATTCACACATGTGTGATAGGACTTTTTTCACGGTATTTTTTCCCAGTGTAGCTGGCTGCCAGTTTGGAGTATGTATTTTGACTAAGCGACTGAGCACTCCCCTCCCCTTGAGTTTTAATGCATACCGGGTTTTGATGTCTGCATGCGTCTTCTGTAAAGTCGACATGTAAGCTGATAATGCTGCAAGGCACATGTTTCAGAAAGTCAAGAGCTCGGTGCTCCCTTGGCACAAGTTGAAACGGTTTGTTGATACTTATGATTTTAATGTGCTAACTCTTTTTTTGCCGGCAGCGTCAAAATGCTGATTCCAAGAAGTACCATGATCTGTCTATCATTTCACATATTATTGTCTGGATTATTAATGGGCCAACATTCCGCGGAAGGATTTGGTAAAAGGAACGCTTGTTTTGCTTAGCGTACAATGTTTCCGAGCATCAGTAAGTTTCGTTACCATTTATGGAGCTGACGTCAATGTACCGATGCCAGATAGCTATGTGAGTGGCGTCACTGTGCGCCGGAATAGTGATGACGGCGATTCTCCTTTTATTTAACGAAATTGACGATAGTTCTTGCGTATATCCACTATGACATGCTGATAGGAAAACACCCAGGAATGCACCGGAGAACGTGGCGAGCTTATTTTAACCTATGCTGGGAATTATACTTTGCTTTCGCCCAATACGAAATGCAGCAGAATAGAGGCACTTGAAGCGGCACCACTGAGGGCGCGCGTGTGCTTGGCTATCCTGGTTGAGCGGGCAGACGAAAATTTGATTTGTAATTGCTAATAAATTGCTCTGTAACTCGAAACAGAGAAGAATGCCTTAGCGATTACGAGAAGATGGCTTCTTTCGAAACTTTTTTTTTTTGAGAGGTACAAACTGAAGCTGGTGCGGGCTCAGATGCCCTCTTGCTTTCATGATGACCAGTCGAACGCTTATACGAAAATTTTGAACCAACAATGAGTATAGTCAAAATAGAACACACGATACGGAGGGAGACTTCAGTGGGAAGCTCGGTAAGCAGCAATCTGGAGACCAGGAATAGCTAACAATGCATAGCCTGTAGAAATAGCACGGATGAGTGCTAGTACACTTCGCAGAGCGAAATAATTTATGAATTATGAGCACCTTTAGGAAATAGGGAAATCAAAGTCGAATAGCCCGAACAGAGAGTCTAAAAATGAAATAGCCTCCATATATCGTCGCATTGTGCAGAATTCGGATATGCTATACTAAGTAAGATGCAGGGATTACAGGGTGGCAAGATCTGTTTTGGCTCCACTTAAGGAGGACATAGTGGACACTAGCACAGTAGAGGCCCGTGAAAGTGATTGCGTTGAGAGTTGACGTAGAAAAATTAGGATCTCAGTGAACAACACATGTTGCATATTAAGGCGGGTAGCGACCCTATTGTTAGGGACATGAATGATAATTTCCGCAATGTTATTACGGACTGCGCTACAGTAGGTAGTAGGGTAGGAATTCATGCGGTTAATGAGATGTCTTAGTACGAGAAAAACCAGCTTAAAAAACTCCAAAGCAGTCAAGCAAGTAACCGCATAGAAAATACAAAATTGGAAGACCTGTAAAACCTCATCAGTAAGGACAACATAACCCACACATAATGGGGAGAAATGAAAGCAGGATCAATGAGTTAGGCAGAGCGGAACGGTGGGGCCAAAAATTAACATGCAGAAAACCAAAGTAATGTACAACAGCTTAACGAGGAAACAGCAGTTCGCTATTGATAGCGAGGTACTGGAAGTAGTAAGAGAATATTGTTGCGGGAAAGAATATATTTACAAATATTTACAAATAGAAAAGAACAGCTGTGAGCGGCACCGAGAACACAGTCCGAACTTCGTTGTCGTCTTCTACTCTTCCCACGCTCTTGGTAGTCGTCGTCGTCTACCCGCTTCAGGACCCCCGGCTGCTGAAACGCCGTCTCGGCGTTAGGGCGGCGACGTATGAGCGTCGTGATAAGGTTTAAGGCGACAGACGTGGACGATGTCGGTGGTGGCGCCAGAGGACGATGGCGAGGTTTCAAGGGGAGCAATTTCATAGTTCACGTCGGTAACACGGCGCACGACACGGTAAGGGCCACGGTAGTGCGAAAGGAGCTTCTCGGAGAGACCGACGCTGCGAGAGGGCGTCCAGAGAAGGACGAGTGATCCTGGAGTAAATTCGACGGCCTGGTGACAGCGGTCGTAGGCTGACTTTTGGGAAACTTGAGAGGCTTGGAGCCTACTACGTGCTATTTGGCGCGCCAGCGTGGCCTGGGAGATGGCGTCCCGAGCGTAAGCAGTGGTGGGGGCTGAAGAAGGCGGCATGAGTGTGTCCAAAGGCAAGGTGGGATGCCTACCAAACAAAAGGTAGAAAGGAGAATAGCCTGTTCTGTCGCGAAGGGAAGAGTTATATGCAAAAGTCACATAAGGCAAGGCTGCGTCCCAGTCTCGGTGGTCTGGCGATACGTACATGGCTAACATGTCGGTGAGCGTGCGGTTGAACCTTTCCGTAAGCCCATTGGTTTGTGGGTGGTAAACTGTCGCGAGCTGGTGCTGCGTGTCACACGAACGAAGAATGTCGTGAACTACTCTGGATAGAAAATAACGACCGCGGTCGGTGAGCAGTTGATGAGGGGCGCCGTGGTGAAGGATGACGTCTTGCAGAAGAAAATCGGCGACATCGGTAGCGCAGCTCGACGGCAAAGCACGCGTGATGGCGTACCGAGTCGTATAATCAGTTGCGACAGCGATCCACTTGTTGCCGGAGAGGGACGTCGGAAAAGGGCCAAGAAGGTCGAGGCCAACACGGTGAAAAGGTTCCGGAGGTATGTCGATGGGTTTCAGAAGACCGGCAGGCAAAGTGGAGGGCCTTTTCCGACGTTGACACAGGTCGCAAGCGGCCACGTAACGCTTGACGGAACGATAGAGACCAGGCCAAAAGAAGCGATGCCGCACCCGAGCGTACGTGCGACACACGCCAAGGTGACCGGCTGTCGGCAGATCGTGCAGTTCTTCAAGGACAGAAGAGCGTAGACGTTGGGGTATCACGAGCAGGAGCGGAGGGTCATCGGAGCGTAGGTTTCGGCGATACAAAATGCCGTTCTGGAGCACATAAAGGTTCAGAGACGGAGATCGGTTTGCAGAACGGATGCCATCAAAGATAAGTCGTAAAGATCAGCGTCCTCTAGGTCAGGTGGTTCCACGGGGTATCGGGATAACCAGTCAGCGTCCTGGTGATGGCGCCCTGACTTGTACACGACGGAGTATGAGTATTCTTGGAGGCGCAATGCCCAGCGACCAAGGCGACCGGTGGGATCTTTTAGTGAAGACAACCAACAGAGAGCGTGGTGATCAGTGACAACAGCGAATGAACGGCCGAACAGGTAGGGTCTGAATTTAGCTACTGCCCAGACAAGGGCAAGACACTCGCGCTAAGTAATGGTGTAATTTTGCTCTGCGGCTGAAAGTAGGCGGCTGGCATAAGCGATGACTCGATCTTGACCCTGTTGACGTTGGGCTAAGACGGCGCCGATGCCATATCCGGAGGCGTCGGTGCGTACCTCTGTGGGAGACGACGGGTCAAAATGTGCTAAGATGGGCGGAGTAGTCAGCAAGTGGACGAGAGATGAAAATGAGTTCTCTTGAGCAGGGCCCCATGTAAAGGGGGTGTCGTTCTTCAGAAGATCGGTGAGGGGACGAGCGATGCCGGCGAAATCTTTGATAAAACGGCGAAAATACGAGCACAAGCCGACAAAGCTGCGCACATCTCTCGACGACCTTGGAAGAGGTAAGTCCTTCACAGCTTGAATTTTGATGGGATCTGGGCGTACACCAGACGCATCAACGAGGTGTCCGAGAATAGTGAGTTGGCGACGACCGAACTTGCATTTCGATGAGTTCAGCTGAAGTCCGGCGTTACGAAACACTGTGAGAATATTGGAGAGGCGCTCGAGGTGCGTGGCAAAAGTAGGCGAGAAAACCACAACATCGTCTAGGTAACAGAGGCAGGTGGACCATTTAAAGCCACGAAGAAGGGAGTCGATCATTCGTTCGAAGGTAGCCGGGGCGTTACAGAGGCCGAACGGCATGACTTTAACCTGGTATAAGCCATCAGGCGTCACGAAGGCGGTCTTCTCGCGGTCCTTTTCATCAACGGCAATTTGCCAGTACCCCGATCGAAGATCAATTGAAGAGAAATATTTGGCGCCGTGGAGGCAATCTAAGGCATCATCGATCCTTGGGAGTGGATATGCGTCTTTTTTTGTGATGCGGTTGAGGTGCCGATAATCAACGCAGAAGCGCCAGCTGCCGTCCTTCTTTTTCACCAGGACGACTGGTGAAGCCCAAGGACTTGACGAGGGCTCGATGATGTCTTTTGCGAGCATCCTGTCCACCTCTTGATTTATGACGGTGCGTTCGGCGCTGGACACTCGGTACGGACGTCTGCGGAGAGGAGCGGAATCACCGGTGTTTATGTGATGCGTCACCACAGAGGTCCGAGCCAAAACACGGCTATCAAAGTCGAAGATGTCGCGGAAAGATGATAAGAGGCACCTAAGATCGCGAGCTTGCATCGGCGGTAGGTCAGAAGCGATCATGTCGGCGTAGTCGTCCGTTGGGTTCGCTGTTGATGGGGCCGCAGGCAACCGGCATTGCTGAGTGGAAGGTAAGCAGCTGTCCACCATTGATATCACACATTCGGCAGCAGGGCATAGCGTGGCGAGTGAGATGCCTTGCGGGAGCGGTTGGATGGATGAACCAAAGTTCAGGACCGGAAGGTACGCTCGGTTGGCCGACATTGTAAATACAGTGTGTGGAAGCGCAATGCTGCGCGTCAGGGCGACGTCAAGGTCCGGAGTGACTACGTAGTGACCATCAGGTACAGGGGGAACAGATGAGAAAGAAATGTAAGTTGCGGCTTGAGGCGGTAGACGGACAAAGTCGACAGCACAAAGACGGTGTATAACTGGGGACGGCGACTCAGCAGAAAGAGGAAGGGCAAGCTGAACAACATTAGTGGCGCAGTCAATGAGGGCTGAATGCTCAGACAGGAAGTCGAGGCCAAGAATGACTTCATGAGGGCACTGGTCCAGAACAGAGAACAGAACGGATGTATGGCGGCCGGATATGGTCACACGGGCTGTGCATAGTCCGACAACATGAGGCGTTCCGCCGTCGGCAACGCGGAGAACGGCTTTGGGTGCAGGGGTCAGTACTTTTCGGAGGCGGCATCGTAGGGCTGAACTCATGACGGATACGTGCGCGCCTGTATCGATCAGGGCTCTCACAGGCACTCCATCGACATGAATGGCGAGCAAATTATGGTGTGCGCGAAGGGCTAATCGAGGATTTTGGGACTGGGGCTGTACTGCAGCATCACCTCCAGACACTGCAGCGTCTAGTTTTCCGCTTGCGAGCGTCCGTAGGAGCCAGGAGAGGAGCGACGGCGTTGGGGCGAACGAGGCTGTCGACGCAGGGGGGACGGGGAGTGGCTGGAGCGGGGAATCTGGCCGTCGACTGTAGCACTGTGCTGGGCTGGAGGGGGCGTGTAGTGGCTGGGCTGTTCGTCGTCGCGGTGGGAGCTGAGAGGACGGTATGTACTGCGACGGGACCAATAATTTCGACAGTGGTGGGAGATGTGGCCAATGCGGTGGCAATGGAAACAAATGGGCCTGTCGTCGGTTGTCCGCCAGTCGTTAGGGTTTCGGCGACGTGGAGTGAAGTACGAAGGTCGTCCAGGAGCAATCGCAGTGATTTCGGGTGGTGGTGAAGACCATACAGGGCTGACGGGCTGGAAACCAAGGTTGGCAAGCTCTTGGCGGACGACAGCTTGTACCAGAGAGATGGTAGGCAAGCGGTTGTCGCCATCATGTAGATGCAGGGGGGCAGGGGACATAGCTTCGAGCTCGCGTCGGATGATGCGGGTCACATTTTCTGGGGGCGCTGGAGTTTCCCGGTGTCGCAGGTCTTCACATGAAGAAGTCGCAGCCGTGTTGGGGAGGCGTTTGTACGGCTGGCTAATACGCCTGCTTTTGGCTTCCTCGAAGCGTCGACATTGCTTAATAATTCCGTCGACTGTAGTGCAGCTCTTGTATACGAGCAAGTTGAAGGCATCGTCGGCGATTCCCTTCAACACGTGGCCGACTTTGTCAGACTCGGGCATGTTGGCGTCAACTTTGTGACAGAGGGCCAGCACATCTTGAATGTACGACACATAGGACTCCGTAGATGTTTGAGCTCGGGAGGCGAGGTCCTTCTTGGCGGCAAGTGTTCGGCCGAGCGGCCGTCCAAACAATTCGCGGAGTTTCTCTTTGCACACGTCCCAGCTGGTTAGATGGTCTTCGTGGGTCTCATACCATACCCGGGCGGTGTCTTTCAGATAGAATATTACATTTGCGAGCATAAGGGTCGGATCCCAGCGGTTGTAGGTACAAGTGTTGTCGGTACCAGAAAATGTCCCAGGGTCACGAGGAGGAGAAAGAACGAGGGATGTCATGGCTGGGGCTGAGGTTTGCTGGGAGGCGTCTTGGGTCATGATGAGTGAAGGCAACTGGCGGCCGCTGCGGAGCTCCGTCGTCGGTAGACGTAGGGGAAAGCCGCACCTCCACCAAATATGTTGCGGGAAAGAATATATTTACAAATATTTACAAATAGAAAAGAACAGCTGTGAGCGGCACCGAGAACACAGTCCGAACTTCGTTGTCGTCTTCTACTCTTCCCACGCTCTTGGTCGTCGTCGTCGTCTACCCACTTCAATATGACTACTTGGGGCAGCTAGTGACCGCTGATCCGGATGATGAGAGGGAATTAACTAGACGAATAAGAATGGAGTGGAGTGCACATGGAAGATTCTGTCAGATCACGAATGGCAGTATTCATTTTTTCTTTACTTCTTGTTAGTCCACTCCACTTTTTCCGCCGCGTAGTCTAGCATGTCTAGGCGCAGTCCCAGTATCATCACCTGACTTTTGGGCTTGATAAGGGTATCGATAACTAATTTCATATACTTATGCCTTCATTGTCTTTCCAGATGTTTTCATTCAGCGCTTGAGTGGTAACATTTTATTATATATACGTTGCACTGCTCGGGACAAGCTTCTTCCACATTGTTAGCAATGCGAATCATTAATGAAATATAGCAAATACTGAACATTGGTGCATATAAATAAGGGTACTAATAATATATTGGTCCTGCTATCATCTCTTTCAAATTCGACATCTGACCAAAGAAGTTGTAACAGTCCATCTTAAAATGTGTTGGTAGCATAGAAAAGTTATTCGTAGCCTTTAAGCGGAGAGTCATTTCCTAAGCTTTATCCTGCGCGAGCTACCTTGGTGGATTAGTATTTGATAACATCAGCACAGCTGCGCTTTCTTTCCGGAATGGAATTTTTAGTAGGCAATGTATAACTACTGGCCATCACTTTCATACCGGCCATCACTTTTACTTCTGGTTTCCTTCCCCGCAAATGTTTATTCTACTGACCTCCAACACTTTCACCTCTGCCATCAATCAGTCCACACGCACATGCCACTCAATTACACACTTACTCCGCCGCGTGGTCTTAAAACATGCCGGCCTCTCCGAGACACATGCCAGCCGTCTTGCTGAAGCGCTGGTCCTCAACAAATTTTTATACTATATCTCTTACTGCCCCCTTACAAGTACACAAGACAAACTAATCCGGGTCCTCAGGCCGCCGCGGTGGCTCAGTGGCTATGGTGCTCGGCTGCTGACCCGAAAGACGCGGGTTCGATCCCGGCCGCGGCGGTTAAATTTCTTTGGAGGAGAAATTCGAGGCCCGTGTGCTGTGCGATGTCAGTGCACGTTAAAGAACCCCAGGTGGTCGAAATTTCCGGAGCCCTCCACTACGGCGTCTCTCATAGCCTCAGTCGCTTTGGGACGTTAAACCCCATAAACCAACCAACCAATCCGGGTCCTCAATACACTATACAAAGCAACACTAGGGCTCCCCCCTCAGGCTTCTACAGACACCCTGTAGAGAACAGGCCTTTTCCATCCCCTTCCAGCCCTCCTTAACCCGCACCGAGAGAGACAAATCATCCGCCTGTCCAGTTCATCAGCTGGGCATCCACTCATCTCTTTCCCAGACCAACCGCAGTCTCCGATCTACCCCCCTAACCTCCGCCTCACACCCATTCCACGCAACATGTCCGCCCACACACACGCAGGCCGCCGCCAGGTATACGCATACAACTACAAGCCGCCCTTGGACGCTGCGGCGGTGGCCTACACAGACGCCTGTCTTAGGGAAACTGTGGGCTCCACAGCAGCCTTCTTCCTCCACCCTTGCCTCTCTACAACCAGCACTCACACAACCGGTCCATACACCTCTCCACCCTCCACGCTCGCCCTAGAAATACACGGGATCGGCGATGCCATCGCATACTTTGTCACCCTACCCCCCGCCCCCCAATAGGTTGTCTATAGACACTCGCAAGCAGCTCTGCGTGCCTTCCATCAAAGAGCCCTCCCTTTCCCTACCCGATCGGCCTTAGATGCCGCCCTCTTAGCAATAAGCGCACGGCAGGTGACCCTTCGGTGGATCCCTGGTCACATGGGCATCACCGGCAATGAGCTGGCACACCAGCTTGCCTGCGAAACTGTACACCGGCCGCCGCGGATCCTATGAATGAGCCCACCGACGGAGCAGGCGGTCAGGGCTTACAGACAGTCTGTCGACGAATACTACACAGAGCAAAAATTAGACTTAGTTGATTTACCGCCACCACACCCATCCTTATCGATCCGTGAAGCTAGCATTCTTCGCCGAATACAGTTTAAGCTCCTACGTACACCAGCCAAACTTTATCTGTACCGGCACACTTCCGCACCTCAGTGCCCAAACTGTCCACATACATATGCAGGCATAGAACACTGCCTTACACAGCGCCACGTAGCCTTCCAGTCCCCCGCCTATCCTTTCCCGCCACCCCCACCGTGGCCCATCTGGCTTGCCTCCTGGGACCTGAGCCTGCAAGCGCCCTCGTCACCTTGGCCCAGGACCTATTGAACGCATAATATAAAGGCTGTTAATAAAGAGGCTCACACCACCACCACCACCTACACGATTTAGATACCAAAAATAGCAAAAGCGTAAATTTTATTCTGAACTCTAATTCAAGGGAGTCCTTTTGAAACACAGCGCTGGAAGACAACGAACGAGAATGAAGAAACACAGAAGACACAGAATGCGCTGATTATCAGTTTTATTGTCAGAAGTCCGCCCGCGCCTTATATAGGGAAGATGAAGGAGGGTGTGGTGCGCATGTGCATGAAGAAACCTTGGCAGTAGTCCGAAGGTGGCAGGATTTTTTCTAATCGTCAACCACAGGGACGGAAAAACCGGGAGACTGAATAATTAGAGCAGGTGCACAAACACACACAAAAATACAAATTAACAAAGTGACGCGTGTCTAAAACACGTCTGAAAAAGATGCCGATGAAGCCAACAAACAACACGGCTAAAGAGATGACAATGAAAGAGGAAAATTATAAAAAAAACATTTAAACCAACAACGCTGCGAAAGCCGTGCACAATAAGTATACCACCGAAAGCCGTGACATAGGGAAAGGCTAAAGAGTTTAAAAGTGTAAAAAACTGAAGTACCATGGACGCATTTTTACATGGCAAAGAGCAAAAAAGGTTAAAAAAGTATAAAAAACAGGAAGAGCCTGTGGGAGTAAAACACAATAAAAACACAGGAAAACGAATGAGAACACGGAGATGTTTAGGTGCGTGGCCCCTAGCAGAACACGGTTATGGAAAGAAAAACGGAATAAGGCAATGGAGTCTGCGAACCAGAAGTCTAAAGGCATGCACGGGATAAGAAATGTATCGACAAAGAATGTGAGTGAGAGAGCTTAAAAGGCGAGCATAAAATTGCTCTAGAAGTCGCAGGCAAGAACCAAACAAAGCGCAGAATCGATTAAGGAAGATGAGAAGCAAAGCTCATTTTCTGAGAGGGCACCTAACGGTGTGCTAACACACATGCATTATTGCCTGTGAATAGCAGCAGCTTCGGAGATCTGTCGGGCCAGTTCGTTTTCTTGCTTTCCTTGAACTTCTGTTTCGCCGAAAGTTGGAGAGCGGCGGCAGCAACGGCTGCAATCGCAACAATGAATAGCCAGATTCTCCGATATTTTTTATTAGCCTTGGCGTGGTGTTGTAGCGGTTTTTTGTTTAGGCATCGGCCTGTCTGGCCAATGTACTATCTGACTCAAGGTACACAGCTGGAATAAACGACGCCAGAAGAGCATGTGAAAGGCGGATCCCGATGCCTTGTAGTGCATTCTGGAACCTTTTCCTCACAGCCATTCACCCACCGACGAAGAGTGGAGAGGCGGTGGGGGCCGAGAAAACTTCTACACCGGCCTTTTCCCAATAGAATGCACTACAAGGCATCGTGATCCGCCTGTAACATGCTCTTTTAGCGTCATGTATTTAGGCACTGGTGATGGTGAGTCGTTGGTCTTGGAGTGCTGAACTGGACATCAGCTGTTCCCAGTAAGTGAGTGCCACCTCTGGGCGGGGGGGGGGGGGGAGTGCGGGTAAGTAGAACAGGTGAGCAGTACATCCGGAAAGTCGCCTCGTTTGCCGCATAGTCGACAGGAGGAGGAGAATAGGTCAGGAAAACGTCCGTGCATGACTATCGGGTATGGGAGTGTGCGAGTTTGAAGTTTCCGTGGCTATCGCTCCGTGGCTATCACGACGGTATTTTATCGATGGTGAGAGTGACGATAGCCCTCCGAATCACACATAACACTGCACTAAGGAAGGCAGCTGTTCGATATCAGGCGCACAAGTTTTCGGTTTGTGAATTTCTTTCAGCGGCTGCCGGGAGATGAAATGTAGGCGGAGCGTTCACCTACGAGCTGCAGCCGCTCAAAGGCACGAGATACACAGAACGAATTTGGCCGGCACAAGCGGCTGATGGCTTTCGCGGCTCCGATAGCGAGTGACGGGTGACATCTCCGCCCATGCTTGAGATTCGTATCTTTCTATTTATGTCTTTGAAACCGCTTCCCATCTTTTTTTCCCATCCTTGTTTACGTTCGACCCGCTTGTTTACTTCCTTCTCACCCCTTTCTCTCCCGGATAGCGTTTTTATCTCTTAATTCAAAAACCCTTTGTCGCAAACAGCGTCCTGCTATTTCCTTCCTACTGTTCTTCGCTTCTTTACCCCATCGCCGCCCCACTATTCCACTATTCGTTATGTCGACTTTCTCTCCTGATAGCTTCAATCGTAGACCTTGGCTGGCTTCATCTACGGCACTTCTCTGGCTGTGCTTTGTATGACGGCTAAAGCCAGAAAACATGACAAAGATTATCATTGATGACATTTCGATTGAAAAGTGTAGCAGTGTGGGGATATTGGTCATCGCCAGGTCCAGAATGTTGGCTTTTACGACAGGTTTCATGGAGCCCCTTCACAGCCAGAAACGGCACTGCTACCAAATGTGAACATAACTTGGAAGAAATCATCAATCTAATCAACCCCTTCCACTGCTCATCATTTGTCTTCTGATATTTTCCCCTGCAGGCACCTCGATACGTTGTGAGGCATCAGCGATGGCCGCTGCTGAACCCTCAAAAGGGCATTCGAACATTTGCGCTCTAAAAGCAGCCATGGCTGAGATTAAAAACCCCTCTGTACATCCGTCTTTGAGCTGTTCCCGCTGATGGCTTTCTACACATACCTGTAAGCGCATATTTGGAATAATGGTCATTTGCTTCAGGTTCTCTTATCTTCGCAGGTCTAAAGAGAGGTCAACTTTGAGCAACGTGTGCTGTGCACCGAAATTAGAAATAGAACACCGGTCGTCGTGGTCTCTGCTTTAGTTCGGCCTTATAGCGCCGTTGGTGCGCATGTCACTAAAGGGATATACCTAAGCATTATTGCAGCTTCTTCAGTTTCCTCAGTCTGGATCCAACGAGGTTTTGCTTTTCACGCCTATCTGTTCCCCTTCGGGCCCCACCTCTTTCACTATCCTTCAGTGTTCCTCCTCACGCCCTCTAGCATGAAACTTCGCTAGTACGGGCTACTCAAAGGAACAAATTGCAGATTAAAGCTACGCTCTAAGACCAGGGGATAGGCGTGTCCTTTTGGAGTATTACAACGAATCACGGAATGAGGATACAGTTCCAGACGAGTGGATGTCCAGTCGTCTAGTTCCGCTCCTGTAAGCAGGGAAATCGCCTCTTGACCTGACATCATACCGTCTAATTACGTTGGCTAGCTGCGTAGGCAAGGTACTGGAACGGATGGTACTTACACGAATTGAGTGGTACCTGGAGCGCTACCGCATATGTCCGGCTATAATGTCCGCGTTTCGAGGTAGACGCTCTTGAATTGACAATGTGGTCGACGTGGTGTCACCCGTCCAGCGCCAAAAGATTTGAAGCGCTTGAACGCGGCACTGTTTCTGGATATAAAGGTCGCATGCGAGAATATAACTCACCAGGCTATTCCGGACGCTCTGGAAGCTGCCGAGCTTGGTGGTCGCGTATTCTGCTGGATGCGCAGTTATTTATTCAACAGATCTCTCTTTGTGCAGACTGAGGATGGCGCAACATCTCATTTCACCTCCCGTGGAGTCCCACAGGGTGAAGTGCTCAGCATAACGCTGTCCAATCTTACACTTGTCGGGCTTGTCGATATACTACAACAGTCGGCGCAACTCTCCATCTATGCGGACGACATCAGTATCTGGGCAGCCGGAGTTACGCGCCCACAAGTTCGAGCGAGACTTCACAAGTCGTCCAGTGTTCTTGCGGCCTACCTTCACCTACAAGGCCTACAGATTTCAACCGCAAAGTGCTCATTTGTCCTTTACACGCAAGGACATGTCTCATTATACCGTATGCATAAACGGCACAGCAATACCCTACGTAAAGAGCCATCGGTTTCTGGGAGTTATCATCGACCGAAATCAGTCATGGACCCCCTATATTCCATACATGAAAAAGAGACTGACAGTGGTTTCTCAGGTCCTCGAATTTCTTGGGGGAAAGTTGTGGGGAGCGTCAGTGCGGTCAAAGATGCAGCTCTACAACACCTTATTCATGGGATTTTTTTGCTACAGCCTCCCTGCACTTGGCAACATTCTAAAAACAAACATATGAAGTCTGCAAAGCGTCCAAGCTCGAGCTCTCCGGACTTGCCTAGGATTGCGAAATGTGCCTCTACGGCCGCATCTTTACTCATTGCCCAGGAGCACGCAATCTCTACCTACCTCACAGTTGACGCACTGAGGGCACATTTCCGACACATATCCCGGGTTCCCTCTCACCACCTTGCCAGTCTTCCTATTACCAGGCCACGCACATCGTTTCTGACTCCACTGATGCACATCGCGCCTGCCGTCCCACTTTACACCCGCCTCTAGGCCGTCCTCGCCACTATGGAGCCTGCAGAAACCCCATGTGCTCCTTTCAATACCTCGCATCAGGAAGAAGACCAATTTATCGTCGATAGAACTCAAACAAGTCACTATTGAATGTTTTCATGAGCAACATGCAAACCAGGTGCACGTCTACACCGACGGCTCAGTGAACCATAACAGTTCTTCGGGCTCCGTTGTAATCCCTGCAAGGACTACAGAAATCAGTTAGGATAGCTTACGAGACTTCTTCGACGGGTGGAGAACTCACCGCTCTTCGTGTCGCGTTGATCACATCAATCAGCAGCGCCCTCAGCAGTGGTCTGTTTCCACCGATTCTAAAGCTGCCCTCCAAGGCTTACAAGCTGCTCTTTGCCATGAAGCCCATGAACAACTGGTCGCTGAAACTCAAACAACTGCTTCACACTGCCATCAATGCAGGACATGACGTTATCTACCAATGGCTACCGGGGCACAGCGGCATAGCAGGCAATCACCGCGTGGTTGAGGTCGCGCGAACTGCTCACTAGGACGGCGATTTTTTGTCGATCCCCCTTTCGAGATCAGATGCAGCGGGCAGGCTTCGCGCACTTGCGCGGGACATCACGATTGCCGCGTTGAATTCCGGCCAATTTGCCATTTCACGTTTAAAATCCTTGGACTCAGATCTGAGGCTGCGACATTCTTCCGGCCTAACACGACGTGTAGAAACTTTACTGTGTCGCCTCTGGCTTATCGTAGCTTTCACCAACCATTACTCTTTCTTAATCGGAATGGCTGATAGCCCTGCATGTGCCACCTGCGGGTATGACGACACTATATCCCATATTGTTTGTGACTGCCCTGCCTACAGCGCCAAAAGGCAGTCTCTGAGCCGTCCACTGGAGCGTCTGAATCCACACCCACTGACGAAAATGAAGATTCTGGGCCATTGGCCGCGGCGATCGTCGGCGGTGAAGGCGTCCAAGGCACTGCTCCGCTTCTTGCGAACTTCTGGCCTGCATGATAGGCCGTGACTTTAACGAACGCTAACATTCCATGTGACTTCACTTTTCTGTTACTCTCCTTTATCTTAACCCCTGAACCCTTTCCCCTCGTATAGGGTAAAAAACCGATTATTCTTCGGTTAACCTGCCTGCCTTTCTTCTTATTCCACCTCCTCCTCCTAGTTTCTCCATTGGGCTGTGCAGGACAACTATAGGCTGCTTTGACGTCCTTGTTTTGCATGCCACCCCCCCCCCCCCCCCCCCCGCTGCCTCATGGTTGTTTGTCTATCCTGATGTTGTGGCAAGTGAAGTGATTGGTTCTCAAACCAAAGCGCCACCTCTGCTATGCTAACTAAAACGGCAGAAATCTTACTGAATAAAGCTCACCTTGCAGTGACTCCAAATTACTTTTAGTGCGCTAAACGTACTACTACCATCTGTGAAAAATTAGTTTGGTCCTGCAGGTTTCAGGTAGCGAAGTGGAATGTTTGGAGGACGAAAGTGACCAATCAGAATCCGTGAGATGATTCATGTGCACAGGAGGCCCGAGAACCAGACAGACATGTGGAGAAGTTGGCAGAAACGCAGACTGTATAACACGTCAGTGGAAGCGCCCGCTCCCTGTCCGTCTATCTATGTGAAATATTTCTGCGACCTCCACGGTGGCTCAGTGTTTATGGCACTCGGGTGCTAACCCAAAAGCCGCGGCTTCGATCCTGGCCGCTGCGATAGAACTTTGATACAGGCGGAATTCCAGAGGCCCGTGTACTATGCGATGTCAGTGCACATCAAAAAGCCCCACGTGGTCGAAATTTCCGGAGCCCTTCACATCGGCGTCCCTTATAGCCTGATTTGCTTTGGGACGTTCTTCTACCCTTTCTAACTGTTCCCTCAACTCTTTCACTTCACTTCTACACACTGCCTGCTATTCTTTATTTGTGCTGCCCGGGCTCAGGGGCTTCCCGCACCGATAGCAGGTGCCAGGGCAGGCAAAATATTTTCCTTCCATTTATTATCTTTCATTAAACCACTTACTAGGAACATTAAGCCCCCATGAACCACAGCGAACCAAATATTTACACGTTCACATTCTGCGTATCCTGCGGATCTGGAAGATATCTCCTCCGGGTGGACATCTGGACACCCTACGGTCGACATGGATCTGCAAACTGCAAACGAGCACTCAACCAATCTAATAACCTCCAGCTTCCTAGGCACTGATCTCTCCTTCATTATACTTCCAACTGTATCCACGCACCATCCACCCAAACGCTTCTAGAAACCATCATGTCCAGGAGTTCCGGACAAAAACATTTTTCAGCCGTAAAGAGCTTATGAACACAATATTTTATATGTTATCACAGTTTTCTACAAAATAAATATACCCGTAGATCACCCCTTGGTAGGCTTTACTATCGTTTTTGCTATCGTCAGCAGCGTTTCGCTTTGGTTTCTTTACGGCGGTCCTAACTGCTCGATGCGAGCGATGGAAAAACTATAATAATTTGCTCCACATCGGAAGAAATGAAATATTAGCTTCAATATCTACATGACAGTAACTTACAATATTCCAATGCTCAAACCTTTTGCCGAAGAATTTTGTATATGCGAGTAACTACAAACACTGGGTGAAAGCAAATGCAAAAGCGCAAATCGGTTGTCAAGCAGCAGAGGCCCAGTACAGGGATTCAAACAGCGGCGGAATAGCTGAAGCACAAATGTCATTGATTACCCGTGATTTTGGCCCTATCCTTAAATTTTATTATGAATTGGTAGCAGCGCTCCAACGGAAAGTCCACTTTGCAATAAGATTTACGGGTACCTACGTTAAAAGACGATATTTACAACTGCATGCCTTATGAACATGCTCATATGGTTGATTTTGGCGCAAGAAGTTCACCTCAGCCATGCAAGGTACAATAATAAAAAAAATTACCAGCATCAGACTGGACCAAACTCGCAGCAATGCATAGATGGACCGTGACTGTTCGTTTAGACACGTATATTCACTAGTTATGAGCACCTTCTGTGCTTCCAAATTAGTCGAATTCTCCACTATAGTGCTAAAATCGTTTAGCGCCGGCAATTTAATAATTTCTTATGGAGTACACAATTACTATCTTTTTGGGGTATCAGTAATTTTTGAAAGCATTTATAGAACATGCTTCATTAATAGAACATAGAGGGTATGGTTCATTCCCAGCATCCATTAAAAAGCTTTCCGGCATTGTTTTCGGGTATAACAGAGCATTCTTTTATACCTGAGTGTCCAGAGGGTCCTTGAAAACAATCGCCTACTTCCTGAGTACTTCCTTCCATGATGTTGAGTACACATCGGGGATGCCACAGCTCTCTATACGTAACGGAAAGAACCTGTCGCAACCCAGCAGGCACGAACGCGCTCCTCTAAGAACTCTTAATGGCAGTTTGTCTGTCTTCGCTGCAGTTTAGGCCTTCACCAGGACCACACACACAAGCAGCAACCTCTCTCACGACCAAGTTCGTAACGTACCGTTCTCTTCCCCGAGAAGCGGTGGCTTAACCGGCCACAAACTGTGGTACGCATCTTCGCTGATGAGCGAGAACGCCGCGCCGGTGTCGACCTCCATCAATGGGAAATGCCCTCTGAGTTGTATGGCACAAGCCGGTACGATGTTCATGGACACGATGTTGAAAGTTTGCGGAAGTCCCTCAGCACTGGAAATATGTCATGAGGTTCCAGTTGATGGGCGTGCGGATTCAGCGCGAGCCGATTATGGCTGTCCGCACAGGAGGAAGGCTTCACACTTCTTACTGATTCGGATCACCGCACTCGTGCGGGAACAAGTGTGAGCAGGGTACTACACCGGATCTCACATTCACACACTCACTCCCTGATGCAAACTTGTGCAACACTAACGAAAATGTAGGCACCGATCACTACATTATAGAGGTTACGCTCCATAGGAAAATCGACAAACCCTCCCCTGACGACATACATGGACAGTATCCTGACGACATACCTCTTTTTCAGGCCATTAAGACCGCGGGAAAGCCTGTCAGCAGCGTAGATTATGGCAGCCAGCCTATGGCGCTCACTATAGTGCTGACCTCGCCTGCTGGCCGTTCACTTGACCCACTGTAGAACTTTTTTTCCTGCTCTAGAGATGGCGTGGCTAGGAAAACAACTACTTCTTATACGGACAACTTGCTCAAATACATTCTTGAGTACGCGGTGGCGAGAGGAAGGGGAAGTGGCTGCCCTGAGGCACGAAACAGCTATGCTATCCGTAATAAGTTTAGAATTGCTTGACTCATGCCCGAGGAGTGGTTTCTTTAGTACATTATTGTGATGTATATTTATCAAAGTGAAGTCTCAAGCTGTCTGTATTCGCTGTTCATTGTAAGCACGATGGATGCGGTTCCACAATTATTGTTCTCATTTTGAAGATGAAGCTACCTAGTAATTACAAGGGCTTTATGCAGATGAATTTTCTAAAATTGTAATGTTGACAGCCATATAGTTGACGGCATGCCACTGGCGGATACTACTGGCGTTTTCTCAGAGGAAAATAGAGAATAATCCGGGTGAAGCAAGCTACGACAGAAGATATGTTTTTCTCAATGTATCTGACTTGAATGGACATCGGAAGTAGTGGGTTAACGCTTAGTGAGGCTGGTGAGATAAAATATCGCACATTCACGCTGCGGTCAACAGAAATTGTGAGTCATCATTACCTGAACAGTGCACACTTTGACATAACTCAAAGAGCAAGAAGGAAGACACCTCCATCGCTGAGCCGCATAAACTTTAATGAGCAAAAGGAATAAGTATATACTATACAGTAACAAACTGAAACGGCACACGTCAAAACCACGTTGGGACAAGTTCACATGCGAGGCATGAAACAGGTCAAATGGTAGCACAATCCACAATAAATATTTCTACGGACTCCATTTCATCACGTTTCAAGGGACTCTCAGAAAGGCACTCACCAATTCATTGTCTAATAAAATTTGCCGTTTTTGTTTTGCAGAACAGCAGACTTTTAATTTGAGAAAAATGTGCTATAAGTAGCCGCCGCGGTGGCTTTCTGGCCCAGTGGCCGCGGACGTCGATTTTGATGGAGGCGAAATTCCAGAGGCCCGTGTACTGTGCGATGACAGTGCACGTTAAAGAACTCCAGGTGGTTAAACTTTCAGGGGCCTTCCACTACAGCGCACCTTAAAGCCTGAGCCGCTTTGGGACGTTATACCACATAAACAAAACATCTGTTATTAGGCAACCGATTACTCCTCAAGATATATTTGGCTCACGGGCTAGTGATAGTCCGGAAAGTCGTCTGCTATATCAGCATTTAAGCTAATAATTTGAGCTAAGAATAGCAACGTTACCCAGGTTACTCTTACTGTTTTATTCTTTTTCAAAAGACACCTAACCCTCTGAATGAAAGAAGTCCCGCGAACTGTGTGTCATCATCATCATCATCAGCCTGATTACACCCACTGCAGGGCAAAGGCCTCTCCCATGTCTCTCCAATTAACCCTGTCCTTTGTCAGCTGCCGCCACTGTATCCCCGCAAACTTCTTAATCTCATCCGCCCACCTCCTCGTCCCCTGCTACGTTTGATTTCTCTTGGAATCCACTCAGTTACCCTTAAGGACCACCGGTTACCCTGCCTTCGCATTACATGCCCTGCCCAAGCCCATTTCCTCCTCTTGATTTCAACTAAGATGTCATTAACCCGCATTTGTTCCCTCACCCACTCCGCCCTCTTCCGATCTCTCAAAGTTACACCTATCGTTTTCCTTTCCATAGCTCGCTGCGTTATTCTTAACATAAGCTGAATCCTCTTTGTTAGCGTCTACGTTTCTGCCCCATAGGTGAGTTCCGGTAGGATACAGCTGTTGTATACTTTTCTCTTCAGGGATATTGGTAAGCTACCATTCATAATCTGGGAGAACCTGCCATATGCGCTGCACCCCATTCTTATTCTTCTAGTTATTTCCCTCTCATGATCCGGATCTGGAGCCACTACCTGCCCTAAGTAGACATATTCTCTTACTACTTCAAGCACCTCGCTACGAATTGCGAACTGCTGTTCCCTTGCTAGGCTGTTGAACATTACTTTGGTTTTCTGCATGTTAATTCTTAGCCCCACCGTTCTGCTCTGCCTGTCTGTTTGATCATGAGTTGCGGTTCTTGTTCTGAGTGGCTTATGAAGGCAATGTCATCAGCGAATCGCAAATTACTCAGGTATTCTCCATTAACTCTTATCCCCAACTATTCCCATTCGAGTCCCCGGAATACCTCCTGTAGCAGGCAGTGAAGAGCATTGGCGAGATCGTGTCTCCCTGCCTGACACCTTTCCGTATTGGAATTTTATTGCTAACTTTATGGAGAACTATAGTAGCTGTGCAATCGTTATAAACATCTTCCAATATCTTCACATAACACTCTTCCACACTCTGATTCCGCAATGCGTGTTTGACAGCTGAGGTTTCTACTGAGTCAAATGCTTTCTCGTAATCAATGAAGGTTATATATAGGCGTTGGTTACAATCTGCGCATTTCTCTATCACCTGATTGATAGTGTGAATGTGGTCTATTGTCGAGTATCGTTTACGAAAGTCTGCCTGATCATTTGGTTGACTGAAGTCCAAGGTTGTCCAGACTCCTATAGCGATTTCCTTAGTAAATACCTTTTAGGCAACGGACAATAAGCTGATCGGTCTGTAATTCTTCAATTCCTTGACGTCTCGTTCCTTGTGAATTAAGATAATGTTAGCGTTCTTTCAAGCTTCTGGTACTCTTGAGGTCACAAGGCATTGCGTATACAGGGTGGCTAGTTTTTGTAACACAATCTCGCCTCCGTCCTTCAACAAATCTGCTGTTGCCTGATCCTCACCAGCTGCTTTCCCTCTTTGCATTGCTCCTAAGGCTTTCTTTACGTCCTCCTTCGTTACTGGCGGGATGTCCCATGGCTGTGCCCGGCTGCCTCCCTCAGTAACTTGGTGATTACATTTGCTACTGTATAGATTTGTGTAGAACTCTTAGGCTAATTCAACTATCTTATCCATATTGCTGATGACATTGCCCTGATTGTCTTTTAGTGCATAAATCTGGTTTTCACCTATGCCCAGTTTTCTCCTTACTGATTTTAGGCTACCTCTGTTCCTTAGAGCATGCCCGATTTTCTCCATGATAAACTTTCTTATTCCGACTACCTTGCGCATATTTATTAACTTCGATAGCTCTGCTCGTTCTATCCTGTCTGCGGAGATAGACGTC
The DNA here is from genome assembly GCF_055824585.1 of Amblyomma mixtum. Classification (NCBI taxonomy): domain Eukaryota; kingdom Metazoa; phylum Arthropoda; class Arachnida; order Ixodida; family Ixodidae; genus Amblyomma; species Amblyomma mixtum. The sequence continues at coordinate 183,295,923 of NC_143021.1, read as the reverse complement.
CTCATGCTTTGGCGTTTCTTAATCAGATCTTTAGTCTCCTGAGATAGCTTGCTGGTATCCTGTCGAACCATCCTACCACCTACTTCTGCGGCGCACTCTGTAACGATAACTGTAAGATTGTTATTCATTGTTTCAACACTACGGTCGTCTTCTTCAGTTAAAGCGGAAAATCTGTTCTGCAGCGACATTCTGAATTCTTCTACCTTCCCTTTTAATTCTAACTCGTTAATAGCCTTTCTCTTCACCAGTTCCGTCCGTTCCCTCTTCAAAACTGAGATAATACGAGACATTACCATTATGTGGTCGCTACAACGGACCTTACCGAGGACCTGCACATCCTCTACAATGCCATGGTAAGCACACAGTATGAAGTCTATTTCATTTTTAGTCTCACCAATGGGGCTTTTCCAAGTCCACTTCCTGTTTTCTCGTTTGGGGAAGAAGGTATTAATAATCCGTAAGTTATTTTTATCCGCGAATTCTACTAACAACTCTCCCCTCCTGTTCCTTGAACCTATGACATAGTCACCTACCGCCTGGTCTCCAGCCTGCTCTTTACCTACATTTGCATTAAAGTCGCCCATCAGTACAGTGTACTGTGATATTACTTTGGTCATTGCCGATTCCACATCCTTATAGAAGCTTTCAACTATCTGGTCACCATGGCTTGATGTAGGCGCGTAGGCTTGCACCACCTTCAGCTTGTACCTCATATTAAGCCTAATAAAGATAGCTGCCACTCTCTCGTTAATACTAGAAAACTCCTCGATGTTGCCAGCTATATCCTGATTTATGAGAAATCCCACACCTAGTTCTCGCCTATTTGCTAATCCACGATGCCCGTAGTACATGCCCGGCCTTTAGTACTGTATACGCCTCATCTGTCCTCCTAACCTCACTAAGCCCTATGACATCCCATTTAATACCGGCTAATTCCTCCAACAGCACTGCTAAGCTAGCCTCACTTGATAAGGTTCTTGCGTTAAACGTTGCCAGGTCCAGTTTCCAATGGCGGTCTGTCGGGGGCCAGAGATTCTTAGCACCGTCCGCTGCGTCACAGATCTGACCGCCGCCTTGGTCAGTTGCTCCGCAGCCGCTAGGGACTGAGGGCCGAGGGTTAATTCGTTTGTTCATAGAAGGTTGTGGCCAAGTACTACACCAGGGTGGCCAAATCTTGTTCTGGTGAGGAAGTGCGTTGTCGGTTCTGGTCACCGAAATCAGGCCGCACTCCTGGCCTGGTTATGCAATTCCATCGGCACGCACAGTTTCTTTTAACCCTATAGAGAATTGCGTGGCACCGGGATTCGAACCCAGGTCCTCTTGCACGCGAGGCGGATGCTCTACTTCTAAGCCATCAGTGCATCGCTGTGTGTAGCATCGAACTGTGTGTAGTTTCATGTAAAATTGTCTCACCTATATATGGGCGCTTTGTTTTGAAAAACAACGAGTTGAGGGACTGCCTGTATTGTAGGGAAACGTAGAGTATGTCCAAGCTCCAGGTACTTGGTTTGTCGCCTGCGAAGTTGACCGTAGTCTATCAGTATCATATTGTTCTAGGCGTGTCTTCGTTTTGGCCCGCAAGCATGATTACGGTTGTATCAGCATCGATGGCATGACCAGGGGTTTCTCGGAAGGGATGCGGGAGAGAAACAACTTGTAATGCAGTCGAGGATGTGGACTACACACCGATATCGTCCCGGAAAACTATAATTTTCGTTTGCCTAATGCGAAATTGAAGAAAATATACGGGCAGAAATGACACCAGCAGAGACGTTGTTTTGTTTAATGTAGAGGTATTGCTTTTACATTTATAATGAACATTAACAACGTTCCCTGTGCGTCTCTGAATTTGTATTCATTTTGAATTTTTGTTCTGCGGTTGTGTTAGGCTCTGAGAAGTGAAAACGTTTTTTTTCTTTTTTCAGGAGTCGAAGCGGCGTAAGAACTGCCTCTCACTACTAGGGATATGTCTCAACTGTGTCGTGACGGTATGAACATAGCAGAGAGCCAATGGAGGAATCCAGAAAAAGGTGCTATGTATGGGTCCGCAATAATTCCACCGGCACAGGGATCTTCGGTGTGCTTTACAATTTCTTGATGTGTCGATGTTTCTGCATTGTGCAGATGAGGTAATGGGATTAGATATTTAGAAAGGAGGAACTCGGAGCATGGCGAAGGAGCGTGTGTGGTCGGATAACGCTACTTGTGGATGCTGGCTGGGTGGGAGGTGGTTTTTTCTCATTTTTCAAAGCTTTCGAAGCTTTGCATCTGCATCACAAGAGCCGGAGCTTGTGACGCACATCAGATGCAAGATAAAGCGTGTGTCGCATCTGGAGCATTCAACTTTCCGCTGAATGCAACCGCGCATCCAAAATGCGCGATGAATTTGTCGTTGACCTCCATGAGCGGCGCCGTCTCCACTTCAGTCAGATATATAAAAGTGCATTATTTATTACCATGGACTCAGTAGAGCGCATTTTTCAAAGCTCTCGAGAGTTGGGTGTGCATGCTGGCATATGGGAATCTGTTTCTTCACCTCACAGGGTCGTTAACACAATGCATATTGTTAAATTGCAATGAGTCCTTCGAGGGAGTTCATAACAACTGTTCTTAGTACACTGGAGGTTACACTCTTTCCATATATTCTGCAGGGGGTTGCTATCAACGGTTTGGGCACGAAACGCTGTAACACCGAAGAACAAAGCCATTAGAAATCAAAATATACCACAGGTCAAAAAAGAAACCGGGCATTTTTCTCTAAGCCAAGGTAAAAAGAAAATATAACAAATCACGACAGTAAGGGAAATGTGACAGAAAATGCCCGAATACAATAAACTTTTCAAAAGTGTCGTTGGACAGTCCTCAGCTGCGCAAAGTTCGCTGCTGTGGTTTCACTCGACTGCAAGCACGTGTTAGCAATGGGTTTGGTAAATGTGCTACACCACGATGATTGACGCATATACAAGGCACAGAAGTATGGCGGGAGCAGCTGGTCATATATAACAGCACTTTTGTGTCGTGTGCCTGCGTCACCGCTGTAGTGCTTTATTAACTGAACCAGACCACGCCTTTACCGTTTGGAATCACATTGAGAATTATTAGTTGTTAAGTTAGGACGTTTTGCAGCACTGCGCGACGAAATCTTGTTGATGCAGTTTATCTACAAAAATAAACCACGAGATATTGTTTCGATTCTTGGCTTCCATCGCAAAACAATACCCAAAAACATTTGTCCCGACAGCATTTGAAGCCATTTAAAAAGAAAAAAAAACTGTGCATGAGCTAGAACGTGTGGCGTCGAGAAAAAGAAAGGCGCATTGAGAATTCGCTGCGAGTGCTACGCTTTATACGTTCGCTATTCGCCGTTTGTGCAAAGTGTATTCTGAAGAACGACATTTATTCAGCAAAATCATTACTCCGTGACGCTGCCATCGAAAAGGTTTTTTTTTCCGTTTACTATGTTGCAAGTTTTTCCTTTTGGTTCTACCTTTCTCAGCTGCCGATGGGATACTTTTATCAGTGGGCTGACTCTCAACACAAGAATGTATGCTCCAGCCTCTGTCCTTTTCGCCACATGTCTCTGTCAAATGCAGTACAAATGTACAATATACATGTCCGGAATCAAAAAGAAATCTTCGTCAGTAAAGAAAAAAAGCAGCTATATTCAATGACGGATAAGTTAATAGCTCGTCGTGAGGCGGCGGCAGGGCGTCGGAAGCGGTGCCTGCTGTGCGCTAACGAACCTACGCTCTCGTTCGAGTGCGACGCTCCTTGGAATAATTTCGTCAGGCTACAGTTTTGATAACCAATCGTTCGCTCTCTACGCGTTGTCGCTGACGTCACCCCCACCTTCAGAAAGGTCTACGCCGCCCTTTGTTCTTAGAGGTGTCTAGTGCGCCGATCGGCGCGTCGCTCGGTGGCTGTCATGATGGTATTTTATCGATGGTGAGAGTGACGATAGTCCTCCGCATCACACATAGTACTGCACTAAGGAAGGCAGCTGTTCGATATCAGGCGCACAAGTTTTTCGGTTTGTAAATTTCTTTCAGCGGCTGCCGGGAGATGAAATGTAGACGGAGCGTTCACCTACGAGCTGCAGCTGCTCAAAGGCACGAGATACACAGAACGAATTTGGCCGGCTCAAGCGGCTGATGGCTTTCGCGGCTCCGATAGCGAGTGACGGGTGACATCTCCGCCCATGCTTGAGATTCGTATCTTTCTATTTATGTCTTTGAAACCGCTTCCCATCTTTTTTTCCCATCCTTGTTTACGTTCGACCCGCTTGTTTACTTCCTTCTCACCCCTTTCTCTCCCGGATAGCGTTTTTTATCTCTTAATTCAAAAACCTTTCGTCGCCAACAGCGTCCTGCTATTTCCTTCCGCCTGATCTTCGCTTCTTTCCCCCATCACCACCCCACTATTCCAAATACAAATAATACAAATACCTAAATTTAAACATCAGGGATGTTAGGGGGTACACCCAAGAAGCCTATGACTGGCTTGACAGAGGGGCGCACCCCCGTTTTTCCACTGTTCGTTATGTCGACTTTCTCTCCTGATCGCTTCAATCGTCGACCTTGGCTCGCTTCGTCTACGCCACTTCCCTGGCTGTGCTGTGTATGACGGCTAAAACCAGAAAACATGACAAAGATTATGACTGCTGGTATTTTGATATATAGGTGTAGCAGTGTGGGGATATTGGTCATCGCCGGGTCCAGAATGCTGGCTTTTACGACGGGTTACATGGAGCCCCCACACAGCCGGAAACGGCTCTGCTACCAAATGTGAACATAACTTGAAAAAAGTCAATATAATCTGCCCCTTCCACTGCTCATCATTTGTCTTGTGATATCTTCCCCTGCAGGCCTCTCGATACGTTCTGAGACTTCAGCGACGGCTGCTGCTGAACCTACAAAAGGGCATTCGAACCTTTGCGCAACAAACAACACGGCGGTGTAAAGAGAAGTCGCATCTGGTCTTGTTGCTTTGTTGTCTTGTTCTACTCTTTGCTGTAAAAAATAATCTTCTTTGAACACAGTATTACAAAAAGCAAAATAAACTTGTGTTCTTTTTCATACACTTGAGCTTGTGTCTTTCAAGCCGGTGTTGGCTAGTCACGTACGTTGCTAGCGCTAACAGCTGTGCACATGCACTCAAAATAGGCTGTCCTCATCTTCAGGTGCCGCTACTAGTGCGCCATGCAGCCGTTCCTGAGGACACTTATACAGGCGGTACTTCCCGCAAGTGTCTTGATTCTGAGCTTGACAGGAGTATTACCACAATGCACGCAATTATTAATGCCACGATCTGGTTTGTATTGGGCTTCAATTTTGACAGACGTAAGGTGCAGAACAGAAAATACGACGGTGGCTAAGCGTAAGCCACGAATGTCGGAGCCTCATGAGAAGAAAACTGCATATAATAGAAGTCTCCTCATGAGGGCGAAGCTCGGATAGTGGTCTCATGCCTTCATGTGGCAGGTAATGAGCGACGCACATTTATAATCCAAAAATGCCGGTAATATCTGTATAAATCCTCCGAGAAACGTTGAAACGAGGCAAAAGCGAATTTTTCAAATAGCTCCATCTGCAGACTTTCTACTTCCGCATACAAAAATTAGAAGTTCAGTTTCTGCTGCTGATTCGCTTCTTCAATTTTTCAGAATTAAATGTTGCATATACACTCAATATTATTCGCAGAAATTTTCCAGCTTAGTGCCGCTAAAAAGTTAGATGTTGGGCTAGTTGGATTTGTGACAAATATTTCATATTTGTAGCGAAACCAGGACAGAAACACAAGGAAAGAAAGACCGCGTAAATAGCATCCGCGTAAATATAATGCAATGCTCGGTCTTTGTAGGATGTGTGAATGAATCTTCGACTAATATGGTCTGTAATGACTCAAAATTGTACAATTCCAAGACCGCAACAGGTGGTCCCTCTAAGATGCGTAGATAAAACCTGGAGTTCAGGACCAGCAGTTAATTTTTTTTTCAGTACCCCGCGAGCACATTTTCAGTCTGCATTCACACATGTATGAAAGGACTTTTTTCACAGTATTGTTTCCGAGTGTAGCTGGCTGCTAGTTCGGAGTATGTATGTTTACTAAGCGACTGAGCACTCCCCTTGACTCTTAATGCATACCGGGTTTTGATGTCTGCATGCGTCTTCTGTAAAGTCGACATGCAAGATGATAATGCTTCACTGCACATGTTTCAGAAAGTCATGAGTTCGGTGCTCCCTTGGCACATGTTGAAATGGTTTGTTGATTCTTATTATTTTAATGCGCTGACTGTTTTTTGCGGGCAGCGTCAAGATGCTGATTCCAAGAAGTACCATGATCTCTCTATCATTTCACATATCATTGTCTTCATTATTGATGGGCCCACATCGGTGGAGGCATTGGGTAAAAGGAACGCTTGCTTTGCTTTGCGTATAATTTTTGTGAGCATCAGTGAGTTTCGTTGCCATTCATGAAGCTGATGTCAATGTACCGATGTCAGATAGCTATGTGAGTGGCGTCACTGTGCGCCGGAAGAGTGATGACGGTGATGCTCCTTTTATTCAACGAAATCTTGACGATAGTTCTGGTGTGTATCCCCTAGGACGTGCTGATAGGAAAACACCCAGGAATGCAACGGCGAACGTGGCGAGCTTATTTTAACCTATACTAGGAATTATATTTTGCGTTCGCTCAATGCGGAATTCAACAGAATAGAGGCACATGAAGCGGCACCACAAAGGGCGTCGCGTGCTTGACAATCGTGGTTGAGCGGGCGCACGAAAATTTGGTTTGTAATTGCTAATAAATTGCTCTGTAGCTGGAAACGGAGAAGAATGCCTTAGCGATTACGAGAGGATGGCTGCTTTCGCAACTCTTGTTTTTTTGAGAGGTACAAACTGAAGCTGGTGCGGCCTTAGATGCTGAATTGCTTTCGTGATGACCAGTCGAACGCTTATACGAAAATTTTGAATCAAGATTGAGTATAGTAAAAATAGAACACACGATACGGAGGGAGAGGAGTCAAGTCAAGTCAGTTTTATTTACATCATTATGATGTGGGCAGGCTCAGACTTCAGTGGCAAGGTAGGTAAGCAGCAATCTGGAGATCAGGAATAGCTAACACTGCATAGCATGTAGAAATAGCACGGATGAGTGCTAGTACATTTCGGAGAGCGAAATAATTTACAATTTATGAGCCCCTTTAGAAAACAGGAAAATCAAAGTCGACGTTTAATAACCCGAACAGAGAGCCTAAAAATGAAATAGGCTCCATATATCGTCGCATTGCGCAGAATTCGGAAATGCTACACTGAGTAACCCGCTGCGGTGGCTCAGTGGTAAGGCGCTCGTCTACCGAGCCGGAGTACCCGGGTTCGATCCCGGCCGCGGCGGCCGCGTTTCGATGGAGGCGAATCGCAAGAGGCGCCCGTGTGCTGTGCGATGTCAGTGCACGTTAAAGATCCCCAGGTGGTCTAAATTATTCCGGAGACCTCCACTACGGCACCTCTTTCTCTCTTTCTTCTTTCACTCCCACCTCCCTCCCTTCCCTTGCGGCGCGGTTCAGGTGTCCGCCGAGATATGTGAGACAGATACTGCGCCATTTCCTTTCCTCAAAAACCAAAAATAAAAAAAATCAAGATGCACGGATTACAGGATGGCAAGATCTGTTTTTGCCTACACTTAAGGAGGGCATAGTGGACACTGGTACAGTAGCGGCCCGTGAAAGAGATTGTGTTGAAAGTTCAAGCAGAAAAATAAGGATCTCAATGAACAACACATGTTGCGCCATGAGGAGGGTAGCGACCCTATTGTTCAGGACATGAATGATAATTTCCGCAATGTTATTACGGACTGCGTTGCAGTAGGTAGCAGGGTAGGAATTGCTGCGGTTAATGAGATGTCTTAGGACAAGAAAAACCTGCTTAAAAAACTCCAAAGCAGTGAAGCATGCAACCGCATAGAAAATACAAAATTGGATGACCTGTCAAACTTCATCAGTAAGGACAAACAAACCCGCACATAATGGGGAGAAAATCAAGCACGCACTTACTACAGATGATGCAAAAAACCGGTCAAAGGAAATCAAGAGAGTGAGAAATGTGAGATTTTCCTTCAAATAGAAAAAAAGCAAAATACCGTTACCCATATGGTTAACAAATAGCCGAAGTAGCCTACATAACTTACGCATATATATACACTAGCCGATACAATTAGAATAATCATTAAAAAGGCGGTAACGTTCACATATTTCGCATTCAACCGGTAGCTAAAAATAAAAAAAAAGAAAACCTTGCAAGATATTGTGTGGGGAGTCGCAGCCTTTGAGTATCAGGCAGTTGCAGGTATGTGGAAGAACAGCCGAGAGATTCTGCTAGAAAAACTGGTGAATCTCTGTAAACAACACATCATGATCTCCGCATGACTAGAATCTTGGAAGACTCTCAACATTTCTTAATCCTTGAGAAAGGTCTTGTTGGGTATTTGAAAAGTTAGAGGTCGATCAGCTTTCTGCCTGCTGCCTCCAAACTAATTACTACAGGCTCTAACTACTAGAATGAGAGCAATAAGGGAGTAATTACTCATTGACATCCACCCAGGCGCAGCCATACGGCTACAAAGGAAAGCTCTACAGCTTTCTCAGAAACTTCGCTGTTAAAGAAAAATTCGTCCTGGTCCGGGGTTTGAACCCGGGACCACCGCTTCACCGGAGCAGTCGCTCTACCATTTGAGCTTACTGGGACGGCAAGCTTATGGCAGGCCAAGAGCGAATTGATCAATAACTCGATGTGGCAACAGTGTTGATCAAATGTTTAGGGGAATGCCCAATGTGGAGTAGATTTGTAATAACATTTGATCAAGAATGAGAGCAATTGTCACGACGCAACTAGCGTACGTCGTGGTAAAGAGTGTGAGGAGTGCCGCTGAAGCGGCGCAGGGGAGTGCGCCGACAAAAGGCGAAAGACTGAAAAGGGCGCTGCGTGCGAGTGTCGTGCTTCCCGGCCCCAGCGAGCGGGGAATGGTTTCTTCTCCGTAGTCGGTTCGAAACACAAGACGACGACAGGACGGCTGCGGTGGACTGCCGCGGAGCTTGTTTTCGCTCTTGCAAGCTGGCCAGAGCGGCTAACAGTGGAATTGTGTTTGTTTGTTCTGTTGTAATAGCTTATAGTTAGCCACTGCGGCTTACAGTGAGGCGTGTGTTTTATAGTGTGCACTTGTCTTTTTTTGCTGTGACATGTTTCGTCTAAACGATGGGGGGGGGGGGGAGTAATCTATTGGCTAAAGAGTAAGTTTTGGCGGGAGGATTGTCTATTGGCTGGGGATTGTGTTTTTGGCGGTAATGTAACGAGATGGGTGTGCGCGAAGGAGAGCGCCGGAGGTTGTGTGTGTGGCAGCCGGACAGATCGGCCGTGCGCGGCCGGTGGTGGTACCGAGGCCCAGAGCGTACAGTTGGAGACGGGAGAGACTTGTGCGGCGGCCGGACGGGTTGGCCGTGTGTTGGCCGGCGGTGGTCCGGAGTCGTGGAAGTTTTGAGGTTGTACTTTTGTTAATCCGAGAGGCCGAAAACTTTCGGCATATGCAAATCAGTGTGCATATATTGTAAAAACTAATTTCTTGATGGAAGCCTTCCAAGTGACTCACCACCCGAAGACCTGCACACCTGTCTAAACTCACCAGTCGCGATGTACGTCCCCAGGGTCACCAACGAGACCCGCCCTATGCCACTCCACGTCCACATCAGGAGAACAACATCGACGAGAGAGAGAGAGGGAAGACAATTCGTGACTGTCGCAGCCGACAGGATTCGAGACAAGGGACCGCTGTTTTGCGACAGAAACGAGGAAGACAGAGGCGACGCAGGTTAAAAAGACGACGATCTGGTCACCTCACAAATAACGTTTGTCTTTGGGTGGCGAAGAGGGTGCTGTCTCTTGTGCCGTCGTTCAAGAGAGAAGAACGACGGCACAAGAGACAGCCGACGGATCGTCGACGATCATCACCGATCATCGTAGCTTCGACATCAGTATAGGTGAGGGGAGAAATCGTGGACACCAAGAGAGTAAAGGAGGACGGACTTAAATTGAAGGGGGCTAGAGAATGTGGCTGCGTTACGTAACAGGACTGGTGGCCTGTCAGCTTGAAGTTCATTGCGAGAGGACTCTGGAACTTGGCCTGACTGACGATATTTGAGGTGAAGGCGGCGAAAGAAAAACGGTGACCGAACAGCGCTGCTCTCAGCTTTTGGTGCTTTATGCTTACGAGAGGAAAGAGTAAACTGTTGCCGCCAGCGATGAATAGTTACACGACTGGAGGAATGAGCGATGCAAGCATGGAAAGGGGCCAACCTGAATCCAATATGCAAATAGAAATGGAAATTGAAAAGATGAGGCTAGAGAGGGCAAAAATTGAATTCGAGACAGAGAAATTACGCTGACAAGGCACAGATGATCTGTCAGGAGGGAAAGAGGCAGTAAAGTACTCAACAATGCTGACCAGTGTACTACCTTGAATGCCGAAAGATGAGCCCCTTATTCCGGGTGGTTTGATTCTCTGGAGATGCTGTTTAACTCCTTCACAGTTTCGGAAATCGTGCAGTATATCACTCTGATCCCGTACCGCACTGACCGCATGCGATCAATGGCGATGCAAAGTGGGACGAAAGAAATATTTCACTATAAACAGCAGAAGGAGGCAATTCTGAGGGAGTGGCGATTAATCCCGGCAAAATACAAAAGAGTGTTGAACACGGCTACGAAAGGACCGCAAGAATCATGGCGCCAATTCGGCTACAGACTACGCAGGTATTACTCTTATTATAAAAGGAGTAGCAAAGTGACCGAAACGGAGGAGGTGATGGAGCTGGTAGTGGTCCTGTCTAATGACGCGCTCCGCCAGATAGCGCTTCAAGAAAACAAAAACTGGCTCAAAATCGATGAACTTACACAGGTAGTCGAGGCTGTGTAGAGTAGCCGAGGGAAGACATCGGGGGCTGGTGTTCCGCGCATGAGTACGCACAGTGGTGAAGGATGCAGAGGAGATGAGGCGGCTGAGACGTTGCCACTTCACAAGGAAGAACAGATGGAGATGAAGTATGCGCCATTTAAAGCGCATACGACGGCACGCCAGTATTACCGTTGTGGCCGAGCAGGTCACACGACTAGGGAGTGTTGGGAAACTGAAGTAGTGATCGGAAATAGAGATATGGGTGTTCGAAATCTTGGTACGGAGGGGCATTCGGCCGGTAAGAACTGGGAGCATGATAGGGGAAAGAACACTGAGTCGCCTCTCTGTTACCGCTGTGGCCGTTTAGGGAATATGGGCGAGGATTGCCTAGAAACAGAGGCTAAGGGAATTATCGCCACAGTGATAGAAGTAAACACTGATGACGCTGAAATTTTGGGCCAGAATCAGGAGCCAAACACAAGCACTCAGCGGGCGGAGACACATAAGGTGGGCGATATTTCTCTATTCGGGGGAATCAGTCATCGTGGCGCGATTGGATTCGGGCGCTGACATCACGGTGGTCTGGAAGTCACTGTTGCCGCAGGAAAGAATAGGTACAAGAGGCAAAGTAGCATTGAAGAGAGCCTTCCGGCACAAGATTGCGGCTGAGCTCGCGTATTTGCCGCTGAGAGTCGATCCGGGGGACTCACCCGTGGGCATCTTGTGCGCAGTGACAGAGGAGTTGGCGAGGGAAATTCACTGCCTTATAACAGTGAATGACTATCATGAACTGGTCAAGCAGAAGAACCCCTGAGCACGAACCATGAGAGCAACGATGTTCGAGGGTCGCCTTGGTGGACTGTTGTAGTGGTTGCTTTCCTTTTTATTTGTATGCACGGTTTTTGTATAATTTACCTTCACTTGAAACAGCTAATTCTGTGGCGTATGGTGTGTTGTGTAGAAGTGTACCTCGCTTTCATGCAGTTGCATGCCTGCATTCCTTGTCGGAGTGTATCTCGGAGTGTATCTCGAGGGGAAGATTTAGTGCATTCTCGCACTAGGGAGAGGTGCACCGGCTTGGGGCAGCCGAAAAGAGAAGCGTGCTTTTTTCCTAACTGGCGTAAAAAAAGAAAAAAAGAAGGGGGGAGGTGTCACGACGCAACTAGCGTACGTGAGCGAGTGTGAGGAGTGCCGCCGAAAGGGAGCAGGGGAATGCGCCGACAAAATGGGAAAGACTGAAAAGGGCGCCGCGTGCGAGTGTCGTGGCTCTGGGCCTCAGCGAGTGGGGAATGGTTTCTTATCGGAAGTCGGTTCGAAACACGAAACGACGACAGGACGGCTGGTTTGGACTGGCGCTGTGCTTGTTTCCGTTGTTCCTAGCTGGCCGGAGCGGCTAACAATGAAGTGTGTGTTTTAAATATGTTTGTTTCTTCCTGTTGTAATAGCTTCTAGTTAGCCATGGCGGCTTACAACGAGGCGTGTGTTTTATAGTGTGTACTTGTCTTTTTTTGTTTGCTGTGACATCTTTCGTCAATACAATGCCGGGGAAGTCATTTGTCATGTCTATTCGCTGAGGATGGAGTTTTTGGCGGGAATGTAACGAGATGGGTGCGCGTGAAGGAGAGCGCCAGAGGTTGTGTCAGAGGCCGGACAGATCGGCCGTGTGCGGCCGGTGGTGGTACCGGAGCCGAGAGCGGGGCCTTGGAGACGCGAGTTACTTGAGCGGCGGCCGGACAGGTTGGCCGTGTGGTGGCCAGCAGCGGTCCGGAATCGTTGAATTTCGAGGTTTTATTTTTAGTTAAAGCGGAGAGGCCAAAATCTTTCGGCACATGTAAATCAGTGGGTATATATTGCCACAGTCCGACCAATCAGTGGCGCCGTACCGCGGCCGAACTGTTTAAGCAGGGACTTGCCAAGCATTGGGTATTCAAGGTGATCGAAGATCGTCTTCTTCCTCGCTCGAGCTGCCTGCTGGCTGGCACACCCACCTCGTCTAATTAGAACCTGGGCTATTTCTTCACCCGTTTGTCGGTGACATATTTGGTGGAAGTGCTGGGTAACGTCCCATGTACTCGGATTGCGAGGACACTCTCGACACCTGTTCTCCACGCGTGGACACAACACCCGTCCACAGAGCGAGCCGCCGTCTGCGAGGCCTACAACCGGAGTTCAGCCAACTGACAGCTCCGGTAAGAGCGGTAAGAGCAATGACCTCAACCGTGGCTAGCCAGACGACTCAGCATTCCGGGAATGCCCCGCCATTCGTCCTTCACGCACCTCGGTCGCTGCCGCCATTCCACGGGGACAGGTTCGAGGACGTGGAAGACTGGTTGGCCAGCTTTGACCGAGTGGCGGGCTTCAACGAATGGGACGGCGAGCGCAAATTGCGCAATGTCTACTTTGCGCTGCAGGACTCAGCCAAAACGTGGTTCGAAAATCACGAAGCCTCCTTTACCACCTGGGAAGTGTTTCGTCGAGAACTCCTAGCGACGTTTACCACCAGCGAAAGAAAAGAAAAGGCTGAAATCGCTCTGCACTCGAGGTCCCAGCAGTCCAACGAGAGCGTCGCGATGTTCGTCAAGGACATGACGCGTCTGTTCAATCGGGCTGACTCTGCTATGCCAGAGGCGAAGAAGGTGCGCCACTTAATGCGCGGCGTAAAAGAACACCTATTTGCCGGACTTGTCCGTGACCCGCCAAGAACAGCGGCCGAATTCACAAGGGAGGCAACGAGTATCGAGCGCTCTCTGCAGGAACGGGGCGCGCACTACGGACGTGAGGCTACTGTAGCAGCCGCTTCCCAGTACACGCCTACGTCGCTGCCTGCCGAGGAGCTACGGGAGCTTGTAAGAAGCGTTGTACGCGAGGAATTGGCGAAACTTCGCTTGGAAGCTCCACAGGTCAGTGTCGCTGCCGTAACGGAATCCGACGAGCTGTGCAGCCGCCCCCAGCTCCACACCCGGCGCCCTCTGTTATGACGTACAGCGAGGCACTACGAAGTCCTGGGCCAGCGATGCAAGCCTTTTCCCCCGTCGTTCCCATGCCAGTGCCATCTCTGCAGTACCCGAGCGCAGCAGTATCATCTGTGCCGCAGGAGTACAGGCCCCGCATGACAATATTGTAATAAATAATTTATAGAGGGAAGCCTTCCAAGTGCCTCACCACCCGAAGACCTGCACACCTGTCTAAACTCACCAGTCGCGAAGTACGTCCCCAGGGTCCCACGAGACCCGTCCTCTACCGCTCCACATCAACATCGGGAGAACAAACACATCACCATGAGACACAGAGGGAATAAAATTCGTGACTGGAATCTTGGGCTTACAACTTCAAGCAAGGATACAAGGCGGCATTCGTCAAGAGTTGTGAAGAGCAGACAATATTTACATTATCATTGAGGTTCCAAGTAAATGAGACGAATAATACCTAGCCGTTTAAGGGGTGTTTCCAAGAGGATTTTTGTTGGCAGCTAGGTTGCAAAAGTAGGCTTTTGGATGTGAAATATGTATTTTGTGCCGCAGTATGTTCATTGTGCACAGCATGACCTGCAAAGCATGATCAATGATCAATGACAGGCAGAGGAGAATGGTGGGTCCAAAAATTAACATGCAGGAAACCAAAGCAATGTTCAACAGCTTAACAAAGAAAGAGCAGCTCGCAATTGGTAGCGAGGTGTTGGAAGTAGTAAGAGAATATGTCTACTTAAGGCAGGTAGTGACCCATGATCCGGATTAGGAGAGGGAAATAACTAGAAGAATAAGGTGGGGTGGAGTGCATATGGAAGGTTCTCTCAGATCATGAATGACAGTTTACCAATATCCCTCAAGAGAAGAGTATACAACAACTGTATCTTACCGGTACGCACCTACGGGGTAGAAACGTGGAGGCTAACAAAAAGGGTTTAGCTTAAGTTAAGGACAACGCAGCGAGCTATGGAAAGAAAAATGATAAGTGTAACGTGAAGAGATCGGAAGAGGGTGGAGTGGGTGAGGGAACAAATTAGGGGTAATGACATCCTAGTTGAAACCAAGAGAAAGAAGTGGGCTTGGGCAGGGCATGTAATGCGAAGGCAAGATAACCGCTGCTCCTTAAGGGTAACGGAGTGGATGCCAAAAAAAAGGCAAACGTAGTAGGGGACGGCAGAAAGTAAGGTGGGCTGTTGAGATTAAGAAGTTTGCGGGAATGCAAGGGCCGCAACTGGCAAAGGACAGGGTTAAATGGGGAGGCATGGGGGACGCCTTGCCTTCAGTGGGTGTAGTCATTCTGATGATGTAGTTGAGGATGATGTTCATTGTTCACGTTCGTTGAAAAACGAGTAAATCCTGTGCAGAATTAACTCGTTATCTAGTTTATAAAATAAATTTTAACAGTTACAATTAAGGGTGTGGCTGGAGTAAGAAATTTGTAGGTAGCTTTTTTTTAGAAATTTGTGGTCTCCTCGCCGGCGAAATTCGAAAATAAAGCACCCCCTTGAGCGCTGAGCGATGGGTATCAAGCTGCGTCATTCAGTTGCGTAAGTGCCACACCACTTCAATGCCTGGGTTGCAGCAGCGAGCAAACGTGAGCACCGATCTGTGGGTGAGCAGGAAAAGTGACATGGAGTGTGCGTCACAGAATGGCGAAATTCAGTATGCACTGCTAATTGCACACTGCAACCCCGCGATTTTAGAGTTATGTGAGAAGTATCCAAAATTTGTGAGCCACAGATTCGCCTGTAAACTTGACCTACACCGCTGCAGGCCACAGTCCCCAGCCCCTGCGACACACCCCCCTCTTCGACGTGAACCAGCTGTTCTCAAACGCTGCCCCCTGCCCCCGCCCGCCGAGTCTACAAACGTCGCCCAAGCTCCAGGAAATTCGACGCCTGGAGCACTTCAGACAACCGCCCGCTGTGCTTCCATTGCGGCGAAGACGGCCATATTCTTCGTCACTGCCCGTACCGACGTATCATATTTCGTGGCGTTCCCTTTGACGCACCACGACTACGATTCGGCCAACGTCTGCACGAAATCGACCAGTACCTGCGTCGAGAGGAGTATGCGCCGAACCGTTTTTCGCGCTCACCAGCGCCGTCAGTCTCTCGTTTCTTGTCACCACGCCGAGAAACTAAAGAAAGCAACATCTGGATGTGAGGTTGCCCACGAGCGGAACGCCGAGCCATATCGCATAAAGGCTCCGCCGCCGACATGACGACGCCCAATACGATGAAAACGTCGACCACCACGCGAACCATCTTCAAAACTACGCCGCCACCCAGAAAAAATTCGACGACACGCCCTACCCACAATTCACTAACACAACGAAGTCCTGACCCAACGCCGAGGACGACGTGCAATGAAAGAGCCAGGACATCTGATTTAGAAGTGGTTATCGACGGCCGGAAAGTTACAGCTGTGTTGGACACAAGAGCCGATTACTCGGTGCTGAACGGTAAATTCGCTGCGAAGCTGAGGAAAGTAAACACCACTTGGGATGGCCCCCAATTTCGCACCGCAGGGGTCATCTTATTACACCATCAGGACGATGCACAGCGCGAGTGACTGTGAAGAAATATACCTATCCCCCGACCTTTGTTCTGCTATGGCAGTGTTCTCACGAAGTTATCTTGAGCATGGATTTCCTTAAAGAGCATCAGGCGATCATCGACCTGCTATCAAAATTGATAACGCTTTCGACGGACGAGGCCATCCCTTCGATGAGAGCACCGGAACATCACTTTGCGCTTAGTGTCCTGGAGGAACAAATGAGTGCCCCACTCCGCTCAAGCATCATCGTCACCGTAGGTGCCACTGAAGCGAATAACACTGAAGCCATCACCTAGGGGAACATGCAATTGCTTCTAGAAAAAGGAATCTGCATCGCACGTTTCCGCAAAAGCTGAAGTACTACTGACTAATTTCAGCGAAGGACACCGGCACGTTAACAAAGGAGTGACTGTTGCTTCCTTCGACGAAATATCTCTCCGACCCATCTACAAAAGAATCGCCTAAGAGAACTCGCCCACGTTCTATACCAATCCAGCTCTGCCGCGGAACTGACAAGACCAGATCCGCAGTCTGCTTTGAAGCTGCAGAGAGTGTTTCTCGTCATCGCCGAAGGTCCGGCAAGCTCCAATTGCAAAGCATCGCACTAAAGCCGACCAGCACGTCCGACCTCCCCGAAAAAGCAGCTATCGTGTGTCGCCTCGAGAACGACAAGCGGTCCGGGAGAAAGTGGAAGAAATGCTTCGCGACGACGCCATCCAGCCTTCAAGGGCCCCTTGGCGGCACCGGCTGTCCTAGTGAGAAGTGAGAAAGACGGCGCACTTGGATTCTGCGTTACCACCGCTTGAACAACATAACAAAGAAGGACGTCCACCCCCTACAGTGGATCGGCTGTAAAACGCCAAGCACTTCTCATTGATGGACCTCAAGAGCGGCTTCTGGCAAACAGAGATCGATGAAAGAGATCGCGAGAAGACCACATTCATCGCTCCGGATGTCGTCTTTGAGTTCAAGGTGACGCCATGCGAACACCAAGCACTCTGCCAGTTTGAAGGGCCCCTCCGGCTACTTCGCTCGGTGGAGCCTGCGCCTCCAGGACTTTGACGTCACCGTCGTTTGGAATTCCGGACGCCAGCACTGGGATGCCGACTGCCTGTTACGAGCCCCTGTAGGTGCACCGGCGCCGGAGGGCGATGAGCGCGCCTTCCTAGGGCCCACCAGCTCCAACTCTTTTGCCCAGCAGTAACTCTTCGACCCCGAACTAAAACGCCTCATCGAGATCCTTGAAAGGGAGGCGTAGCGCGAAAAAAAAAAGACAGGGACGAGAGAGACACACGACACAGGATCAGCGCTGGTCCTGTGTCGTGTGTCTCTCTCGTCCCTGTCTTTTTTTTTTCGCGCTACGCCTCCCTTAAACATGCTTTACAAACTAGCTCAGAACACCACTATGCTCGAGAACTTTGAAGGCAAGGTTTCTTCACCCAATGTCTCATTCAAGCGAGGAAGTAGTGGGTTAATGCTTAGTGAGGCTGGTTAGATAAACTATCGCACATTCACGCTGCGGCCAACAGGAACTGTGAGTCATCATGACCAAAACAGTGTACACTTTGACATAACTCAAAGAGCAAGAAAGAAGGAAGACACCACCATTGCTGAGCAGCAACTAAACTTTAATGAGCAAAAGGAATAAGTATATACTATACAGTAACAAACTGAAACGGCACACGTGAAAACTAAGTTGGGACAAGTTCACATGCGAGGCATGAAACAGGTCAAATGGTAGCACAAGCCACAATAAATATTTCCACGGACTGCACTTCATCACGTTTCAAGGGACTCTCAGAAAGGCACCCACCAATTTCTGATGTGATAAATTTTCCCGTTATTGTTTTGCAGAAGACGAGACTTTTAGGTAGGGGTAAATTTGTAATAGGTAGCCACCGCGGTGGCTGTGTGGCTCAGTGGCCGCGGACGTCGATTTTGATGGAGGCGAAATTCCAGAGGCCCGTGTACTGTGCGATGACAGTGCACGATGAAGAACCACAGTGGTTAAACTTTCAGGGGCCTTCCACGACAGCGCCCCTTAAAGCCTGAGCCGCTTTGGGACGTTATACCACATAAACAAAACATCTGTTATTAGGCAACCGATTACTCCTCAAGATATATTTGGCTCACGGGCTAGTGATAGTCCGGAAAGTCGTCTGCTATATCAGCATTTAAGCTAATAATTTGAACTAAGAATAGCAACGTTACCCAGGTTACTCTTGCTGTTTTATTCTTTTTCCCATGAAACCTAACCCTCTGAGTGAAAGAAGTCCCGTGAACTGTCTGACATCATCATCAGCCTGATTACACACACTGCAGGGCAAAGGCCTCTCCCATGTCTCTTCAATTAACAAGTCCTTTGTCAGTTGCCGCCACTGTATCCCCGCAAACTTCTTAATCTCATCCGCCCACCTACTCGTTCCCTGCTACGTTTGCTTTCTCTTGGAATCCACTCCGTCACCCTTAAGGACCAGCGGTTACCCTGCCTTCGCATTACATGACCTGCGAAAGCCAATTTCTTCCTCTTGATTTCAACTAACATGTCATTAACCCGCGTTTGTTCCCTCACCCACTCCGCCCTCTTCCGATCTCTTAACGTTACACCTATCATTTTCCTTTCCATAGCTCGCTGCGTTGCTCTTAACCTAAGCCGAATCCTCTTTGTTAGCCTCCACGTTTCTGCTCCATAGGTGAGTACCAGTAGGGTACAGCTGTTGTATACTTTTCTGTTCTTGGATACTGGTAAGCTGCCATTCATGATCTGGGAGTACCTGCCATATGCGCCCCACCCCATTCTTATTCTTCTAGTTATTTCCCTCTCATGATCCGGATCTGCAGTCACTACCTGCCCTAAGTAGACATATTCTCTTACTACTTCCAGCACCTCGCTACCAATTGCGAACTGCTGTTCCCTTGCTAGGCTGTTGAACATTACTTTGGTTTTCTGCATGTTAATTCTTAGCCCCACCGTTCTACTCTGCCTGTCTGATTGATTATGCTTTGCGGTACTTGTCCTGAGTGGCTTAGCAAGGCAATGTCATCAGCGAATTGCAAATTACTCAGTATTCTCCATTAACTATTATCCCCAACTGTTCCCATTCCAGCCCCCAGAATACCTCATGTAAGCAGGAAGTGAAGAGCATTGGCGAGATCGTCTCTCCCTGCCTGACACCTTTCGTTATTGGAATTTTATTGCTGACGTTATGGAGGACTATAGTAGCTGTGCAATCGTTAAAAATATCTTCCAATAATTTCACATAAAACTCTTCCACGCCCTGATTCCGCAATGCGTGCATGACAGGTCAGGTTTCAACTGAGTCAAATGCTTTCTCGTAATCAATGAAGGCTATATATAGGGGTTGGTTATATTCTGCGCATTTCTCTACCACCTGATTGATAGTGTGAATGTGTTCTATTGTGGAGTATCCTTTACAAAAGCCTGCCTGATCATTTGGTTGACTGAAGTCCAAGGTTGTCCAGACTCTATTAGCGATTACCTTAGTAAATACCTTGTAGGCAACGCGCAATAAGCTGATCGGTCTGTAATTCTTCAAATCCTTGACGTCTCCTTTCTAATGAATTAACACAATGTTAGCGTTCTTCCAAGCTTCTGGTACTCTCGAGGTCACAAGGCATTGCGTATACAGGGTGGCTAGTTTTTGTAGCACAATCTCGCCTCCGTTCTTCAACAAATCTGCTTTTACCTGATCCTCACCAGCTGCTTTCCCTCTTTGCATTACTCCTAAGGCTTTCTTTACTTCCTCCTTCTTTACTGGCATGATGTCCCATTGCTGTGCTCGACTTCCTCCCTCAGTAACTTGGTGATTACATTCGCTACTCTATAGATTTGTGTGGAACTCTTAGGCTAATTCAACTATCTTATCCATATTGCTGATGACATTGCCCTGTTGGTCTTTTAGCGCATATATCTGGTTTTTACCTATGCCCAGTTTTCTCCTCACTTATTTTAGGCTACTTCCGTTCCTTAGAGCATGCTCGATTTTCTCCATGTTAAACTTTCTTATGTCGGCTACCTTGCGCGTATTTATTAACTTCGATAGCTCTGCTCGTTCTATCCTGTCTGCGGAGTTAGACGTCCTCATGCTTTGGCGTTTCTTAATCAGATCTTTAGTCTCCTGAGAAAGCTTGCTGGTATCCTGTCGGACCATCCTACCACCTGCATCTGCGGCGCACTCTGTAACGATAGCTGTAAGATTATTCATTGCTTCAACACTACGGTCGTCTTCTTCAGTTAAAGCGGAAGTTCTGTTTTGCAGCGACATTCTGAATTCCTCTACTTTCCCTCTTAATGCTAACTCATTAATATCCTTTCGCTTTACCAGTCTTCTCCGTTCCCTCTTCAAATCTAAGCTAACACGAGACCTTACCATTCTGTGGTCGCTACAACGGACCTTACCGATGACCTCCACATCCTCTACGATGCCAGGGCGTGCACACAGTATGAAGTCTATTTCATTTTTAGTCTCACTATTGGGTGTCTTCCACGTCCACTTCCTGTTTGCTCGTTTGCGGAAGAAGGTATTCATAATCCGTGAATTATTTCTATCTGCGAACTCTACTAAAAAATTCAGGGGGCACTTTGACTGTCTAAAGTGGGTAGAGGCGGAAGCGTTTTCCGCACCCCCTTCGCTGTATCTCTGGCACTGGTGGCGTCACATATAATTGAGTACTAATTACTAAGTGATGGCAAATCACTAATCAATGGTTAATTACTGATTAATGCCTGAATGCTAATTAACTGCTAATTAATGATGCTTAGCTTCGCCTTTAGGAGTGGAACGCGACAGCGCGTTGTAGCGCTGCCAGGGAATCCACGGAACGCCACCACCCGTTCGGCGCGATGCCTTGCCCTTTGAACGCAACGCTTTTTGAGGAAAGGAAATGGCGCAGTAATTCTCCGTCATCTCGGTGGACACCTGAACCGCACCGTAGAGGAAGGGAGGAAGTGGGAGTGAAAGAAGATAAAGAGGAGCCGTAATGAAGAAAATGAAAATTGTATTTGAGGAAAGGAAATTACGCAGTAACTGTCTCACAGAATTCAGGGGGGCACTTTTTTGACCTAAAGTGTGGTCACTGATGTGTGGTTAAGATGTTAAGCTTCGCCCCTAAGAGTGGAACGCGACAGCGTCTTGCAACGCTGCCAAGGAGTCCATAGAACGCCATCGCCCATTCGGTTCTACGCCTCGCTCGTCGGTAAATTGGTTTTTGAGGAAAGGAAATGTATCTGTCTCACATCTGTCGGTGGACACCTAAACCTCGCCGGAAGGGAATGGAGGAGGATGAGAGTAAGTGAAGACACCGTATTCACTAGACGCGCCTTTGTTCATTCCAAACCATCGAGATGGCATGGCGGAGTGGATAGCATGCTCGTCTCTCACGCCGAACACCGGGGTTCGATTCCTGACCTCGACCAATTTCTTAATCGGTTTTATTTATTGATATGGCCTGAATAGTAAAGCTAATTAGGCTAATTGGGTAATTAAGCAATTAACTAAGCTCAGTCACACTTACTTGGAGCAGCACTATACGATACTAGCCAAAGTACAATTGGCCCCGTTTGAAATTCGCGCACTGTGACGTCACGACCGTTTCCACCAATTGAAAAGCGTGACATTTTCTGTCGACAACTGCTGCTTACAACGATGAGACATTAAAGGCTTCCGCCTTAATAACTTTCCCCTACTGTTCCCAGAACCTATGCCATAGTCACCTACCGCCTTGTCTCCAGCCTGTTTTTTACCTACCTTTGCATTAAAGTCGCCCATCAGTACAGTGTACTGTGATTTTACTTTGGTCATTGCTGAATCCACATACTCACAGAAGCTTTCAACTATCTGGTCATCATAACTTGATGTAGGCGCGTTGACCTGCACCACCTTCAGCTTGTACCTCTTATTAAGCCTAATTACGATAGCTGCCACTCTCTCGTTAATACTGGAAAACTCCTCGATGTTGCCAGCTATATCCTCATTTTTGAGAAATCCCACACCTAGTTCTCGCCTATCTGGTAATCCACGACAGCACAGTACATGGCCGCTCTTTAGTACTGTATACGCCTCGTCTGTCCTCCTAACCTCACTAAGCCCTACGACGTCCCATTTAATACCGGCTAATTCCTCCAATAGCACTGTTAAGCTAGCCTCACTTGATAAGGTTCTTGCGTTAAACGTTGCCAGGTTCAGTTTCCAATGGCGGCCTGTCCGGAGCCAGAGATTCTTAGCACCCTCCGCGGCGTCACAGATCTGACCGCCGCCTTGGTCAGTTGCTCCGCAGCAGCTGGGGACTGAGGGCCGAGGGTTAATTGCTTTGTTCATAGAAGGTTGTGGCCATGTACTACACCAGGGTGGCCAAATCCTGTTCTGGTGAGGAAGTGCGTTGTCGGTTCTAGTCACCGAAATCAGGCCGCACTCCAGGCCTGGTTATGCAATTCCATCGAAACGTGGAGTTTTGCTTTTTTAATCCGGTGGAGAATTGCGTGGCACAGGGATTCGAACCCCGGTCCTCTTGCACGTGAGGCGGATGCTCTACCTCAACGCCAACGCTGTTTTTTTTCTTTATTGCTTTCAAAGGCGTGGGAATACAGTGCATTACAACATATGTGACTATTTACATGGCTATTTACATGGCTACAGCACTCCTCCCTTCCAGCGACCATTCCAACTTCTTCAGCTGGGATAGATTCTGGAAAAGGGATACAATTTCTTCGTCAAAACCTCGGTCTTTTAACACATCGTAAATTTAACACATCGCCATCGCTGTATCGCTGCGTGTAGCATCGAACTCTGTGTAGTTTCATGTAAAATTGTCTTACCTATTTATGGGCGCTTTGTTTTGAAAGACAGCGAGTTGAGGGACTGCCTGTATTGTAGGTACACGTAGAGCATGTCCAAGCTCCAGGTACTTGGTTTGTCGCCCGCGAAGTTGACCTTAGTCTATCAGTGTCATATTGTTCTAGGAGTGTCTTCGTTTTGGTCCGCTAGCATGATTACGGTCGTAGCAGCATTGATGGCATGACCGGTGGTTTCACGGGAGGGATGCAGGAGAGAAACACCTTGCAATTCAATCGAGGATGTGCACTACACACCGATATCGTCCCGGAAAACTATAATCTGCGTTTGCCTAATGCAAAATTGCAGAGAATGTCGGGGCAAAAACGACACCAGCAGAGACGTTGTTTCGTTAATGTATAGGTAATGCTTTTACATTTAGAATGAACGCTAACAACGTTCCCTCTGCGTCTCTGAATTTGTATTCGTTTTCAATTGTTGTTCTGCGGCTGTGTTAGGCTCTGAGTGGTGAAAAAGTTTTTTTTTCCTTTCTTCAGGAGTGGAAGCGGCGCAGGAACTGCCTCTCACTACTAGGGATATGTCTCAAATGCGCAGTGATACTATGAACATAGCAGGGAGCGAATGGAGGAATCCAGAAAGAGGTGCTCGTAGGGGTCTAAAATAATTCCACCGGCCCAGGGATCTTCAGTGGGCTTTACAATTTCTTGGTGTGTCGATGTTTCTGTATTGTGCAGATGAGGTAATGGGATTAGATGTTTAGAAAGGAGGAACTCGGAGCAAGGCGAAGGAGCGTGTGTGGTCGGATAACGCTACTTGTGGATGCTGGCTGGGTGGGAGGTGGTTTTTTCTTATTTTTCAAAGCTTTCGAAGCTTTGCACCGGCATCACAAGAGCCGGAGGTTGTGACGCACATCAGATACAAGAAAAAGCGTGTGTCGCATCTGCAGCATTCAACTTTCCGCTGAATGCAACCCCGCATCCAAAATGCGCGATGAATTTGTCGTTGAACTCCATGAGTGGCGCCGTCTCTACTTCAGTCAGATATGTAAGAGTGCGTTATTTAATGCCATGCACTCCGAAAAGCGCATTTTTTAAAGCTGTCGAGAGTTGGGTGTGCATGCTGGCATATGGGAATCTGTTTCTTCACCTCACAGGGTCGTTAACACAATGTATATTGTTAAATTGCAATGAGTCCTTCAAGGGAGCTTATAACAACTGTTCTTAGTACACTGGAGGTTACACTCTTTCCGTATATTTTGCAGGGGGTTGCCATCAACGGTTTCGCCACGAAACGCTTTAAAACCGAAGAACAAAGACATTAGAAATCAAAATATACCTTTGTTGAAAAAAAAAAACCTGGCATTTTTCTCTAAGCCAAGCTAAAAAGAAAATATAACAAATCACGACAGTGAGAGAAATGTCACAGAAAATGCCCGCACACAATAACCTTTAAGAAAGTGTCGTTGGACAGTCCTCAGCTGCGCAAAGTTCGCTGCTGTGGGGTCACTCGACTGCAAGCACGTGTTAGCAATGGGTTTGGCAAATGTGCTACACCACGATGATTGACGCATATACAAGGCACAGAAGTATGGCGGGAGCAGCTGGTCATATATAACAGCACTTTTGTGTCGTGTGCCTGCGTCACCGCTGTAGTGCTTTATTAACTGAACCAGACCACACCTTTACCGTTTGGAATCACATTGAGAATTATTAGTTGTTAAGTTAGGACGTTTTGCAGCACTGCGCGACGAAATCTTGTTGATGCAGTTTATCTACAAAAATAAACCACGAGATATTGTTTCGATTCTTGGCTTCCATCGCAAAACAATACCCAAATGCATTTGTCCCGACTGCATTTGAAGCCGTTGAAAAAGAAAAAATTCTGCCGTTGAAAAAGAAAGAAAACTGTGAATGAGCGAGAATGAGTGGCGTCGAGAAAAAGAAAGGCGCATTGAGTATTCGCTACGAGTGCATACGCTTTATACGTTCGCTATTCGCCCTTCGTGCAAAGTGTATTCTGAAGAACGACATTCCCTCAGCAAAATCATTACTCCGTGACGCTGCCATCTACAAGGTTTTTTTTTTATGTTGGCTATGTTACAGGCTTTTCCTTTTGCTTCTAGCTTTTTCTCAGCTGCCGTTGGGATACATTTATCAGTGGGCTGACTCTCAACACAAGAATGTATGCTCCAGCCTCTGCCCTTTCCGCCACATGTCTCTGTCAAATGCAGTACAAATGTACAATATACATGTCCAGAATCAAAAAGAAATCTTCGTGAGTAAAGGAAAAAAGCAGCTATATTCGATGACGGATAATTTAAAAACTCGTCGTGAGGCGGCGGCAGGGCGTCGGAAGCGGTGCCTGCTGTGCGCTAACGAACCTACTCTCTGGTTCGAGTGTGACGCTCCTAGGAATAATTTCGTCACGCTACAGTTTTGATAACCAATCGTTCGCTCTCTACAGGTTGTCGCTGACGTCCCTCCCACTTTCAAAAAGGTCTACGCCGACCTCTGTTCATAGAGGTGTCTAGTGCGCCGATCGGCTTGTCGCTCGGTGGCTGTGACGACGGTATTTTAGTGATGGTGAGATTGACGATAGCCCTCCGCATCACACATAACACTGCACTAAGGAAGGCAGCTGTTCGATATCAGGAGCACTAGCTTTTCGGTTTGTGAATTTCTTTCAGCGGCTACCGGGAGATGAAATGTAGGCGGAGCGTCCAGCTCCGAGCCGCAGCCGCTCAAGGCCACGAGATACACAGAACGAATTTGGCCGGCACAAGCGGCTGATGGCTTTCGCGGCTCGGATAGCGAGTGACGGGTGACATCACCGCCCATGCTTGAGATTCAGATCTTTCTGTATATGTCTTTGGAACAGCTTCCCCACTTTTCTTCCCATCCTTGTTTACGTTCGAGCCGCTTGTTTACTTCCTTCTCACCATTTTCTCTCCCGGATAGCGGTTTTTATCTCTTAATTCAAAAACCATTCGTAGCCAACAGCGTCCTGCTGTTTCCTTCCTACTGCTCTTAGTTTCTTTCCTCCATCGCCGCCCCACTATTCCACTATTCGTTATGTCGACTTTCTCTTCTGATAGCTTCAATCGTAGACCTTGGCTGGCTACATCTACGCCACTTCCCTGGCTGTGCTGTGTATGACGGCCAAAGCCAGAAAACATGACAAAGATTGTGACTGCTGATATTTTGATTGAAAAGTGTAGCAGTGCGGGGTATTGGCCATTGCCGGGTCCAGAATGTTGGCTTTTACGACAGGTTTCATGGAGCCCCCACACAGCCGGGAACGGCTCTGCTACCAAGCGTGAACACAACTTGGAAGAAGTCATCAATCTAATCAATCAATTCCACTGCTCATCATTTGTCTTCTGATATATTCTCCTACAGGCACCTCGATACGCTGTGAGGCATCAGCGACGGCCGCTGCTGAACCCACAAAAGGGCATTCGAACATTTGCGCTGGCATGACCAGTGGTTTCTGGGAAGGGATGCGGGAGAGAAACACCTTGTAATTCAAACAAGGATGTGGACGACACACCGATATCGTCCCGCAAAACTATAATTTGCGTTTGCCTAATGCAAAATTGCAGAGAATATAGGGGCAAAAATGACACCAGCAGAGCCGTTGTCTTGTTTAATGTATAGGTATTGCTTTTACATTTAGAATGAACATTAACAACGTTCCCTCTGCGTCTCTGAATTTGTATTCGTTTTCAATTTTTGTTCTGCGGCTGCGTTAGGCTCTGAGCGGTGAAAACGTTTTTTTTTCCTTTTTTCAGGAGCGGAAGCGGCGCAGGAACTGCCTCTCACTACTAGCGATATGTCTCAACTGTGCCGTGATGGTATGAACATAGCAGGGAGCGAATGGAAGAATACAGAAAGAGGTGCTATGTATGGGTCTGGAATAATTCCACCGGCACAGGGATCTTCGGTGTGCTTTAGAATTTCTTGGTGTGTCGATGTTTCTGCATTGTGAAGATGAGGTAATGGGATTAGATATTTAGAAAGGAGGAACTCGGAGCATGGCGAAGGAGCGTGTGTCGTCGGATAACGCTACTTGTGGATGCTGGCTGGGTGGGAGGTGGTTTTTTCTTATTTTTCAAAGCTTTCGAAGCTTTGCACCTGCATCACAAGACCCAGAGGTTGGGACGCACATCAGATACAAGAAAAAGCGTGCGTCGCATCTGCAGCACTCAGCTTTCCGCTGAATGCAACAGCGCATCCAAAATGCGCGATGAATTTGTCGTTGACCTCCATGAGCGGCGCCGTCTCCACTTCAGTCAGATATATAAAAGTGCGTTATTTATTACCATGGACTCAGTAGAGCGCATTTTTGAAAGCTCTCGAGAGTTGGGTGTGCATGCTGGCATATGGGAATCTGTTTCTTCACCTCACAGGGTCGTTAACACAATGCATATTGTTAAATTGCAATGAGTCCTTCGAGGGAGTTCATAACAACTGTTCTTAGTACACTGGAGGTTACACTCTTTCCATATATTCTGCAGGGGGTTGCTATCAACGGTTTGGGCACGAAACGCTGTAACACCGAAGAACAAAGCCATTAGAAATCAAAATATACCACTGGTGAAAAAAGAAACCGGGCATTTTTCTCTAAGCCAAGGTGAAAAGAAAATATAACAAATCACAACAGTAAGGGAAATGTCACAGAAAATGCCCGCACACAATAAACTTTTCGAAAGTGTCGTTGGACAGCCCTCAGCTGCGCAAAGTTCGCTGCTGTGGTTTCATTCGATTGAAGCACGTGTTACCAATGGCTTTCGCAAATGTTCTAAACCGCAGTAATTGACGCATATACAAGGGAAATAAGGATGGCGGGAGTAGCTGGTCATTTATAACGGCACTTTTGTGTCCTGTGCCTGCGTCAGCACTGTAGTGCTTTATTAACTGAACCAGACCACAGCTTTACCGTTTGGAATGACACTGAGAATTATTAATTGTTCAGTCAGGACGTTTTGCAGCACTCCACGACGAAATCTTGTTGATGCAGTTTATCTACAAAAATAAACCACGAAATATTGTTTCGATTCTTGGCTTCCATCGCAAAACAATACCCAAAAGCATTTGTCCTGACAGCATTTGAAGCCGTTGAAAAAGAAAAAATCCTGCCGTTGAAAAAGAAACAA
Source organism: Amblyomma mixtum (assembly GCF_055824585.1). Taxonomy (NCBI): domain Eukaryota; kingdom Metazoa; phylum Arthropoda; class Arachnida; order Ixodida; family Ixodidae; genus Amblyomma; species Amblyomma mixtum. The sequence goes on along the minus strand of NC_143021.1, from coordinate 183,267,487 downwards.
AACTGTGCATGAGCGAGAAGGAGTGGCGTCGAGAAAAAGAAAGGCGCATTGAGTATTCGCTGCGAGTGCATACGCTTTATACGTTCGCTCTTCGCACTTTGTGCAAAGTGTATTCTGAAGAACGACATTTATTCAGCAAAATCATTACTCCGTGACGCTGCCATCTACAAGGTTTTTTTTTATGTTGGCTATGTTACAGGCTTTTCCTTTTGCTTCTAGCTTTTTCTCAGCTGCCGTTGGGATACATTTATCAGTGGGCTGACTCTCAACACAAGAATGTATGCTCCAGCCTCTGCCCTTTCCGCCACATGTCTCTGTCAAATCCAGCGCAAATGTACAATATACATGTCCAGAATCAAAAAGAAGTCTTCGTGAGTAAAGGAAAAAAGCAGCTATATTCGATGACGGATAAGTTAAAAACTTGTCGTGAGGCGGCGGCAGGGCGTCGGAAGCGGTGCCTGCTGTGCGCTAACGAACCTACGCTCTCATTCGAGTACGACGCTCCTAGGACTAATTTCGTCCGGCTACAGTTTTGATAAAAAATCGTTCGCTCTGTACGCGTTGTCGCTGACGTCACTCCCAACTTCAGCAAGGTCTACGCCGACCTCTGTTCTTAGAGGTGTCTAGTGCGCCGATCGGCGTGTCGCTCGGTGGCTGTCACGACGGTTTTCTATCGATGGTGAGAGTGACGATAGTCCTCCCCATCACACATAGCGCTGCATTAAGGAAGGCATGTGTTCGATATCAGGCGCGCAAGTTTTTCGGTTTGTGAATTTCTTTCAGCGGCTGCCGGGAGATGAAATGTAGGCGGAGCGTTCAGCTCCGAGCTGCAGCCGCTGAAGGGCCCGAGATACACAAAACGAATTTGGCCGGCGCAAGCGCCTGATGGCTTTCGCGGCTCCGATAGCGAGTGACGGGTGACATCACCGCCCGTGCTTGAGATTCGGATCTTCCTGTATATGTCTTTGGAACCGCTGCCCATCTTTTCTTCCCATCCTTGTTTACGTTGGACCCGCTTGTTTACCTCCTTCTCTCCCCTTTCTTTCTCGGATAGCCTTTTTTATCTCTTAATTCAAAAACCCTTCGTCGTAAACAGCGTCCTGCTGTTTCCTTACTACTGTTCTTCGCTTCTTTCCCCCATCACCGTCCCACTATTCCACTATTCGTTATGTCGGCTTTCTCTCCTGATAGCTTCAATCATAGACCTTAGCTGGCTTCGTTTACGCCACTTCCCTGGCTGTGCTTTGTATGAGCCATAAAACATGAAAAAGATTATGATTGTTGATATTATGATTGAAAAGTGTACCAGTGTGGGATATTGGTCATCGCCAGGTCCAGAATGTTGGCTTTTACGACAGGTTTCATGGAGCCCCCACACAGCCAGAAACGGATCTGCTACCAAGCGTGGACATAACTTGGAAGACCTCATCAATATAATCGGTTCCTTCCACTGCTCATCATTTGTCTTCTGATATCTTCCCCTGCAGGCCTCTCGATACGTTGTGAGACATCAGCGATGGCCGCTGCTGAACCCTCAAAAGGGCATTCGAACATTTGCGCTGGCATGACCAGTGGTTTCTCGCTAGGGATGCGGGAGAGAAACACCTTGTAATTCAATCGAGGATGTGGACTACACACCGATATCGTCCCGGAAAACTATAATTTGCGTTTGCCTAATGCAAAATTGCAGAGAATATAGGGGCAAAAACGACACCAGCAGAGACGTTGGCTTGTTTAATGTATAGGTATTGCTTTTATATTTAGAATGAACATTAACAACGTTCCCTCTGCGTCTCTGAATTTGTATTCGTTTTCAATTTTTGTTCTCCAGCTGTGTTAGGCTCTGAGCGGTGAAAACGTTTTTTTTTCCTTTTTTTTTCAGAAGTGGAAGCGGCGCAAGAACTGCCTCTCACTACTAGGGATATGTCTCAAATGTGCAGTGATACTATGAACATAGCCGGGAGCGAACGGAGGAATGCAGAAAGAGGTGCTATGTAGGAGTCAGGAATAATTCCAGCGGCACAGGGATCTTCAGTGTGCTTTACAATTTCTTGGTGTGTCGATGTTTCTGCATTGTGCAGATGAGGTAATGGGATTAGATATTTAGAAAGGAGGAACTCGGAGCATGGCGAAGGAGCGTGTGTCGTCAGACAACGCTACTATTGGATGCTGGTTGGGTGGGAGGTGGTTTTTTCATATTTTTCAAAGCTTTCGAAGCTTGGCACCTGAATCAGAAGAGCCGGAGGTTGTGACGCACATCAGATACAAGAAAAAGCTTGTGTCGCATCTGCAGCATTCAACTTTCCGCTGAATGCAACAGCGCATCCAATATGGGCGGTGAATATGTCATTGAGCTGCATGAGTGGCGCCGTCTCTACTTCAGTCAGATATATAAGAGTGTGTTATTTATTACCATGCACTCAGGAAAGCGCATTTTTGAAAGCTCGCGAGAGTTGGGTGTGCATGGTGGCAAATGGGAATCTGTTCCTTCACCTCACAGGCTCGTTAACACAATGCATATTGTTAAATTGCAATGAGTCCTTCGCTCACTCGCTCGTTCGCTCTGTACGCGTTGACACTGACGCCACTCCCACCTTCAGAAAGGTCTACGCCGACCTCTGTTAGAGGTGTCTAGTGCGCCGATCGGCGTGTCGCTCGGTGGCTGTCACGACGGTATTCTATCGATGGTGAGAGTGACGATAGTCCTCCGCATCACACATAGCACTGCACTAAGGAAGGCAGCTGTTCGATATCAGGCGCACAAGTTTTTTGGTTAGTGAATTTCTTTCAGCGGCTGCCGGGAGATGAAATGTAAGCGGAGCGTTCAGCTCCGAGCTGAAGCCGCTCAAGGGCACGAGATACACAGAACGAATTTGGCCGCCACAAGCGGCTTATGGCTTTCGAGGCTCCGATAGCGAGTGCCGGGTGACATCACCGCCCATGCTTGAGATTCGTATCTTTATGTTTATATCTTTGGAACCGCTTCCCATCTTTTCTTCCCATCCTTGTTTGCGTTCGCCCCGCTTTAATTCCTTCTCTCCCCTTTCTTTCCCGGAAAGCGTTTTTATCTCTTAATTCAAAAACCCTTCGTGGCCAACAGCGTCCTGCTGTTTCCTTCCTACTGTTCTTCACTTCTTTGCCCCATCACCGTCCCACTATTCCACTATTCGTTATGTTGGCTTTCTCTCCTGATAGCTTCAATCGTAGACCTTGGCTCGCTTTTTTTTTATTCGAGAAGTCTGCCATGAGGCATGAGTTGAGAAAAATGGGAGTGGAATGTAGGTTACAGAAAGTTAAAAGAAGGAGGGTAGACCAGTTTCGGCGAGGTACTCGCATAGGCTGCTAGTAAAGTGATTGTCCATAGTCCACTTCACATAGTTCCCGTCGCGGTTCCACCACAGGCCGACCTCCCTGAGGAGCCGTTGTCTAATAGGGGTCGTCGCTGGGCAAGTCCACAACAGGTGCCGCACATCACAAATGTCCGGTGCAGCGCCCCAGTGAGGGCACCTGTCAGTTGCTGGCAGATATTTATCACCCCACCGATAACGGACAGATGGGGTCAGGGTCGCCCCTGTCCGAATCCGGCGCACTGATACCTCCTCCTGCCGAGTAGGACTACGTGGGAGAGGGTGCGAACACGGAGGAATTAGAGCGCGTGTTCGCTGGCGCACAGCTTGTGAATCGGAGACATGGGACAGGAACGGATCTGGGGGAAGAGGGGAAGGTGGCGGGTCGTCTGATGTGTCAATGTGAGTCATAGCATCTGCTTGATTGTTATGTTGATCGTGAGCATGACCACGAATCCAGTGTATGCGTAGAGGACGTGGGTATTTTGCGCTGGGTAGGTGAATTGATTGTGTAATCAGGAATGTGCGTCGAACAGCCTTAAGCTGTTTAAGGGCGGCGAGGGAGTCTGTATAAATATGAACTGCATTGAATGTGGGAACGAGCGGAAGGGAAGCAGTGGCACTGTAAATGGCTTGAAGTTCCATTGCCAGGGGGGTACATGTATCTGCAGTGTACGTCGCACGAGAGTTGAGATGCGGATGGGAGGGACTATATACAGCAGTAACTCCCCGCTCTGCAGTATGTGATGCATCGCTGTACAATATGCACCCTTCAGGCAGATGCGCGGCTGATACCGACGGGGAAACAGTGGGGCGATTGTCTGTGAGCTGGCAATACGACCACGGAGGGAGCGTCTTTAAACGATGAAGTTGCAGAGACTGTTTGCAAGCTCTGTTTGCCACCCGCTGGTCGATGAGTTCACTGAGAGTATTAATTTGGGCGAACTCCTGAAGCACGGGTATGGGTGCCAAACGAGGCAAAAATGTTATGGCGCGCACAGCCTCACGATTGATAGCTTCAAGGGAGTCCCACTGTCTGCGGGTGGGACGTTGAAATTGTGCCTGATATATTATCCGTGGCTGAAGGATAGAGCGCACAAGGTGGCGGGCCGTATGAGCACGTGCGCCACCTGATCGCATAGCTATGCGACGAATCAAACCTATAGTAACGTGAGCTGACTTACGTGTGGCTGTCAGCCAAGGGGTGCCAGTCCCAGAGGTATGAAGGAGGAGGCCAAAAATACGAACAGTTTCTACCTGAGGAATCGGGGAACTATCTACTGTAAAGTTTACCGAAAAGTTCTCGGTTGTTGCCTCTACACTCAAGGACGTGTCTCCTTATACCGTATGCATAAACGGCACAGCAATACCCTACGTAAAGAGCCATCGGTTTCTGGGAGTAATCATCGACCGAAATATATCATGGACCCCACATATTTCATGCATGAAAAAGAGACTGACAGTGATTTCTCACGTCCTCGAATTTCTTGGGGGAATGTTCTGGGGAGCGTCAGTGCGGTCGATGATGCAGCTCTAGAAAGCCTTATTCATGGGACTTTTTTGCTACAGCCTCCCTGCACTTGGAAACATTCTAAAAACAAACATACGAAGTCTACAAAGCGTCCAAGCTCAAGCTTTCCGGACTTGCCTAAGTTTGCGAGATGTTCCTCTACGGCCGCACCTGTACTCATCACCCAGAGCATCCAATCCCTACCTATCTAACAGTTGACGCACTCAGGGCACATTTCCGACACATATCTGGGGTTCCCTCTCACCACTCTGCCAGTCTTCCTATTACCTGGCCGCGCACTTTGTTTACTGACACCATTGATGCACATCGCGCCATTCTGTCGTCACAGTTTACACCCGCCTCTAGGCTGTCCTCGCCACTTTGCAGTCTGCAGAAACCCCGTTTGCTCCTTCCAATACCTAGCATCAGGAAGAAGACCGATTTATCGCCGATAGAACTAAAACAAATCACTATTGAATATTTTCATGAGCAACATGCAAACCGGGTGCACGTCTACACCGACGGCTCAGTGAACCATAGCAGTTCTTCGGGCTCCGTGGTCATCCCCGCAAGAACTAGAGATAATAGAGTTAGGATAGCTCACCATACTTATTCGACGGGTGGAGAACTCACCGCTCTTCGTGTCGATGTTGATCACATCAATCAGCAGCGCCCTCAGCAGTGGTCTATTTTCACCGATTCTAAAGCTGCCCTCCAAGGCTTACAAGCTGCTCTTTGCCAAAAAGCCTATGAACAACTGGTCGCTGAAGTTCGACAAGTGCATCAAACTGTCATCAATGCATGACATGACGTTATCTAAAAATGGCTACCGGGGCATAGCGGCATAGCAGGCAATCCCCGCGCGGATGAGGTAACACGAACTGCTCACCACGATGGCGATTTTGTGCCGATCCCCCTTTCGAGATCAGACGCAGCGGGCAGGATTCGCGCACTTGCGCGGGACATCACGCTTACCGCGTGGAATTCCGTCCAATTCTGCAATTCACGTCTAAAATCCTTGGACCCAGATCTGCAGCTCCGGCTTCCATGAGGCCCACTACGACGTGAAGAAACTTTGCTGTGTCGCCTCTGGCTTATCGTAGCTTTCACCAACCATTACTCTTTCTTAATCGGAATGGCTGATAGACCTGCATGTGCCATCTGCGGGTATGACGCCACTATATCCCACATTCTTTGTGACTGCCCTGCCTACACTGCCAAAACGCAGTCTCTCAGCCGTCCGTTTAGCGTCTGAATGCACGCCCACTGATGGAAATTAAGATTTTCGCCCACTGGCCGCGGTGATCGTCGGCGGTGAAGGCGTCCAAGGCACTGCTCCGCTTCTTGCGAACTCTTGGCCTGCATGATAGGCTGTGGGGTTAGCGAACGCTGACTTTCCATGCGACTTCAATTTTCTGTCATTCTCCTTTCACTCTTTTTTATCTCCTCAACCCCTGCCCCCAGTGTAGGGTAGCAAACCGATTATTCTTCGGCTAACCTGCTTGCCTTCCTTCTTATTCCACCTCCTTCCCCTGGTTTCTCCATTGGGCTATGCAGGACCACTAGATGATAGCCTGCTTTGAAGTCCTTGTTTTGTTTGCCAACACCCCCCCCCCCCCTGCCCCATGGTTGTTTGTCTATCCTGATTTTGCGGCAAGTGAAGTGATTGGTTCTCAAACCAAAGCGCCACCTTACTGAATGCACCTTTCAGTGGCTCCAAATTACTTTTAGTGCGCTAAACGTACTATTGCAATCTGTGAAAAATTTGTTTGGTTGTGCCATGTTTCAGGTAGCGAAGTGGAATGCTTAGAGGACGAAAGTGACCAATCAGAATCCGTGAGATGATTCACGTGCAGAGGAGGCCCGACAGCCAAACAGACATGTGGAGAGGCTGGGAGAAACACAGACTGTATAACACGTCAGTGGAAGTGCCCGCTCCCTGTCAGTCCATACATGTGAAATATTTCTGCGACCTCCACGGTGGCTCAGTGGTTATGACACCCGGCTGCTAACCCAAAAGACGCGGCTTCGATCCTCGCCGCTACGATAGAACTTTCACAGAGGCAAAATTCTAGAGGCCCGTGTACTGTCCGACGTCGGTGCACGTTAAAAAACCCCACGTGGCCGAAATTTCCGGAGCCCTTCACTACGGTGTCCCTCATAGCCTTATTTGCTTTGGGACGTTCCCCTACCCTTTCTAACTGTTCCATCACCTCTTTCAGTTCACTTCTACACACTGCCTGTTATCCTTTATTTGCGCTGCCCGAGCTCAGGTGCTTCCCTCTGCGATAGCAGATGCCGGGGCTGGCAAAAATCTTTTCCTTCCATTTATTATCTTTCATTAAACCACTTACTTGAAACCTTAAACCCCCATGAACCACAGCGAACCAAATATTTACACGTTCACATTCTGCGTATCCTGTGGATCTGGAAGATATCTCCTCCGGGTGGACATCTGGACACCCTACGGTCGACATGGATCTGCAACCTGCAAACGAGCAGTCACAACCAATCTAATAACCTCCAGCTTCCTACGCACTGATCTGGCCTTCATTATACTTCCAAATGTATCCATGCACTATCCACCCAAACACTTCTAGAAGCCATCATGTCCAGCAGTTCCTGTCAAAAGCATTTTTCAGTCGTAAAGAGCTTCCAAACACAATATGTTATATGTTATCACAGCTTTCTATAAAAATAAATGTGCCCACAGATCACCACTCGGCAGGCTTTGCTATGGTTTTTGCTGCCGTCAGCAACGTTCTGCTTTGGTTTTTTTACGGCGGTCGAAACTTCTCGATGCGAGCGATGGAAAAACTATAATAATTTGCTCTACATCAGATGAAATGAAATATTAGCTTCAATATTTACATGACAGTACCTTACAATATTTCAATGCTCAAAACATTTGTCAGAGAACTGTGTACATGTGAGCAACCACAAGCACATGGTGAAAGCAAATGCAAAAGCGCAAATCGGTTGTCAAGCAGTAGATGCCACGTACAGAGATTCAAACACCGGCGGACTCGCTGCAGCACAAATGTCATTGATTACTCGTGATTTTGGCCCTATCAATAAATTTTATTATGAATTGGTAGCAGCGCTGCAGCAGAAATTCCACTTTGAAATAGAAGATTTACCGGCACCTATGTTAAAAGACGGTATTTACAACTGCATGCCTTATGGACATGCTCATATGGTTGATTTTGGGGCAAGAAGTTCACCTCAGCCATGCAAGATCCAATAATAAAAAAAATACCAGCATTAGACTGCCCCAAACTCGCAGCAATGTGTAGATGAACCTTGACTGTTCATGTAGACACGTATATTCACTAGTTATGAGCACCATCTGTGTTTCCAAATAAGTTAAATTCCCTACTATATTGCGAACATTGTTTAGCGCCGGCAATTAAATAATTTCTTGTTGAGTACACAATTACTACCTTTTTGGGGCATCAGTAATTTTTGAAAGCATTTATAGAACATGCTTCTTTAATAGAACATAGAGGGTATGCTTCATTCCCAGCATCCATTAAAAAGCTTTCCGGCATTGTTTTCGGGTATAACAGCGCATTCTGTGATACCGGAGTGTCCCGAGTGTCCTTCAGAAAAATCGCCTACTTCCTGAGAATTTCCTTCCACGATGTTCAATACACATCGGTGATGCCACAGCTCTCTATACGTAACGGTAAGAACCAGTCGCATCCCAGCAGGCACGAACGCGCTCCTCTGAGAACTCTTAATGACAGCTTGTCTGTCTTCGCTGCAGTTTCGGCCTTCGTCCGGATCACACCCAGAAGCAGCAACCTCTCTCCCGACCAAGTTCGCAACGTACCGTTCTCTTCCCCAAGAAGCGGTGGCTTAACCGGCCACAAACCGTTGTACGCATCTTGGCTGATGAGCGAGAAAGCCGCGCCGGTGTCGACCTCCATCACATGGGAAATGTCGTCTAAGAAGAGTTGTATGGGCAAACCAATACGATGTTCGTGGGCACGATGTTAAAAGTTTGCAGAAGTCCCTCAGTACTGAAAATATTGTCATGAGGTTCCAGTTGATGAGCGTGCGGATTCAGGGCGAGCCGATTATGGCTGTCCGCACAGCAGGATGGCTTCACATTTCTTACTGATTAGGATCACCCCACTCGTGTGGGAACAAGTGTGAGCAAGGACACCACACCGGATCTCACATTCGCGCACTCAATTCCTGATGCAAAATGGTGCAACACTAATGAAAATGTAGGCAGCAATCACTACCTTATAGAGATTACGCTCCATAGCCAAATCGGGAAACCCTCCCCTAAACACCCAGTTATCACGAACTGGGAATCTCTCAGAAAATGCCGAAGCAATCGAACGCACACGTCCATCACGGACATAGGGGCGTCGACCCCAAACCTACAATAGGATAGACGATGCGTTATTCGCACTACCCCCCCCCCCCCCCCCGGATTGCCCCAGTGAGGCAGTAGACACACGCCTGTTGCGTTTGCGGGAGGGAAAAAACCGGGCCTCGAGCGCCGTTGGCATACACAAGAATAGAACCGAACTCTGAAAAGAAGTCTTCGTAGACTAAATGCAGAAATAGAGAAGCACGCAATCACTCTGATGAGGCAAAATTGGGAGACCTTATGCACTCGTCTAAATGGAAACATGAGTCTCTCGCAGACATGGCGCCTATTTAAGCATCTTCTATACTCAATGCAGTCCAACACGACCCAAAATCATAACCTCACTAAATTTATTCATGGCAGCACAGTTCAACCACGGGACCCCTTAGAACAGCTTAAACACCTCTACCTTCTACCATTCCCAGCCCAAACTCACCCCGACTACGAAGGCGCCCCAAGCTCACTCTTAGACCAGCCCATTACAGAAGGGCAGAACTCCACAAACTCCACATCCTCCGCTCCGGGACCGGACGGGATTACGAACAGGGCACTACGAAATCTGGAGACCCCTTCTATCGAAGCCTTAACAGCCTATTTCAATGAGTGCTGGCAAAACGGTTCCCTACCTCCTCAGTGGGAACCAGCGAAAGTTGTACTTCTGCCCAAGCCACGCAAGCCGCTTCACCATAGTAATCTCAGACCCATCTCTCTTACATCATGTGTAGGGAAAATCTTCGAGCATGTCATTCAGACGCGACTCAGTAACTACTTGGAGGATCATGAGCTCCTTCCTAACAGCATGTTTGGCTTTAGACCAGGATTGACAGCGCAGGATGCATTCCTCCGACTCCAACATCAGACATTGGAACCCGAAATAAAAGATACGAAAGCCATATTAGAAGTAGACCTTAATAAGGCCTTTGATCCCGTTACTCACGCGGTTATTTTAACGAACCTGCCAGCCCTCGAAGTTGGACAACGCAATACAACTACATTCGCGATTTCCTCAGTAATCGCACAGCCCATCTCTCATTCGGCCCGCATTCCTTAAACGACATCACCATCGGTGCACGAGGCACCCCACAGGGAGCGGTGCTCTCCCCGACTCTCTTTAACATAGCCATGCAGGGATTACTTAAAATACTCAATTCGATAACCAACTTACACTTCAGCTTCTATGCCGATGACATTACACTATGGACATGCCGAGGTAGCGTCGCGGAGAAAGAACACCGCTTACAAACAGCACTAAATATCATTTGCACGCACGTCCATGATAGAGTGCCCTCATGCTCCCCAGGAAATCACAACTTTTCATATACAAGCCCCACCTAATGTGTGGCACACCTCCCAATATTCAGCTCGTTCTGGGCAAGGAACCGATTTCCACATTCCGAAAGATTCGCATACTAGGAATGTTTCTCGCGACTTCTGGTTGTCACACTGACACGATCGAAGCACTCCAAACGTACACAAAACAGGCAGCCAGGCTCATCAAACGTGTGGCGCACAGAAAATGGGGCCTACGGGAACCAAACAGGCTTCGACTAACACAGGCTTACATCACCAGTAGAATAACACACGCACTACCGTATCACTCCCTATGAGCGAAAGATAGAGAACGCTTAGATGGCCTCATTAGGAGAATTACGCGCACAGCTTTACGCCTTCCCCCATGCACTTCCACAGAGCGCCTTATTCGACTAGGAATACATAACACTTTCGAGGAACTCTGTGAGGCCACCAACACGGCACAACTAGCCAGATTCACACGCACCCCTGCAGGACGAGGTCTGCTGCAGTCTTTTCGCATATCGCCTGTCGGCGTTGTACCTGGCGCTGACACAATCCCCACTCCCATAAGAACATCAGTTCAGATACCCCCTCCCTAAACACATGCACCCGGATCGCGATCAAAAGGGCAGGTAGGCCCGGGCCTTAGCACTACACAGGGCTTACGGAGAGGATCCCAATGTGGCATTTACTGATGCTTCGCTCTATGCATCAGACGTACAGGCAGCCATAGCGGTTGTTTGCCGTTACGGCCACCCCATCACGGCAGGAACTATTCTTACCTCATCCATAACCACGGCTGATGAAGCGGCTACCGCTTTAGCCATCTCCTCATCAACCGCCACCAAAATTATATCCGATTCGCAAACAGCAATCCTAAATTGTAGCACTGGTCGTATCTCTCGGCAAGCCAACACCATATTCAGACGCTGGAATCCCTCCAGAACCGTAACGCTGATCTGGGCGCCAGCACATGTCGGACTACCCGGAAACGAGCAGGCGGATGGTCACGCCCGAGATCTTACCCTCCGAGCGGGAGAGCACACCGCCTCCTCCATCGAAGGGGAGTGCCTGTTAAATTTCAGTGACATCCTTCAATACTATCGCTTCAACAGACAGACATACGCACTTCCTGACTCTTCGCTATCAACCACGCAATCAACTTTCTGGCGGAGGCTTCAAACTCGCACACTCTCATACGCGATAGTCATGCACGGACGTTTTCCTGACTATATTCTTCTCCTCCTGTCGACTATGCGGCAAACCAGGCGACTTTCTGCATGTGCTGCCCACCTGTTCTACTTACCCGCACTCCCCCCACCCCCCACCCCCGCCCAGAGGTGGCACTCACTTAGTGGGAAAAGCTGATTTCCAGTTCAGCACTCCAAGACTAACGACTCACCATCACCAGCGCGTCTAACTGGCTGGCCCTCCAGGGTCCGGCACACCATTGCTAAGAAAGAAACCTGCTGTGTGGATCCTTCCCGCAGGCCATGAGGGGGGCTCTGCCCCCCACCTGTAATTTGTCATGACCAATAAAGTTTACACCACCACCACCTTCCGCTTCGCTATGCAAGCCTTTTCAATATGCCTCTTCATCTGGCAATATTGACACGAGGATTGGAAGTAGAAGAAATAAGCGATCGCAGTAGGTAGAAGTAGACGACGCTGAAGTGTAGGTCCGTTTCTTTGGTGCCCTCGTTCAGCCGCTGCAGTTCCTTTTCAGTCTAACAACTGTTACACATCTGGTGGAAGTGCCGGGTACGCTTCCCTACCTGCGTACGCCTACGAGATAAAGACGGAACTAACACCGGTCCATCAGCGCCCAAGCCGCCGCCTCCGCGGTGAGTCACCTGAGTTCGGGCATCTTGCCAACCCGACGAGGATGACGCAGCCTCGACCGACGGTCCCACCGGAAATAGCCACAGATAGTAGGTCTCCGGCATTCATCCTCTACCACACGCCGCGAACGCCGCCATCTTTTCACGGCGACGTGTACGAAGATGCGGAAGACTGGCTAGACACCTTCGAGCGGGTCGCCCGCTACAACGGCTGAAGCGACGACCGCAAGCTCCATAACGTGTATTTTGCGCTCGAGGACTCCGCCAGGACATGGTACAAGAACCACGAGAGCAACCTGTCCACCTGGGAGACATTTCGCCAAAATCTCCTAGCTACATTCCCCAACGCCGACCGCCGCGAGGAAGCTGAAGCTGCGCTTCGCTCCCGTAACCAGCGGACTAACGAAAGCGTCCGCATGTATGTAGAGGACATGACGCGCCTCTTCAAGCGTGCTGACCCATCCATGGCGGAGGAGAAGAAGCTTCGCCACCTCATGCGCGGGGTCAAGCAGGAGCTTTTCGCCGGTCTTGTGCGCAGTCCACCGCGTACTGTTGCCGAATTCCTCACGGAAGTGACTACCATGGAGACGACGCTCCTGCAACGAGCCCGGCAATACAATCGGGATGTAAGCACGCTTGGGCCCACTGTTCCTTCGATGCCACTAGGGAGTGATGCGGCCGTTTTACGTGACCTAATCAGGTCGATCGTCAGGGAGGAATTACAAGCCCTCCAGCTGCCTCCCAGCGCGCCGTCTGTTACATCGCTGTCTGAAGTCGTCCGGGACGAGGTGCGCCTAGCAGCACAGCAGCAACAACTGCCTGAGATCCCAAGACAGACTGAGGTGAGACCTACCTATGCATCTGTCCTCTGCCGGGCCCCAACGTCAGGCTACGACGTGAATACCGCGACTCACGCAGCGCAGCCGTCTGGTCTTTCCCGTGTGCCTGCTCGACCAGCTTACCAGCAGCCACGGAAGTGTGATGTGTGGCGTGCACTGGACCGGCGGCCCCTTTGCTACCACTGTGGTGAGGCGGGACATCTTTACAGGGCCTGCCCGTACCGCCGAGTGGGTCTGCGTTGTTTCGCGCCCGACGACCCTTGCCCCCGGAATGGCGAACGCCCATTCGAAATTGAAGCTCATCTGTCGGCCCGTCAGAGGCCTGGGACATACGGTCGCTACGATCCTAGGTCGTCATCTTCGCTGCGTTACCGTTCCCCAAGCCCTCGCCGAGACGCCGGCTATCCTGAGCGGCGTTCTCCCAGTCCACGTCGGGAAAACTAATTCCAGCGGTCTCCGGAGGCAAGGCCGCTGCTGTCGGGAAAACTGAAGATCCTCCGCCGCCGATATACCGATACGCTGATCCCGCACAGGGGCAGGGTAGCGAATGCATCCGACGCGCTACTTCTGATTTGTGTGTGACGATTGACGGAACTGACACCACCGCTTTACTTGATACTGGTGCTGACTATTCAGTGATGAGCCACACCCTCGCCCAGGAATTGAGCAAAGTTTTGACACCATAGTTGGGCCCTAGCATTCGCACGGCTGGAGGTCACCTCATTAGCCCGACCGGAAGGTGCACAGCCCGAGTCGGCATCCGCGGTTTCGTCTACGTGGGTGAATTAGTCGTCTTGCGCGAGTGTTCGAGAGATTTGATCCTGGGCCTCGACTTTCTACAGGTAAACGGTGCTGTGATCGATCTACACGAGGCGTGAGTCACATTTTCGATGAAGCAAGCCGTGGCGCACACTGACACAGAAGGCCCAGGAGTCAACGCTCTGCGTATAATCGAAGACGACGTAATGCTGCCACCACGGTCCAGTGTGCTAGTGTTAGTGAGGAACGACTCATTTCACGACTACGAAGGTATTGCGGACAGTCACCCTTCGCTGTTGTTCGAGAAGGGTGTGGCTATCGCGCGCGGTCTTGTCGAACAGAATGACGGCTGTGCGACAGTTTTTCTGACGAATTTCACGAACGAAATTCAGCACCTCGCCAAGGGAACGGCCCTCGCCTTCCTCGACGACGTGGATAGGTTGCCGAATCTGTGCCCCGTAGAGGTGAATCTTCACGACGACGCTGCACCAAGTAACGCCTTTCAGAAGGTTAAAATCAAGCCGGAGTTGTCACCTCATCAGAAAAACCTTCTGTCGGCACTGCTACTTGATTTTAAAGGTTGCTTCGCGGCGAGCTCCAAGGTCGGACGTACGCCGGTAGCCAAGCATCGTATTGTCACCGATTCGGCCAATCCCCCTGTTTGTCAGCGTCCATACCGCGTTTCGCCCAAAGAGCGTGAAGCTATTAGAACGCAAGTCGATGAAATGCTTGCAGACGATGTTATACAGCCGTCAACAAGTCCGTGGGCGTCGCCGGTGGTCCTGGTGAAAATGAAAGACAACATGTTGCAATTCTGTGTTGATTACAGGAAACTGAATAATGTTACCAAAAAGGACGTATACCCACTCCCGAGGATCGATGATGCACTTGACCGTCTCCGGGACGCCAGGTTCTTCTCTTCCTTAGACCTGAAAAGCGGATATTGGCAGGTCGAGGGGGACGAGCCAGACCGCGAGAAAACGGCTTTCGTGACACCCGACGGTCTGTACGAATTTAAGGTGCTCCCCTCTTAATTAAATAGTCTCTCTCTATCTCTTAAGGTGCTCCCATTTGGACTTTGCTCCGCTCCGGCCACGTTTCAACGCATGATGGACACTGTTTAGCTGGTTTGAAATGGCAGTCGTGCCTTGTGTACCTGGACGACGTGGTCATCTTTTCGTCGAGCTTCGAACAACACTTGCAGCGATTGCGCATTGTCCTTCAAGCTCTCCAGTCTCCACAACTAACTATCAAGCCAGAGAAATGCCATTTCGCCTTCGAGGAGCTCCGTTTCTTTCGACATGTTGTCAGCGCACAAGGTGTTCTTCCAGACCCCGACAAGACTTTCGCCGTCTCCAGTTTCCCACGCCCAACCGACAAGAAGGCCCTCCGACGTTTTTTGGGCCTCTGCTCGTATTACCGCCGCTTTGTTAAAGATTTTTCTCGCCTAGCTGAGCCATTGACTGCCTTGACTCGAGATGACACACCCTTCGTATGGGGAAGTGCCCAAGACGCAGCCTTCGAGGAACACCGCTGCCGCGTTCAAAGTCCACCAATACTGGCTCATTTTGGCGAGAATGTAGACACTGATGTCCACACTGACGCCAGCAATGTCGGCCTCGGAGCTATCTTCGTACAGTGGCAGGACGGCGCAGAGCGAGTAATCGCCTACGCGAGCCGCACACTTTCTCGATCGGAACGGAACTATTCGACGACAGAAAAAGAGTGCCTTGCCGTCATCTGGGCTCTGAGTAACTTCCGACCTTACATCTACGGCCGACCGTTTCCTGTTGTCAGCGGTCATCACTCGCTATGCTGGCTAGCCAGCATTCAAGACCCTTCTGGCCGGTTGGCCAGATGGAGCCTCCGTTTGCAGGAGTACGACGTTACGGTCGTCTATAAATCGGGTCGGCAGCACCAAGACGCCGACTGTTTATCACGAGCGCCCGTGGAACCGGCTACGCAAGACATCACCGAAGATTACCCTATTCTTTGTGCCATTACCATCTCTCTTATAGCTCAGCTTCAACGCGCAGATGTCGAACTGGTGGTGTAACTCTTGAACACTTTTTCTCGCCGCTATTCGGTCTGACGGTAACACCGCATCGGGGCGATGCTCCAGAAGAGGGGGCAGTGACACGAGGATTGGAAGTAGAAGAAATCGATCGCAGCCGGTAGAAGTAGACGACGCTGAAGTGTAGGTCCGTTTCTCTGGTGCCCTCGTTCAGCCACTGCAGTTCCTTTTCAGTGTAACAACTGTTACAATATTTACATATTCCCCTCTTAGTGCGACAACTAGAAGGACATACTTTCCGGAACAGCGAGCACAGACAGAATTGAGGGGTGGCTTACCGGGGTCGTCTGGCCGATGTACTTTCTGCCGCAAGGTAAAGGCATGGAATAAATGACGCTAGAAGAGCATGGGACAGGCGGATCACGATGCCTTCCCGGTGCATTCTATTGGGAAAAGGCTGGTGTCGAAGTTATTTTCTCGGCCCCCCACCGCCTCTCCTGTCTTTGTCGGCGGGTGAAGGGCTCTGGGGAAAAGGTTCTAGAATGCACTACAAGCCATCGGGATCCACCCGTCACATGGGTCGTTTATTCCATCTCTTTACCTTGCGGCAGATAGTACATCGGCCAGACAGGCCGATGCCTAAACAAAAGACTGCTACAGCACCACGCCAACGCTAATAAAATAATTCATTGTCGCGATTTCAGCCCGTGCTGCCGCCGCTCTCCGACCTTCGGCGAAACAGAAGTTCTAGCAAAGCACGAAAACCAGCTGACCCGAGAGATCTCTGAAGCTGCTGCTATTCACAGGCAAAAAGGCGTGTGTGTTAGCACACCGTAAGTTGCCCTCTCAGAAAAAGAGCTTTGCTTCTTATCTGCCTGAATCGATTCTGCGCTTCGTTTGGTTCTTGCCTGCGATTTCTGGAGCAATTCTATGCTCGCCATCTAAGCGCTCCCGCTCACATTCTTTGTCGACGCATTTCTTATCCAATGTATGCCTTTAGACTCTGGTTCTCAGGCTCCATTGCCTTATTTTGTTTTGTTTTTCCATAACCGTGTTCTTCTAGTGGCCGCGCACCTAAGCATCTTTGTGTTTTTTACTGATTTTCCTGTGTTTTTATTGTGTTTTGCTCCCACAGGCTTTTCCTGTTTTTTATACTTTTTTAACCTTATTTGCTCTTTGCCATGTAAAAATGCATCTATGGTCCTTCAGTTTTTCACACTTTTAAACTTGTTAGCCTTTCCCTATGTCACGGTTTTCGGTGGTATGTTGATTGTGCACGGCTTTCGCAGCGTTGTTGGTTTAAATGTTTTTATAATTTTCCACTTTCATTGTCATCTCTTTAGCCCTGTTCTTTGTTGGCTTCACCGGCATCTTTTTCAGACGTGTTTTCGATACGCGTCACGTTGTTAATTTGTGTTTTTGTGTGTGCTTGTGCACCTGCTCTAATTCTTCAGTCTCCCGGTTTTTCCACCCCTGTGGCTGATGATTAGAAAAAGCCTGCCACCTTCGGGCCATTGCCACGGTTTCTTCATGCACATGCGCACCACATCCTCCTTCCTCTTCCCTATATAAGGCGCGGATCGGCCTTCTGACAATAAAAGTTGATAATCAGCGCATTGCGTGTCTTCTGTGTATCTTCATTCTCGTTCGTTGTCTGCCAGCGCTGTGCTTTAAAAGAACTCCATTGAATTAGAGTTCACAATAAAATTTACACTCTTGCTATTTTTGGTATTTTAATCGTGTAGGAGAATACACATTTCCGGGGACGGAAATCAGAAGTAAAAGTGGTGGCCGGTATGGAAGTGGTGGCCAGAAGTTATACATTGTCTTCTAAAAAATCCATTCCGGAAAGAAAGCGCAGCTTTGGTCAGATGTCGAACTTGAAATAGATAATAGCCGGAGTAATATATTATTAGCACCCTTATTTACCTTATTTATATGTAGTAATGTTCAGTATTTGCTATATTTCATTAATGATTCGCATTGCTAACAGTGGCGAGGAAGCTTCTCCCGAGCAGTGCAACGTATTTATAATAAAATGGTGCCACTTAAGTGCTGAATGAAAACATCTGGAAAGGCAATGAAAGCATAAGTATATGAAATTATTAATCGATACCCTTATCAAGCCCAAAAGTCAGGTGAAGATACCGGGACTGCGCCTAGACATGCTAGACTATGCGGCAGAAAAAGCGGAGTGGACTAACAGGAAGTAAAAAAATGAATAAACAGGGCGAGCGCAAGTTTCTAAAAGCGGGAACCAAGAAAAATAATGAACATTTGATGATTTCGCACAGTTTAACAAAACCATGAACCTAAAGAATGCTCCAAATAAAAAAATATATCAAATACAAGAAAAGACAAGATGAGCCAAGACGAGTTCCTAGTCTATCAAGAAATTTGAAAACAAACAACACAGCAGCGTAAAGAGAAGTTGCATCTGGTCTTGTTGCTTTGTTGTCTTGTTCTACTCTTTGCTATAAAAAAAGAACTTCTTTGAACACAGTATTACAAAAATCAGAATAAACTTGTGTTCTTTTTCATACACTTCATTTGTGTCTTTCAAGCCGGTGTTGGCTAGTCACATACGTTGCTAGCGCTATCAGCTGTGCACATGCACTCGGAATAGAGTGTCCTCTTCTTCAAGGGCCGCTACTCGTGCGCCTTGTAACCGTTCCTGAGGACACTTGTAGAGGCGGTACTTCCCGTAAGCGCCTTTTAATTCTGAGCTTGACAGGAGTATTACCCCAATGTACGCAAATATGAATACAACTACGGAACTTATGCCGGGTTGCTACGCCACCTACGCCGGACCGCGGTGCGGAGCAAGTGAAGAAGACGAAGGGCGCAGCTGAAGAGAAGAGGACGACGAAGGGGCGCGTACATCATCATCATCTCGAGACTGGGACTGGCTCGACGCTGGCCGTTCACCGTTTCACTTTTTGCTCCCATATCCTCGTTCATACTGTAAATAAACCCATTCGCTTCGTCACAACTTGGCGGAGGTGCTGGGTAAGTCGTTCTGGACCCTGCAGACCCTCTACGGAGCACACGCTTGGCTGGGCTACCCCCTGACCAACCCGACATGGCGAGCCAAGACGGAGGCGGTCCTTCTTCGGGTACGGATGGTACTGTTTCGAACGCAGGCCGTGAACACCAAGCATCGACCAATTCCTGGCCTCCTCAGCGGGAGCCTAGAACGTTTTCCGGCGGCGTGGACGAGGACGTTGAAGATTGGCTCAAACACTACCAACGGGTCAGCAAATACAACCGCTGGGACCCAACCATGCAGCTCGTCAAAGTGGTTTTTTATCTCACCGGTACCGCACTACTGTGGTTCGAGAACCACGAAGAATCCTTCTCCACCTGGGCTAACTTCGTGGAGGAGATCGCAAAGTGCTTCGGCGAGTCCCTTACAAAGAAACGCAAGGCAGAGAACACCCTATCTCAACGAGCACGGTTGCCTGGAGAAACCTGTACGACATACATCGAGGAAGTCTTGCGGCTCTGTCGAATTGTGAACAGATGCATGACTGTGGAGGACAAGGTTGGCCACATTTTGAAAGGAATTGCTGAAGACGTGTATAATATTCTGATCACCAAGGACACCCTCACCAGCACGTCTGACGTTATTCAGCATTGCCGCACGTTCGAGGCGTTGAAAATGCGGCGAATTGCAGCGAAGTTTGAGCGCCTTGCTAATGTTACCACTGTTGCTAGCGTCGACTATTCTACCCATAACGATCTTGCCACGCTCGTCCGCAGGGTTGTCGCCGACGAGTTGAGCAAGCAGTTGCAGGGCGTCGGCGCACCACCACCGCCTGTCTATCACGAATGCGCAGTCCAACCACCACCTTCCGATCCACAAGCCTCGTGGACCTGGCGTCCTGACCATCAGCGCTACTCCCACAGTTACGATCGTGTCTCCGAGCCCCCGTACACCGAACGTGCGTCCTGCAGCTGCCTCCAACTCCCGAGCACCGCCCGCTCCCGTCGATACCTATGGTTTTCGTGAGTCGCCGACTTGCTATCATTGCGGCCGCCGCGGACACATCGCGAGGTTTTGTCAACGCCGGCGACCACAGCCTTCACGCTCCTGGACCCGATCTTCGACCAGTTTCCGGGACAGCACTGCGTGGAATCAACCAGCCAGTTTCCGGGAGAACACTGTGTGGAATCAGTCGGCCGGTGTCCGGGGAAATGCTGCGTGGGTTCAACCTCCTCCCCCGCCACTTCGTCCTGGCGCCTTCCGGAGTGATTCTCCTGCTTCTGACCGTAGCTTCACTCCACCACTGCAGCGACGGGGCCGGTCTCCGTCTCCACGCCAGCGCTCTTCTTCGCCCCCGCCGGGATACTAGCGGGAGCGGCCGATTGGGGTGATGTCGCAGAACGTTCAGCTTCGCCAATTCCTCCGCTTGCTGTGATGTTGAAAAACAAAGTGCCAGTTAGTGTAAATGGTGTAAATGGTGTAAATACTCTCTCTCTCGTGGACACTGATGCCGCAGAGTCTGTAATGAGTTTGTGTTTTAAAAATCGGTTGGGGCCAACGGTTATGTTTGCTTTGGAGCGCAGCGCCAGTTTTCGCGGAGTTGGGCGAGAACATTTGCGACCTGTGGGACTCTGCTGTGTGCCGGTCGAGATCGTTAGGGAAACGTTTAGGGTCGAG
The DNA here is from genome assembly GCF_055824585.1 of Amblyomma mixtum. NCBI lineage: Eukaryota > Metazoa > Arthropoda > Arachnida > Ixodida > Ixodidae > Amblyomma > Amblyomma mixtum. The sequence continues at coordinate 183,246,834 of NC_143021.1, read as the reverse complement.
TTCACGGTTTTGGAACGAGCCACGCATGACGTTATTCTGGGTATTGACGTTCTGCGTGAGTGTGGAGCGACGCTCGACTGTGCCGCTGGCGAAATTATCCTTCGGCGGAATATTCTGTCTGCTTTAGTTGAGGATTCAGCCGCCCCTGTTAACGGCGTATTGTGTGTCGTCAAAGATGTACTGTTACCAGCTCAGGCGGCAATGTTTGTGCCTGTACGCTGCTCCGCCGACCGATCAGGCATCCGTCGTTTGCTCGTTGTACCCAACCATAACAACGCCGTCAAGAAAAATCTCCTTGTGCCCCGTGCGATTGTTGAGGCCGTCGATTGTTTCGCCCACGTGTGGACGGTGAATATTTCGTCGGAGCCCGTTTGTATACCTTCCGGCCTCAAGTTGGCGACGTTTGGCGACTATGAAACCCTGGATATTCCGTCCGTGTCTCCTCTCCCGCACCAGAGGGCAGAACAACCCGACTATCACGCCGATATTAACCGCATGATCAACAAATCTCTCTCTACGTCCGAGCAGCGTGCCTTACATTAAGTCCTGACTCACTAGGCATCCGTGTTCGATTTTTCCCACAAAACTGATTTGTCTGCTCCGCCGGCATCACGTATGCACCATCAGATAAACACCGGTGACGCAGCCCCTATAAGGCAGAAGCCATATCGTGTGTCCCCAGCGGAGCGGCGGGTAATCAACGAGCAAGCCCGAGACATGCTGGAGAAAGGTGTTATCCAGGAGTCAGCAAGCCCTTGAACTGCCCCTGTCATCTTGGTGCGGAAAAAAGACAACTCATGGAGGTTTTGTGTTGATTATCGGCGTCTAAATGCCATCACAAAGAAGGACGTCTACCCTCTGCCGCACATCGATGGCGCCGTGGACTGCCTACAATCCGCATCCTATTTCTCGTCGGTGGATTTGCGATCTGGCTATTGGCAGATACCGATGCATCCGGCGGACCGGGAAAAGACAGTATTTGTGACTCCTGACGGACTCTACGAATTCAATGTGATGCCCTTTGGATTGTGCAATGCCCCAGCGACATTCGAAAGATTTATGGACACAATCTTGCGTGGCCTAAAGGGGGAGGTATGCATGTGTTACCTGTACAACCATCATTTATGGGACGACATTTCGTGAGCATAACGAACGTCTTGGACTCGTGCTAGACAACATTCAACAAGCTGGACTAATTTTAAATTCTAAAAAGTGTCACTTCGGCGAGTGACAAACCCTGGTGCTGGGATTTCTCGTCGACCAGAACGGGATTCGGCCGGACCCGCAAAAGATTGCTGCTGTGCGTGACTTTCCGGAACCTCAAAATGTAAAGCATTTTAGGAGCTTTTTGGGCCTGTGCTCGTATTTTCGTCGATTTATCCAAGGATTTGCCCAAATTGCCCATCCGTTGACTTGCCTCCTGCACAAAGACGCTCAATTTGTGTGGTCCCCAGAATGTGCGTCATCATTCCAACAACTGAAGTTCGTGCTAACTTCTGGCCCTGTTTTGCGTCATTTCGATCCCGCGGCTCCTACGGAAGTCCACACCGACGCTAGCGGCGTGGGCGTCGGCGCGGTACTCGTCCAGCTTCAGAATGACGCCCAACACGTTGTTGCCTACACCAGCCGCATTTTAACGAAAGCCGAACGCAATTATACCATCACAGAAATGGAATGTCTCGCCGTCGTTTTCGCTGTCGCCAAGTTCCGACCCTACCTCTATGGACGCCACTTCAACGTGATCACCAACCATCACTCCCGATGTTGGCTCGTTGGTCTACGCGACCCTTGAGGTCGGTTAGCTCGCTGGGCCTTACGTCTTCAAGAATATGACTTTTCGGTGTCCTATAAGAGCGGCCGTCGACACGCTGACGCTGACTGTTTATCGCGTTCCCCTCTTCCTTTAAGGGCAGTCGGTGAGGACGACCTGGATGACTGCCTAGCCTCTTTGGCCAAGACATTTCCGGATCATGTCACGTTCCAACAAGAACAACGCCAAGATCCAGCTTTGAGCGCGCTCGTTGCCAAGGCTCACATGGCTTAACTACTACACCCTTCGTTCTCCGGGACGGCCTACTTTATAAAAAGAACTACTCAGCTGATGGCGCCCGTCTGCTGCTATTGTCCCGGCTTCTCTTCGTGGTGCTGTCTTACATGCAATGCATGATGACATCACCTCCGGTCACCTGGGGTTTGCTCGCACCCTTGCTCGAACCCGACAACGTATTTACTGGCCAAGAATGTACACAACGAAACAGCACTACGTAGCAAGCTGTACTCCCTGCCAACGGCTGAAGCGGTGCAACGCACCACCATGCGGTCTTTTGCAACCGGTAAGGCCACCGAGCTTACCTTTTTAGAAAATCGGAATTGACTTGGTCGGCCCGTTTCCGAAGTCGTCTGCAGGCCACCGCTGGATTATCGTAGCTGTGGACTACTTGACCCGCTATGTGGAAACTCCTGCACTTCTTTCCGCCAAAGCAGCAGACGTGTCAGAATTTTTGCTTTCACACGTCGTTCTTCGCCACGGTGCGCCTCGGTCATCAGTGACCGCGGCCGGAAGTTCACTGCCGACGTTGTAGAAGCACTACTCCGTCTGTGCGCCTCGAATACCGCAATTCTACGCCCTACTGTCAAGAGACGAATGGTTTGACAGAGCGCGTCAACCGGACTCTGATCAACATGATGTCCATGTACGTAGCATCAGACCACAAGAATTCGGACGCTGTGCTGCGATTTGTTACGTACGCCTCTAACACAGCGAAACACGAGGTCACGAGATTCTCCCCTTTCTTCCTGCTCTACGCACGCCTCCCGCGGAGCTTCTTGGAAACTATTCTGCAATTCTCCTGAGATGAGGACATCACCCTCCCGCAACACCTTTGCCGCGCTGAGAAAGCCCGTCGACTTGCTCGTCTGCGAACCATCACAGCTCAAGGCCGCGCCAAGGCTCGGTATGACGATGCGCATATGGCAGTGACCTGCGCATATGGCAGTGACCTACGCACCCGGAGATTTCGTTTGGCTTTGGACACCATTACGTCGTCGGGGCCTGTACCAGAAATTCCTTTGGAAGTACGCCGGGCCCTTTGTCGTTATCAGCCGAGAGAGAGAGAGAGAGAGGGGGAAAGGCAGGGATGTTAACCAGAAAGGATTCCGGTTGGCTACCCTGCACAGGGGAAGGGAATGAGGGGAATTAAAGAGGAAAGAGAGAAGTAACGGGAAATAATCACAGTCTGTCAATTAAGGCAGTCGCTCTCAAAAAGCGAAAGAGTGCCTTGTAAGCCTGGATGATCAGCCGGCTGAGTGAAGTCACCTATGTTATCGCGAAAGTGACCTCGGCGAATCGCCGCTCACGAACGACAGAGGTCGCTTACGTGGCTCGACTGAAGCGCTGCCATCCTAGGTCTGAACTCGCTCGGGGCCGAGCTTCGTCTTCCCGGGGAGAAGTGTTACAGAACTCATGCCGGGTTGCTACGCACCTTACGCCGGGCCGCGCTGTGGAGCAAGTGAAGAAGGAAGACGAAGGGCGCAGCGGAAGAGAAGAGGACGACGAAGGGGCGCGTACTCGAGACTGGGACTGGCTCGACGCTGGCCGTTCACCGCTTCACTTTTTGCTCCCATATCCCCGTTCATCCTGTAAATAAACCCATTCCCTTCGTCACAATACCATGGTCTGGTCTGTATTGGGCTTCAATCTTAACCTACGTAAGGTGCAGAGCAGAAAATACGACGGTGGCTAAACGTAAGCGACGAATGTCGTAGCCACATGCGAAGAAAACTGCATATAACAGAAGTCTCCTTATGAGGGCAAAGCTCGGATAGTGGTCTCATGCCTTCATGTGGCAGGTAATGAGCGACACACATTTGTAATCCAAAAATGCCGGTAATATCTGTATAAATCCTCCGGGGAACTTTGACACAAGAGAAAAACCAATTTTTCAAATAGCTCCATCTTCAGACTTTCTACTCCCGCATATGAAAATGCGAATTTAAGGTCCTGCTGCTCATTCGCTGCTTCAATTTTTCAGAATTAAATCTGGCATATACACCAAATATTATTGGCATAAATTTTCCAGCTTAGTGCCTCTAAAAGAGTTAGAAGTTGGGCTAGTTGGATTTGTGAGAAATACTTCGTATTTGTAGCGAAACGAGGGCAGAAACACAAGGAAAGAAAGACCGCGTAAATATCATCCGTGTAAATATAATGCAATGCTCGGTCTTTCTAGAATGTGCGAATGTATATTCGACTAATAAGGCCTGTAGTGACTCGAAGTTGTACAAATCCAAGACCGCAACAGCTGGGCCCACTAAGATGCATAGATAAGCCTGGGGTTCAGGGCTAGCAATTAATTTTTGTTCAGTACCCCGCGAGCACATTTTGAGTCTGCATTCACACATTTGTGATAGGACTTTTTTCACGGAATTGTTTCCCAGTGTAGCTGGCTGCCAGTTTGGAGTATGTATGTTTACTAAGCGACTGAGCACTTCCCTTGACTTTTAATGCATACCGGGTTTTGATGTCTGCATGCGTCTTCTGTAAAGTCGACATGTAAGCTGATATTGCTTCACTGCACATGTTTCAGAAAGTCATGAGTTCGGTGCTCCCTTGGCACATGTTGAAACGGTTGGTTGATTCCTATTATTTTAATGCGCTGGCTGTTTTCTGCCGGGCGGCGTCGAGATGCTGATTCCAAGAAGTACCATGATCTGTCTATCATTTCACATATTATTGTCTTCATTATTGATGGGCCCACATTCGGCGGAAGCATTGGGTAAAAAGAACGCTTGTTTTGCTTTGCGTATAATGTTTGCGAGCATCAGTGAATTTAGCTACCATTTATGGAGCTGACGTCAATGTACCGATGCCAGAGAGCTATGTGAGTGGCGTCACTGTGCGCCGGAAGAGTGATGACGCAGGAATGCACGCAGGAATGCAGAAATGCACACGCAGGAATGCGCCGGAAAACGTGGTGAGGTTATTTTAACCTATGCTAGGAATTATATTTTGCTTTCGCTCAATACGGAATTCAACAGAATAGATGCACATGACGCGGCACCAGTATAAGCGGACGCGTGCTTGGCTATCGTGGTTGAGCGGGCACACAAGAATTTGGGTTGTAATTGTTAATAATTTGCCCTGTAGCTGGAAATGGAGAAGAATGCCTTAGCGATTACGAGAGGATGGCTGCTTTCGCAACATTTTTTGAGAGATGTACAAACTGAAGCTGGTGCGGGCTAAGATGCCCACTTGCTTTCATGATGACCAGTCGAACGCTTATACGAAAATTTTGAATCAACATTTAGTATAGTAAAACGCGAACACACGATATGGAGAGTGGCAAGGTAGGTAAGCAGCAATCTGGACACAAGGAATAGCTAACAATGCATAGCCTGTAGGAATAGCACGGATGAGTGCTAGTAACACTCGCAGAGCGAAATAATTTACGAATTATGAGCACCTTTAGAAAACAGGAAAATCAAAGTCGACGTTTAATAGCCCGAAAAGAGAGTCTAAAAATGAAAAAGCCTCCATATATCGTCGCATTGTGCAGAATTCGGACATGCCATACTAAGTAAGATGCAGGGATTACAGGATGGCAAGATCTGTTTTTGGCTCCACTTAAGGAGGGCATAGTGGACACTAGTACAGTAGAGGCCCGTGAAAGTGATTGGCTTGAGAGTTGAAGTAGAAAAATTAGGATCTCAGTGAACAACACATGTTGCATTATAAGGTGGGTAGCGACCCTATTGTTCAGGACATGAATGATAATTTCCGCAATGTTATTACGGACTGCGCTACCCCAGGTAGCAGGGTAGGAATTCATGCGGTTAATGAGATGTCTTAGGGCGAGAAAAACCAGCTTAAAAAACTCCAAAGCAGAGAAGCATGTAACCGCATAGAAAATACAAAACTGGAAGACCTGTAAAACCTCATCAGTAAGGACAACATAACCCACACATAATGGGGAGAAAATGAAGCACGCATGTATTACAGATGAAGCAAAAAAGCGGTCAAAGGAAATCAAGAGAGTGCGAAAATTAAGATTTTTGTTCAAATAGAAAAAAAAAGGAAAATACCGCTACTCATATGGTTAACATATAGCCGAAGTAGCCTACATAACTCAGGCATACATATACACTAGCCGATACAATTAGAATAATAATTAAACAGGCAGTAAGGTTCACACATTTCGCATTCAACCGGTAGCTAAAAAGGAAAAAAAGAAAGCCTTGCAAGAAACTGCGTGGGGAGTTGCAGCTGCTGTGTATCAGGTAGTGGCAGGTATGTGGAAGAACAGCCGAGAGATTCTGCTAGAAAAACTGGTCAATCTCTGTAAACAATACAGCATGATCTCGGCAGGACCGCAATGTTGGAAGACACTCAACATTTCTTAATCCTTGAGAAGGGTCATGTTGGGTATTTTAAAAGTTAGAGGTCGATCAGATTTCTGCCTGTTGCCTACAAACTAATTACAAAAGGTTGTAACTACTAGAATGAGAGTAATCTTGGGCTTAATATTTGAAACAAGGATACAAGGCGGCATTCGTAAAGACTAGTGAAGAGCAGACAATATTTACATTATCATTGAGGTTCCAAATAAATGAGATAAATAATACTTAGCCCTTTAAAGAGTGTTTCTAAGAGGATTTACGTTGGCAGCTAGGTTGCAAAAGTAGGCTTTTGGATGTGAAAGACGTATTTTGCGCCGCAGTATGTTTATTGTCATGCAGAGCATGATCATGCAAAGCAAGAATGACATGCAAAGCATGATCAATGAGTTAGACAGGCCGAGCAGAACGGTGGGGCCAAAAATTAACATGCAGAAAACCAAAGCAATGTTCAACAGCCTAACAAGGAAACAGCAGCTCGCTATTGGTAGCGAGGTGCTGGAAGTAGTAAGAGAATATGTCTACTTAGGGCAGGTAGTGGCCGCTGATCCGGATCATGAGAGGGAAATAACTAGAAGAATAATAATGGAGTGGAGGGTATATGGAAGGTTCTCTCAGATAATGAATGGCAGTATTCATTTTTTTTTAATTCCTCTTAGTCCACTAAACTTTTTCTGCCGCGTAGTCTAGCATGTCTAGGCGCAATCCCAGTATCATCACCTGACTTTTGGGCTTGATAAGGGTATCGATAACTAATTTCATATACTTATGCCTTCATTGTCTTTCCAGATGTTTTCATTCAGCGCTTGAGTGGTAACATTTTATTATATATACGTTGCACTGCTCGGGACAAGCTTCTTGCACATTGTTAGCAATGCGAATCATTAATGAAATATAGCAAATACTGAACATTGGTGCATATAAATAAGGGTCCTAATAATATATTGGTCCTGCTATCATCTCTTTCAAGTTCGACATCTGACCAAAGAAGTTGTAACAGTCCATCTTAAAATGTGTTGGTAGCATAGAAAAGTTATTCCTAGCCTTTCAGCGGAGAGTCATTTCCTAAGATTTCTTCTGCGCGAGCTACCTTGGTGAATTAGTATTTGATAACATCAGCACAGCTGCGCTTTCTTTCCGGAATGGAATTTTTAGTAGACAATGTATAACTACTGGCCATCACTTTCATACCGGCCATCATTTTTACTTCTAATTTCCATCCCCGCAAATGTTTATTCTCCTGCACGATTAAGATACCAAAAATAGCAAAAGTGTAAATTTTATTCTAAACTCTAATTCAATGGAGTTCTTATGAAACACAGCGCTGGAAGACAACGAACGAAAATGAAGATACACAGAAGACACACAATGCGCTGACTATCAACTTTTATTGGCAGAAGGCCGGTCCGCGCCGTATATATTGAAGAGGAAGGAGGGTGTGGTGCGCATGCGCATGAAGACACCGTGGCACAGGCCTGAAGGTGGCAGGCGTTTTTCTAATCATCACCCAAAGAAGGGTGGAAAAACCGGGAGGCTGGAGAATTGGAGCAGGTGCATAAACACACACAAAAACACAAATTAACAACAATCTAAAGCACGTCTGAAAAAGATGCCGATGAAGCCAACAAACAACATGGCTAAAGAGATGACATTGAGAGAGGAAAACTATAAAAACATTTAAACCAACAACGCTGCGAAGGCCGTGCACAATCAACATACCACCGAAGACCATGACATGGGTAAGGCTAAAGAGTTTAAAAGTGTAAAAAACTGAAGTACCATGAACGCATTTTTACAATGCAAAGAGCAAGAAGGTTAAAAAAGTATAAAAACAGGAAGAGCCTGTGGGAGCAAAACACAGTAAAAACACAGGAAAATGAATGAGAACACTGAGATGTTTAGGTGCGTGGCCACTAGCAGAACACGGTTATGGAAAGAAAAACGGAATAAGGCAATGGAGTCTGCGAACCACAAGTCTAAAGGCATACATGGGATAAGAATTGTATCCGCAAAGAATGTGAGTGGGAGAGCTTAAAAGGTGAGCATAAAATTGCTCTGGAAGCCGCAGGCAAGAACCAAACGAAGCGGAGAATCGATTCAGGTAGATAAGAAGCAAACCTCTTTTTCTGAGAGGGCAACTGACGGTGTGCTAACACACACGCCTTTTTGCCTGTGAATTGCACCAGCTTCAGAGATCTCTCGGGTCAGCTGGTTTTCGTGCTTTGCTAGAACTTCTCTTTCGCCGAAGGTCGGAGAGCGGTGGCAGCAAGGGCTGCAATTGTGACAATGAATAGCCAGATTTCCCGATTTTTTTTTTATTAGCCTTGGTGTGGTGCTGTAGCAGTCTTTTGTTTAGGCATCGGCCTGTCTGGCCGATCAACTATCTGTCGCAAGGTAAAGAGATGTAATAAACGACGATAGAAGAGCATGTGACCGGTGGATCCTGATGCCTTGTAGTGCATTCTGGAACATTTTCCCCACAGCCATTCACCCTCCGACAAAGACTGGAGAGGCGGTGGGGGCCCGAGAAAACTTCAACACCGGCCTTTTCCCAATAGAATGCACTGGAAGGCATCGGGATCCGCCTGTCCCATGCTCTTCTAGCATCGTTTATTCCATTCGTTTACCTTGCGGCCAGACGACCCTGGTAAGCCACCCCGCAATTCTGTCCGCGTTCGCTTCTCCGAAAAATATGCCCTTCTAGTTGTCGCACTAAGAGCGAAATATGTAAATATTGCCAGATGAACAGGCATATTGAAAGGGCTTGCATAGCGAAGCGGAGGGTGGTGGTGTTGTAAAATTTATTGGCCATGACAAATTGCAGGTGGGGGGTAGAGCCTCCCTCATGGCAAGCGGGAAGGGCCCACAAAGCGTGTTCCTCCCTTACAAATGGTGTGCCAGACCCTGAAGGCCAGCCTGTTAGAGGCACCGGTGAGGGTGAGTCGTTGGTCTTGGAGTGCTGAACTGTTCGTCAGCTGTTCCCAGTAAGTGCCACCTCTGAACGGGGACGGGGGGGGGGGGGGGGTATGGATGATGCGGGTAAGTAGAACAGGTGAGCAGCACATGCAGAGAGTTGCCTGGTTTGCCGCATAGTCGACAGGAGGAGGAGAATAGGTCAGGGAAACGTCCGTGCATGACTATCGGGTATGAGAGCGCGCGAGTTTGAAGCCTGCGCCAGAAAGTTGATTGCGTGGTTAATAGCGAAGAGTGAGGAGGTGCGTATATCTGTTTGTTGGAGCGATAGTATTGAAGGACGTCACTGAAATTTAACAGGCTCTGCCCTTCGATGTAGGAGGCCGTGTGCTCTCCCGCCTGGAAGGTAAGATCTCAGGCGAGGGAATGCGCCTCCTCCTTTCCGGGTAGTCCGGCGTGTCCTGGCGCCAAGATGAGCGTTTTGGAGGGATCCCAGCGTCTGAGTATGGTGCTGGCTTGCCCAGAGATACGACCGGTGCTATAATTCAGGATTGCTGTTTGCGAATCGGTTATAATTTTGGTGGCGGTTGAAGAAGAAAAGGCTAGAGCGATAGCCGCTTCATCAGCCGTGGTTATATAATTGGTAAATGGGTTTTTGAGGACAGGAAATGGCGCAGTATCTGTCTCACATATCTCGGTGGACACCTGAACCGCGCCGTAAGGAAAGGCAGGAAGGTAGGAGTTATGGATGAGGTAAGATTGGGTCCTGCCGTGATGGGGCGGCCGTCACTGCGAACAGCCACTATGGCTGCTTGTGCGCATGATGCGTAGAGCGAGGCATCAGTATATGCCGCATTGGGATCCTCTCCGTAAGCTCATCATCATCATCATCACCATCAGCCTGACTACACCCACTGCAGGGCAAAGGCCTCTCCCATGTCTCTCCAATTAACCCTGTCTTTTGTCAGTTGCCGCCACTGTATCCCCGCAAACTTCTTAATCTCATCCGCCCACCTAACTTTCTGCCGTCCCCTGCTACGTTTGCTTTCTCTTGGAATCCACTCCGTTACCCTTAAGGACCAGCGGTTATCTTGCCTTCGCATTACATGCCCTGCCCAAGCCCATTTCTTCTTCTTGATTTCAACTAAGATGTCATTAACCCGCGTTTGTTCCCTCACCCACTCCGCCCTCTTCCGATCTCTTAACGTTACACCTATCATTTTCCTTTCCATAGCTCGCTGCGTTGTTCTTAACTTAAGCTGAACCCTCTTTGTTAGCCTCCACGTTTCTGCCCCATAGGTGAGTACCGGTAGGATACAGCTGTTGTATACTTTTCTCTTCAGGGATATTGGTAAGCTACCATTCATGATCTGAGAGAACCTGCCATATGCGCTCCACCCCATTCTTATTCTTCTAGTTATTTCCCTCTCATGATCCGGATCTGCGGTCACTACCTGCCCTAAGTAGACGTATTCTCTTACTACTTCTAGCACCTCGCTACCAATTGCGAACTGCTGTTCCCTTGCAAGGCTATTGAACATTACTTTGGTTTTCTGCATGTTAATTCTTAGCCCCACCGTTCTGCTCTGCCTGTCTAACTGGTTGATCATGCTTTGCAGTTCTTGTCCTGAGTGGCTTAGCAAGGCAATGTCATCAGCGAATCGCAAATTACTCAGGTATTCTCCATTAACTCTTATCCCCAACTCTTCCCATTCCAGTCCCCGGAATACCTCCTGTAAGCAGGCAGTGAAGAGCATTGGCGAGATCGTGTCTCCCTGCCTGACACCTTTCCGTATTGGAATTTTATTGCTGACTTTATGGAGAACTATAGTAGCTGTGCAATCGTTATAAATATCTTCCAATATTTTCACATAACACTCTTCCACACCCTGATTCCGCAATGCCTGCATGACAGCTGAGGTTTCCACTGAGTCAAATGCTTTCTCGTAATCAATGAAGGCTATATATAGGGGTTGGTTATATTCTGCGCATTTCTCTATCACCTGATTGATAGTGTGAATGTGGTCTATTGTCGAGTATCCTTTACGAAAGCCTGCCTGATCATTTGGTTGACTAAAGTCCAAGGTTGTCCTGACTCTATTAGCGATTACCTTAGTAAATACCTTGTAGGCAACGCACAATAAGCTGATTGGTCTGTAATTCTCCAAGTCCTTGACGTCTCCTTTCTTATGAATTAAGATAATGTTAGCGTTCTTCCAAGCTTCTGGTACTCTCGAGGTCACAAGGCATTGCGTATACCGGGTGGCTAGTTTTTGTAGCACAATCTCTCCTCCGTCCTTCAACAAATCTGCTGTTACCTGATCCTCACCAGCTGCTTTCCCTCTTTGCATTGCTCCTAAGGCTTTCTTTAAGGCTAAGGCACGGGCCTCCCTGCACATTTGATCGCGCTCCGGGTGCATGTGTTTAGGGAGGGGGGGGGGGGAGGTATCTGAACTGCAGCTCTTATGGGAGTGGGGATTGTGTCAGTACCGGGTATGACGCCGACAGGCGATATGCGGAGAGACTGCAGCAGAGCTCTTCCTACAAAGGTGCGTGTGAGTCTGGCTAGTTGTGCCTTTCGGTTTCCTCACAGAGTTCCTCGAAAGTGTTATGTATTCCTAGTCGAACAAGGCGCTCTGTGGAAGTGAAGTGCATAGGGGAAGGCATACAGCTGTGACCGTACTGCTCTTAATGAGGCCGTCTAAGCGGTCTCTATCCTTCGCTAACAGGGGGAGAAACGGTAGTGCGTATGTTATTCTGCTGTAGATGTAAGCCTGTGTTAGTCGAAGCGTGTTTGGTTCCAGTAGGCCCGATTTTCTGTGTGCCACACGTTTGATGAGCCTGGTTGCCTGTTGTGTGTGCGTTTGGAGTGCTTGGATTGTGTCAGTGTGAAAGCCAGAAATCGTGAGAAACATTCCAAGTATGCGAATCTTTGGGACTGTGGGAATCGGTTCCTTCCCCAAAACGAGCTGAATATTGCGTGATGTGGCATACATTCGGTGGGGCTTGTATACGAAAAGTTTTGATTTCGTGGGGGAGCATGAGATGCCTCTATCATGGACGTACGTGCAAATGATATTTAGGGCTGTTTGTAAGCGGTGTTCTATCTCCGCGTCACTATCTCGGCATGTCCATAGAGTAATGTCATCGGCATAGAAGCTGAAGTGTATGTTGGATATCGAATTGAGTCATTTATGTAATCCCAGCATGGCTATCTTAAAGAGAGACGGGGAGAGGACCGCTCCCTGTGGAGTGCCTCGTGCACCGATGGTGATGTCGTTTAAGGAAGGCGGGCCGAATGAGAGATGGGCTGTGCGTAGTTGTATATGCGTTGTCCAACTTCGAGGGATTGCAGGTTCGTTAGGATAGCCGCGTGGGTGACGTGATCAAAGGCTTTATTGAGGTCTACTTTTAATATGGCTTTCGTATCCTTTGTTTTGGGTTCCAATATCTGATGTTGGAGTTGGAGGAATACGTCCTGCGCTGCCAATCCTGGTCTAAAACCAAACATGCTGTTAGAAAGGAGCTCATGATCCTCCAAGTAGTTGGTGAGTCGCGTCTGAATAACATGCTCGAAGAACTTGCCTACACATCAAGTAAGAGAGATGAGTCTGAGATTAGTATTGTGAAGTGGCTTGCCTGGCTCTGGCAGAAATACAACTTTCGCTGTTTCCCACTGAGGAGGTAGGGAACCGTCTTGCAAGCACTCATTGAAATAGGCTATTAAGGCTGTCCAGATTTCGTAGTGCCCTGTTCGTGATCCCGTCCGGTCCCGGAACGGAGGATGTATTCAGTTTGTGGAGTTCTGCCGTTACCTAAGCTTCTGTAATGGGCTGGTCTAAGAGTGCGCTTGGGGCGCCTTCGTACTCGGGGTGAGTTCGGACTGGGAATGGTGGAAGGTAGAGGTCTTTAAGTTGTTCTAAGAGGTCGCGTGGTTGAACTGTAAAGTTTTTTCATCATGCTTACATCGTTTTCACTGTGCCGCCAAGTGTCCAGGGCTTGATATAGCAGCTGCCAGATTATTGTGCTCCATGGGGCGAACGTTGATACAACGGCCAGTTAGGCCGGTGTAGCATTTTCCGCAAGATAGTGGAATCCGATAGACCACATTGGTCATGCAGGCCACAAGCGGCTTCCCATGCTTGATGGGGAATGGCAGTTTCCCGTTGCTGTCATCATTCACAGCTGTGCAGTTTCCCGAGTTTGTTGGGTGCAGTAAGCACTACCCTGATATTGCCTTTCATGGCCAGCTTTTTAAGGCGGTGCGTAAGTTGGGGAACATAGGGCAGTGCCACGCATCTTTCCCGTTCGTGAGCTTGTCGCTCAGTCGTCAGCTTAAGGCCCCCCGCTTTAAACCTTGTGTATGAGGCTGTCGGCGATTGATGCCACCAGTTCCACAAGAACTAATTCGAAGGGTAGCTAATTCGAAGAAAGTAATTGAATTTTTCTCGCAAGAAGATCTATCTGCATTTTGGGTCTATGCGGGCATTCTCGATTGACGTTGAAAATGTTTTCTAATTAATTCCCCAAAAATATTTTAATCACAGTGAAGGAGAGCATAGAAACTAAATGCACTGTAGGCTTTCAAAATGACCTAGGAGTCTCTCTGGAAAATTTTATATCGTTTTTAGAATTTTACCTTTCTAGTACCTTTGTTAATTTTGAGGGCGGGAAATTTGTTCAGCGCGAAGGCGTCTGCATAGGTTCGTGCATCGCCTCGTTGCTTAGTGAACTGTTTTTAGCGAGTTTGGAGAAACGCGTCGGCATAGGCTCATGCATCGCCCCGCTGCTTATTAAACGGTTTTTAGCGAGTTTGGACAAACGCATTGAAGCGCGCCGCAATGACAACACGATTTGACGAATCTTTAGATATGTAGACGATTTTCTTGTGGTAGCTAAAGGTGAAGACCACAGAAATGAGGATCTAATCCACCATACTCTAGATCTTTCTAAGTCCTGTGCCGGGGCTCTGAGTTTTACCCATGAACTTGAAAGTTATGGCAGCCTACAGTTTCTCGATGTTCTTTTTTTCTTTGGTGTATCACACGTTTGCGACATGTACCAGCCAAGGTCCAAAAAGAAAAAAGAAACTTTGAATTTTGATTCGACCCACTCCACATTATTAAAAAGGATTGCTAAGACCTGCCTTCTTGCAGCTCTAGAGAAGTCTTGCTCGCACAAGATGCTTGAGGGTGTCCAAAAGCAGGCGGGTCGCAGGACTGGGGCAGGTTTTCCTATGGAACTGGTGGCATCGATCGTCAAGAGCCTGATACACAAGATAAAAGCTGGGGGCCATAAGCTGACGACTGAGCGACAAGCTCACGAACGGGCAAGATGTGTGGCACTGCCCTATGCTCACCAGCTTAGCACCGCCTTAAGGTGGTCATGAAAGGCAATATCAGGGTAGTGCTTACTGCACCCAACAAACTCTGGAAACTTTGCAGAGCTGTGAATGATGACTGCAACGGGAAACTGCCATGTTCCATCAAGCATGGGAAGCCGTTTATGGCCTGCAGGACCAATGCGGTCTATCGGATTCCACTATCTTGCGGAAAATGCTACATCGGTCAAACTGGCCGTTGTATCAACGTTCGCCTCATGGAGCACAAGAATCTGGCAGCTGCTATACCAGGCCCTGGACACTTGGCGCCACACTGCAAACCATGTAAGTATGACGAAAAAACTTGTACCCCTTTGTTTGAGCAAACATGTGTGATATCTGTAAATGCAGACCAGAAGGAGCGAGAGGTATTGGAAGCCTTTCTTATTCACATGGAGAGGCAATCGTGTGTGAGCAAACCGAATGTTTACCTGTGTACTATAGATTTGAAGTTGCTATATTCGGAAGTGCCGTCACGCATGCGATTCGATTGTTGAATTTGTGGCCGATTGTCACCTATAAATTCGTGGTTCTTTTTGAGAATAAAGTCAGTTGATGTCTAGCGCCTGTGCTGTCTTCGTCTACCCTCGTCCCTGTTTTTTTTAGCGCTACTACTGGGCTTCTTCGATTATCCGCCTCTGGCAGCCCGCGGGTGGCCTGCGGGCTGCCCGAGCGCGCTCGATTTTCTCGGGTTGCTCCGCCCACTTCCGGTGGCTGCCCGGAACGCGTTCGTTTTTCTCTGGCTGGTCGGTTTCGGGCTGCCAGCCGGCGCCCAGACTCGCCAGGACGATTTTGTGCTGGCAGCGCTCGGGCAGCTAGCAGACGACAGAGAGGTGTGTGGTAGCGGGAAGCTCGCGCGGCCATTTTTATAAGGACTAGAAGGACCGCGGTTCTTCATGCAATGTTTTGCGCGATGCAGGCGCTTGTTTCGACTAGGCCACGGTGCATATCGACTGTGTCGCCTGCAATGGCACCTTTTGCGGTAGTTCTCGCTGTTTATTGATATGTTTTGCGTGCGTATGCGCGATCATATTTCGATCCTCTCACCACCTCGCAAGCACAATTGCTCGCTTCATATAACGATCTCATACTTCTGATTCACAAAATGTTTCGGGTGTTAATTTCTGCGCCCGGCGGATATTGCGATGGTGTTCGAGGCCTTTCACCAAAACAGCCGGATTCCAGTTTCGAGTACGCGTTCAGACGCGCACATATACGCATGTACTTAACGTGTTTTACGAAGTGTTGGTTGAGCGCGATACGGGGGCGTATGGTCTTCATTGCGTTTGGCGCAGTGCAAAAGTGGATATGCTTTGAAAAACGCTTGGCTGAAACATGTCCTTTATTAAAAACCCTCACGAGCACATTGCTCGAGACATCTCTGCAGGCATATATGTGGCCACACAGAATTGTCGCGCTCGACCAAGTGCTGATTCTGTCGTCGCCAACTGTTATACAGCTTCATGCTCGGCCCTTCTGCCACATATGCTCAAAATATCTGAGAAGTACCGCAGGCATGCACCTCCTCGGGTTTGGCTCATTTAAAAAAAAAAGAGAGATAAAAATGAGCTCTAGGGGTGATCGTCATGCAAACACACGCGGAACGTGAGGCGCCGACACGCAGGGCTTTATTGTAGCGACTTCATTCCAGTGCCAGTTCTCTGCTATAAAACTGCATTATTACAGAAACGATACGCAGCTAAATTTATACAGTGCACCCGATTGTTCTAAGTGGACGTTCAAGAAGCTGATATGCGCTTTTGCCGAGATTATGCGTTCCTTGCCCGCAGCAAACGCCGGCGGTCGACAGACTACAGTTGAACGAACGTATTCCGATTCTTTTCTGCTTACAGCTTACAGGAAGCAGGTTACGAGCGTAGAAATCGCAACGACCACAGCAGAGTCCACCAGGGTCGATCGTCGGCGGTCATACCAGTCATATATACTTACTGCGTAGTAAGCAAACACGCAATAAACCGAGAGTACGGCTTGTCGCTTGATAAACAACGCACGGGCAGTTTTTCCGTCCTATGTGGTGTCGAATGAAACACGTACGCAGCCCTCAATAACTGCAAGTCGTTGTTTGGGATACCAAGCAGCCTATTTCTACCGTACGCGTGCGTAGCAATGAGACGCAGAACGCGAAGCTAGAGAGAGCATCTGCCCTCCGTGATCCGCGACTTGCTTGCCGCCGTGATTGCCGGCCGGCTGGTTCCGGTGGCCGCCAGCCCACGTGACCATTTCCTGTCAGAGACGAACTTGCGGGCCGCCAGAGGGCTGCCCGAGCGCGGTTAATCGAAGAAGCCCACTATGTCCTCTAAAGAAAGCTTCCCTGAATTTTACGTGGCTGTATGCACACCGCACCATATTGGAGATTGGCGTTTCAGGACTGCAGCATGTTGATTAGAATCGCATTTTTAGTGAAATGTTTACCTCTATTACATAGCTTAGCTATCCTACGAGGAAGGTGTTCAACGTTTTGCGGTGAGGTGTTTTTCTACAAGATTGTGTTCCGAAGTTATGGGGCTCGTTTCGTCCTGCGTGGTTATGCGTGGTCGCAATTATGTCGAAGATATAAAATTCATCTGATGTGAGTACTGTGTTCCGAGATGAACTCTCGGTTAAATGATGAGACCGTGATTTGGCATCACCTATGGTAAAGTAATTCATAGATGTCAGCAAGTGCTTTAAAATATTGTTCTAAAACTGTTTAGAATGTATTTTTTTTATGACAAGCAGGACACAGTTCGCCGAATATCTTATTCGAACTGTCAGCGCTTGCTCAACGCTGGAGTGCAAGAAACGCGACTGCACATTCTCCGTGGGTCACACGCATCTGTCTTAATGAGGCATGTGCGAGGGCACCACACTTCATTCATTGTTTTATTCATCACATTACCTCCCTATAAAAGACTGCAGGCTTGGTGCTACCGTCACATCTTCAGAAGCAGCGGCGGAGAGTGTACACGTTCCTTGTGTGCCTTGCTGAACCATGGTGAGAAACTTAAAATACAATTTGCTGTGTTCATTGATTTAAGGCCGCCATAGCATCTGGTCCTGCCATGAATGTCGTACATATCCCAATGACAGTGCTATAGCTAAGTTCTCATTGTTTGGCGACCTCCTTAAACTTCCGTAAAACACGATTCGTGCCAACGAAAAACGAAAATGAGGCATGCGACGGTAAATCAAAAACAACAATTTTTTGGCTATGATCAAGATCGTCAAACCACTGCATTACTAGAGGTTGTTCTTTATTTCGTGGAACAAAATCCTATTTGAAGAACAAAATCGGTCTTGCTGTTATGGCCGGACGGAAGTATTGCGTTGTTATGATAACCATATCAGATCACTGCTGTCATGCGCATCTAGACTAATCAAACTTGATTTGAGTAAGCGTCGGTTACCTGTTGGGCGGAATTTACGGCACATAATGCTGAAAGCTTACAAAAAACCTTTCAACTGTCACAGGAGATTTGTTATGGTGCTATAGTTTTTGGGGCCTATCTCTCCAATGTAATTGGAGAGATAGGATAGGAGAGAATGCTATCCCTCTATTGTTATTGTAGCCATACTGACCACTTCTATTAACGAACAAATGATTGACGTGCCGTGAACGTCGAGCGGGTAGCTAAAATAGTTTTTTTTTCTTCTAAAACGAAACTTAATATCTCGAGCCAGTATTTCAATTGCAGTAAAAAGTATAGCTTAAAAAACAACTTTAATTTTATTGGTGTGATCAGGAATAATTAAAATCGGTGTTCTGAACAAATGGGAGTAAGAAATTCTTTGAAGCAAATACTAATTAGCAGTGATGGTGTACGTAAATACTCGGAGAAAAATTCTGTGGAAGGTAGAAAACAGTAGGCTATTGTCTTTATACCATGCCAGCTTGCGTTATTTATAACTGCAAGAGAATGAGCACAGACGTGAAGACTCCAGCAATGATTCGCTACAGAGGCTTACACTAACACAATAACCACGAATATTTTGAAATTAAATAACTTTCAGAATATTTAATTATGTCTTCAGCCCTGCTCCACAACTATGATAAACCAGCTCCCTCAAATAAATACAAAGTAGAAAAAATGAACGTTTCTTCTGTTAGTGGAAAAAGCTACAGGAAACTTTGTTTCCAACATTGTGAAAAGCGCTTAAATTATTCGGCTAAGAAGTAAGCGCAGGAGAGCTGCGTTGCAAGCAAACCCAGTCAATCGAAGTTGTCTGCCCCTACTTTCAGCGATGGGGCCTCGACTCTAGTCTTTTATCCTTTCTTATTCTTGCTGAAGTCACCTCTCTCGTGTTGTGATTGAGCGCCATGTCCAGGCCACGCGCTCATTCTTGACATAAAGACAGTATGTTTTGCGAATCA
This sequence comes from Amblyomma mixtum, assembly GCF_055824585.1. Classification (NCBI taxonomy): domain Eukaryota; kingdom Metazoa; phylum Arthropoda; class Arachnida; order Ixodida; family Ixodidae; genus Amblyomma; species Amblyomma mixtum. The sequence goes on along the minus strand of NC_143021.1, from coordinate 183,227,776 downwards.
TGAACCTGCTGTGTACTGAAAACCCACGTTCTCTCTCATTCTATGTTTTCATCTTATTTACTTCGACTAAATGTAAAAACTCAGCATATCGTTTACTATCTGGCCCAAATCTGGCAATCCATCCTGAACGACGAGGAAATATATCGAATGCCCGTAAGAATGACGCCTTTCTTGACGAACTGAGCTCTGTGCAGAGCAGGACGGTGGAAGAGGCTGCTCGGTTCCCTCGATTAGCCGCCACTAACAAGCGATACCGGCGGTGGCTTACCAGAGTAAGAAACACCAAAATTAAGGAAACAATTCAATCTCTATTTTCTCCACCTCAAGAAGAGTCAGGCCCGTCGCAGCCAAGTTGAACACTGCCAAAGATTGTGGTTTGGGAGAAAGATCACTTGGTATGTACATTTGAATCAAATCTATGCCATGCAGGCACTCGTGCTGAGGGCAATGGCGTCCGGTCTCACAAATCCGGAAGTGTTAATTCCTTTCCTCCAAAACAGCAACCAGTCTCGAATGTAGAATTACTTGAACGTCTGGCAGGGGAGTCGATTGTCACTGATTCTTTAAAAATGCAGGTATGGCAGAGGATTGAGCGATAGTGTAGAAGTGCATCATGAGACTCGCTTGCAAGATGGCCGGAGGTCGAATCTTGGTACCATTCTAATGTTAATTCATAAAAAATCATCATCGTCACCGTTATCAATGCGGTTACTGCAATGAACAGGCCTCTCATATATCTCTGCATTTAACCTTCTCTTGGGCTACTTCCCTTACTTCCCTGCCGGTCGATGCTCGCGCGATCACCTTAAAATTGATCGCGACTGTACTGGAAAAAGATAATTTATGATCTGCGAAATACGATCCACTCGATTCCTATTCTAGATTCATCACTATTGTGATGCGGATATGCGATAACTGCCATCGCTACGTAAACGTATTTCTTTACCACATCCAATACTTCACTGCCGATTGTAACCTTACGTTTCCTTTGGAGACTGTTGGACGTTACTTTGGTTCTTGCGCATTCACTTTTACATCCACCGTGCTAAAAAGGTACGCATGTTTATATAATTCAGTAACGCCGCCTGCAGCGTGGCTTCAACTTTCCGATTAGACGATCCCTCCACAATACAGGTCTATGTCACCGTGCTGTATTATTTCGCTACCGCTTCCTCTAAATTATAATACCCCTACTTATCCTTTGCCGACTATCTCCAGCTTCTGCAGAGCAAGAGACCAAGGCGGCGGTCCAACCTTTGATCTCTGAACGGCAACTAACAATCTGTGCAATCCCTGGAGTGACCTTACGCAATTATAACGCAATAGCCTTGTCAAGTGAGATCAAATGGCTGGCGAAATGACGCTCTTTTGTCTACGGAGACGATAATCGGCCAATGAAATTGTTAATTACGGGACGAGATAGCGCTATTTAGATTTCAAGGGCTAAACAGTAGTATTCTGCTGCCAGGAGACAAACGAACGAACAAACATAATTTCACTCCTGGGTCCGTTGCTTTGGTCTGCTATAAGTCCCCCACCTTTGATGGCATGATTGTTTCAAATGAAATTGCGCCCCTTTGCATTCAGTGTACATGACAGTAAGCAAGAAATAACGGAAATAATCATGTAGGAATGTTCCTCAACAAGAGAACTGCAGCTATCCTTGCGGAGGCCAAGACAACCGCGCGAAGAGAGGATGAGGGGTATCCGAGCGAGGGGCAAATGGTGTCGAGCTTATATGTGCACCACGCTTGTCAAAACAGCCATGAGAGTTACCTAAGTTGGCCGCCTACAAGATATATCCAATTTCATCTCGTATCTGTCAGGAACCGGCTTTTTACAGTGCGGAATTGTAGCGCGGCTGTGCAGAGGCAAAAATCTCGCCACCGTCGCATTCTAAGTCGCCACCGTAGAATGTGCTTTTTGTAGGCTTCGGCACGTTTTTCATTCATAAAATGACTTCCCTACAGTATATGGTAAAACAAGCTCTAGAAGTGACATTATTTTTCCGGCGGTATCACGAGCAGTGGGGCTCTTTCATAAAGTTGCAAAGCGGAAAGTCAAGTAAGCGATCTTTCTCGAGAGCAGTTTGACGGCGCTATACTGGTTAAGAGTTGTAGAACATGTACTCTTGTATTTTTTGAGGGGCTGTGCTCCCTTATCGTGTAACCATGGGGTCCAATAAATTTCTCTTGATACATGGGCTGACGTTCAATTTGGACGGCCTTCATTATCGCAGCATAGTCTTGCGTGGTACATTCGTACATAAAATTTATAGTGCTAAATTTATTTACTACGTCGTAATTTACTGCGTTCGAACACGTAAAGGTCGTCCGCTCTGCGGAATTCGGCTACGGAAATCATACCGACCTTTATCTCAGGTGTTAAAAATGAAAATCTCTAGTCATCAAAAAAAAACCGTCTGGTATAAATGAAAAGTGATGTCGACAATATATGTTGTCATTTTTTTGCGCTATTTCATTTCATTTAGGTGGTCTTGTAACAGCAAAAGATGATTTAAATGTTCGATTAGAACAGATACTAAAATCTAAAACAATATACCTGCAGGTGCATTGCTCACATACCTAGGCACAGTAAACACGTCTGAAAGTAAGGATTTGCGGAATTATTTCTCACAGCGCTGCTGATTTCATCCCTTAGTATTCCACTTCTTTCCTCTTTCTCACTGGGGCCGCCACTGTAGCTCAGTGGTTATGGTGCTTGGCTGCTGACCCGAAAGATGCGAGTTCAATCCCGGTCTCTCATAGCCTGAGTCGCTTTGGGATGTTAAACCCCATAATCCAAACCAAACCAACTTTTCACTGGAGTTATCTGGCTTACTTTCAATGACCCGCATGAAATGTAAACTCCTTTCTTTTGAGGACAAGAGCAAATTTCTTGTATGAAAGATTTGTGCTTCAAGGCGGAAGCTGGTCTGCTGTGCAGAAAACTAAAACTAATGTTGATCAGTCTAGCGAGGCAACAACCGTTCACAATTGGCAGCGACGGGCTAGAAGTAGTAAGGGAATATGTCCACTTAGGCTGGCAGTTACCTCTCACCCGGATCATGACAGGGAAATAACTAGAAGGATAAAAATGGGTTCGAGCGCATGTGGCACGTTCTCTCAGAACATGAATTGCAGTTTACCAATATCCCTCAAAAGAAAAGTATACAACAGCTGTACTCATCTACGGGGCAGAAACGTGAAGGCTAACGAGGAGGGTTCAACCTAAGTTAAGGACAACGCAGCGAGCTATGGAATGAAAAATGCTAGGAGTAACATTAAGAGATCGTAAGCCAGCGGAGTGGATAAGAGAATAAACGCGTGTTAACCGCTTCTAGTCGATATCAAGAGGAAGGCAGGTGCTTTGGGTGTGCTTGTAATGCGAGGGCAAGATAACTGCTGGTCCCTAAGGGTAACGGAATGGATTAAAGAGAAGCCAAGCGTGGCAGGCGGCGGCAGAAAATTAGGTGGGCGGTTTAGATTAAGAAGTTTGCGGGGATAGTCTGGCCGCAACTGAAAAAGGACAGGGTTAATTGCAGAGGTATGTGAGAGGCCTTTGTCCTCCAGTTGGGGTAGTCAGGCTGATGACAAAGATGATGATGTGCTGTGCAAAATTCACGGCAGGATATCTCGAACACCAGGTAACTGGTGGTGTAGTTTTCTGCTCCTGCTACGCGAAAATGCGTATTTTAAAGAGCAAATCAAGTATGAAGCCTCACCGCCATAAAATATTCATCATTGCTCGTAACTATCGTGGAACATAATTATGGCGGTACCATACAAGCTTTTACTTGTTTCTGAGTACAGATGGCTATATTTTGATTTTCTGTAATCACGCGATTTATTTGTGCAAAAATTTGAGTTGCAAGATTAGGGTCGAGTAGTTTAAATGTTATGCCTGTAGAAATATATGCCATTGGTGAAGGTCAATGTAATCAACGCGTTGTTTGCGTGTTCCTGTTCCGCAAATGTCGCTAAGGACATGATACACAGGATAGATATCACCCTATCCTTCTGAAGAGGTTTCCGGGATAGCACCTGCGATAACATTTAGAGAACTGCTGTTATTAAATGCACCTTTCCTATATAATCATTATTGGTACACCCTATCGAACTTGTGCAGAGGGCGTGCCCTTGGCAGGAGTACGGCGATTAGAAAAAATGAGTCGATTATTGGACAAGAGTATACGTCATCCAAAGGCGTTGTCCGCAATACTTTATTTCTAAGAGAAAAACTTGCATGAAATGTACGACACCGGATACTTCACTTTACTTTATTACCTTAAAGACCCCCAGTTAGGCGGTATTACATAAGGGGTGGGTACAGATAGAATAAAGCTTTATGTAGAAAGATGTTAATTCGTTAAATATGGCAGTTATACAATTCAAAAATGCTCGTAAAAATACGATACTCGTGCCTTATTGCATCATCTCCGTATTATCGTGCTACCACAGGAAGCAAGCATCCCTTAGAGTAGAATGCTGCAGTTGTTAATGTATAAGGAATTTGCAGATACTCATGTTCTTCAAAATATACTAACACATAACTACGCGCTCCGGAGCCAGAATACTTCCGGAGCATGATAGCATGATATTGGCAACGGATGACCTCAATGAAGTACATGACCAGTTAGCCTGTAAATTCTAAATACATGGCGAATCTTCGGCTTGCGCTTTATAACCCGAAGGAGTTTTTCCTCATTAATAAAAAGTTTTTCTTCGGCAGTTTAGTGTATTTATTACCAACGAATTCCCTCAGAATCGATATCGTTCATTTCTTGAAAAGTAATCTTTACAAATGTGTCAAATAAACACTGCCATCAGTTCGCCACCATTTTAAACCTTTGCTGGTACGCGTTATGTTAAATGCTATCTGCTTATTCAGAGGCCACTATTTATAAAAAATACAACACCAACAGCCCAAGACATGCAGGAAATCAGACACGCCGAAGATTTTCACTCTCGCAGAATTGCAGCACTATTCTTCTACAAAACTCCAATATTATGCCCAGATGATGCTTGTAATTATCACCCCATGCTTCTTCCACTATGGAAAGCTAGGTATTGTTTACTACGCATTTGTCGTACTTATGCATGTAACTATTTAAGGCAGATAGTGGACGCATATCCTGACTACGAAAGCAAAATAACCAGCAGAGTAAGAACCAGGCCAAATTCATTCTGCCAGATCTCTGATTTGTTGAATTGAAAGTAGCATATATCCCCGAAGTGGAAAGTATAATGGAGCTAAATCTTGCTAATACTAATCCTGAGGCAGAAGCCTAGAAGGTGAAGGGAGTGGGTTGAACTTAAGTTCAGGACAGCGCAGTGTGCTTGGAAAAAAATACATCTAAAGTTAAGAGGCACGAGAGAGCCGAATTAGCTAGAAGAGAAATGCTAGCTTTTGTTATCCTAGTCCAAATTAAGACAACAATTCATATCGACAGGTCATGCAAAAAGAGAAAGCAATAGAGCATAAGTGCTCTTAAGAGTAATTTTAGCAAATTTTTCTAGGCAACAAAAAGCGACCAGAGCTCATTTTGTCCAACCGATTGGGCTAGTTTGTGGCTGTGTGAACGGACTTTCATCGAAGTATTTTTCTCAGTACAAAATTCTTGCTGTTGTGAGCTCCATGTCATGTTTTCGCGAAGAAGCAAAGGTTGGTTGGAGTTGGAAGTTTTTAACTCGGTGTGAAACATGGCAAATGGCAAACGTCAAGTTAGAATATGTCAGTTTTGTTGCTAGTCCATTTGACTGCATTATAAAAACTATTGAAAAATTTTGCTCGTTTTATTGGTTCAGTTAAGTATTGAACAATTCTGTTTTAGAAGCTTTTTCACAAAAATGCCGTTTGTGTTTCAACTGCAATGTATTTTCCTATTTCACAGTTTGCTGCAGTTTATGATAAAAAATTTAGGAATTTGTAAAACGCATATTTTTGAAAAACTGCTTCCAAAATTAAAAAAAAAGAAAGTTCTTCCTGTTGAGACCTAACTAAAGAGACACGCTCCTACAGCCAAAACTCTGCCATATGACTCAATAGGAAAACAACGTCTTCGCTTCAAATCTAAGAGTTTCAACTGGAGCTTATTTAGTTTGAGGGGAAACAATTTTTGAAGTACATAATCAGCTACACTGGCAGACATTGCACTATAGTGCTTTTAATGCAGAGCACGTACTATCAAGCTGATTATAAGCTGCAATGCGCAGGGTGTATAGAAACTCAGTTTTCGAAGCACTGCGGTCCGACTATTGCTGTAAATGAAGAGCTAGCCGTCAACACGAAGTAATCTTAATGTTTGTGGATGTTGATAGTCTTTGTTAAGGGGCATTGATCCATCATAAAGCGGGACATCGGACGCCTTGTAAGTATTATTGAGCTCTAGGACTACATCTAAAGAATTTTTCGTGGAAAAAGGGTCAAAAACGTGCAAATCTCTCAGGTTCTTTAGCAAAAAGCGGCTCATGTGTGACCAATTTGTCAATCTTCTTTGCTGTTAAGACCGATAAACCAGATGCACCGTTTAAGGCCATAGTGAGTGAGAAGGATAGGTGGCAGCAACACATCAGCCGCTTTTTGCTTAAGAACGTGAGAGATTTGCACGTTTCTGACCCTTTTGCCACGAAAAATTCTTTAGATGTAGTCGGCGTGTTGGAGAGGGAAAAGGAGGTTGGTTACGCCTTTTCTGTAGATGTTTTAGATCTTTTTTACTCTGTGCCCCATAGCGACCTGTTCATTACTGTTTGACAATGTATTGAAGCAAGCGGCACTATTGCATTTCAAAATAAGGCAGGGGTGAGTGTTGATAATTTTATGTCTCTTTAGAGTTTTATATTAAGTCCACCTTCATCCAGTTTGACAACCGGCGGTTCCTACAATTCCAAGGCATTTGCATCGGCTCATGTGTCACGCCAGTTTTATGTCAGATTTTTTTAGCATCCATTGACAACATTTCGGCATCACTAACTGACGACGGAACTGTCCTAAAGATTTTTAGATATGTTGATGATTTTTTAGTGATTTTAAAGGGCCGTGACACAGGCCGCTATGAGGAGACTGCCATGAAAATTTTAGAAATGTTCGCACAACATGGAAAAGGGCTGTCTTTCACATTTGAGCTTCCAGAACAGGACTGCCGCCAGTTTTTGGACATTAATATTAAGCGGGGGGACGGAAGTGTGTGCTGGTGCTACCTGCCCAGGGCCAAGAAAGATTTTTTACCGTATGATTCGGCTCAGTCAAAAACTGTTAAGAGGGCTTTTGCCACCCTTTCTATGGAATCAGCACTCCTCAAGTCGTGCTCTCACATGATGCGGGCGAGCTTCCAGGGCGAGGTGAACAGACTGCGTAAAGTAGCGTTCCCTGACCACGTCTTGGCTGCCGTAACCGAGGCATTGCTGCAAAAACTTAAGGGCAAGCCAAAGGGGTAACGGCGGAAAGAAACTTCAGGTAAAGCCAAACCAGTGGTGATACCGTATATACAAAAAGTGTCCCACAATTAAAAACGAGTTGGCAACAAGTACGGAGTCACCATGGCCTTCTCCGCCACCTTCCAATTGGCCAAGATGTGCCCCAAGATTAGCAGCGGTGCTAAAGAAACATGTGGGTGTGGGAAGAAGCACTCAAAACCCTACGTAAGGTGTGCCACGGGAGTGGTCTACGAGATCCCCCGTACAGTGGCAAGTGTACGTCGGTCAGAGTGGACGCTGCGTCAACGAGCGCGCCGGAGAACATACAGGGTCTGTTCTGAAAGTAGTGGGACTGGTTTTTTCCTGAGCGAACGGGTGGACGAGAGGCGGTCTGCGTGTGCAGGATCTTTGAAGGGGGATATTTGGAATGCTGCGGAAAATCGGCAGTCGGCTCTCGGCCGTTGAAGAGAGCAGGCCGCTTGTACTGTGAACCCCTGTCGAAACGGCTCGTCACGCAGAATCATGGAGCGTTTACTGGATCACCGATACGCGATCAAATTTTGTGTAAATCTTGGTAAAACAGCAAAGAGACTCGCGACATGATTAAGGAGGCCTGCGGTTACGCTGCCATGCGTAGATAAGGTGTTTTTTGAGCGGCACAAGCTGTTCCGAGAACGTAGGGATAGAGTGGAAGACGACGACCGCTCCGGAGGCCCTTCGACCAGCAAGATCAACGAAAATTTGTAGCGAGTGAAACATTTACTGACTAGTGCGAGTGGTCGTAGGATGAGTATCAGAATTATTGCTGATGAATTGAGCATTCCTAAAACCCAAGTTTTTGAGGTCGTGACAGAAAACGTAGCCATTAGGAAAGTGTGCGCGAACATGGTGCCGGGAGTGTTGTCAGAGGAGCAAAAGGCCAACCGGAAAGCTATCTGCCAGGATCTTCTTCATGTGAATGAGGACCCCGATTTTTTGCCCAGCACAAGCGGGCAACGCTGCCTCAGCTCCCCTACAGCCCCGACCTGGCCCCGCCAGACTTTTTTCTATTCCCGAGTATAAAATCGACGCTCAAGGGGAAACATCACGGATCGGTAGAGGCGGTTCAAGAGGCCGTGACGAGGGAGCTCCAGGGAGTTCCGATGCACGCATTCCTGGAGGCGTATGAAAACTGGAAATCTCCCTGGGAGCAGCGTGTAGGTGCGGAAGGGTAATACTTTGAAAAATTCTAATCGTTTGTACTATTCTCATGAATAAATTTTATAAAAAATGAGTCCTACTACTTCCAGAAGAGACCCTGTAGAAGGTCATTAGGGAACGCATCAGATTCGTTCGAAAATCTACCCACCCATTGCCGCTCTTGCATCGATGAAAATAAAAAGAACTGTGTAGCATGACTTGCGGAGATTAGAATTCTAACCAGAAGTAAAGATATTTTAGCTTGCCAACTGACAGAAGCCTTTTTTATCAAAGAGAGGGGTAACAGGTGCGTCAGCACCATTTATATCTCCCTACGAAAAAGTGAGCAAAGATTGTTAAAAAATACTCGATTATGAGAAGTTATCGTCCGTGCGTGTGCGTGTGTTTTTTCCATGTAAGGAATACGCATACGTTCACCTTCTTCGGGCTATATATATGCTGCATGTCGCTTTCAATAAACTTAATTGGAGTCAGCGCCCGTCCTCTCCGTATTTATGGGGGGTTTCTGTAGAATTTAGCGCTGTTTTTACTTTCCTGAACACAATATCTATAACGACTGCGTAGCAACCATATTACTTCATAAAGTCAGCAATAAAATGCTATTTACCGCCTGTTTACAGAAGGTGTTGCGGGACCTGAATTGGGGACAGTTGGGGATTAGAGGTAATAGAAAATACCTAAGAACTCTGCGATTCGCTGTAATGTTGCCTTGCTTAGCCACTCAGGTGATGAGCTGCAAAGCATGCTCATTCAGTTAGACAGCTAGAGCAGAACGATAGGTCTTGAAATTAACATGCAGAAGACCAAGATAATGTTCAACACTATCGAAAGGGAACAGCAGTTCAAAATTGGTAACGAGGTGATGGAAGTGCTAAGGGAATACGTGTGTGTATATAGGGCAGGTAGTGCCTACTGATCGGGATCATGAGAAAGAAATAGACGAATAAGAATGAGGTGGAGCACATATGGCAGGCTCACTGAGATCATGAAGGGCAGTTTGCCAATAACCCTCAAGAGAACAGTATATAAGATCTGTATCTTACTGGTACTGACCTACGGGAAAGAAATGTGCAGGCTAACGACAAGGGTTCGGCTTAAGTTAAGGACAACGCAGCGAGGTATCGATAGTAAAATTATAGGTTTAACGTTAGGAGACCAAGTGGGCAGAGTGGGTGAGGGAGCAGACGCGGATTAATGGCATTCTAGTCGAAATCAAAAGGAAGAAATGGGCTTGGCCTGGGAATGTAATGCGAATGCATGATAACCGCTGGTCCTTAAGGGGAATTGAGTGGATTCCAAGAGAATGCAAGCGTAGCAGGCAGTGCCAGACGGTTAGGTAGGCAGATGGGATTAAGAAGTTTGCGGCGATACAGTGGGTGCAGTAGGCAAAGGACAGGGATAATTTCAGAGACATAGGAGAGGCCTTTGCCCTGCAGTGGTCGTAGTCAGGCTGATGATTAGGATGATGATGATGTAGGATTGGCCTGTTCGCTACTGAAACCAATTAAATGGCAAACCGTTCTCGTCAAAACAGTGATATTCCCTCAGTTCATCGATTCTGTTCATTTCTCATTTGGGGGTTTTCTACTTTGCCTCTAGTTTCCATATAAAGGCTAACAACGCAGATTATCTTTAGGCATAGTTTGCTCAGCAAACATTTTGCAGAGCTGGGTCTCTCAGTAGCAGAATTATATGATTGGTCAATTGATGCCACGCGATCCTGTCGACGTCATCAGGGTCCGTAACAGGAATTGACCAATGAAAGCGTATAGCCAATTCGAAATTTCTTAGTTGGCTAGTTGGGAGGTGACGTCGCCAAGGTGACGTGGCCCCAGAACGAATCGAAGAGCACGTGTAATTTGCAGTCCGAATGATTATGCGAGAGAGATAACGCGACCTGGCTACGCGGGGACTGCCGGGTCAGCATGGCAAGTAGCAGCCTGCTCACCGGGTTGTAAGCTAGGTGCCTCCCGCTGCAACGAAATTAATTGAAATATATTGAATGCAATCAGTTGCCATCTTCTCATCATGACGCTGCGCATGAGCCTTACGGGGGCTGGGAAAGAGCACCTTTTGTCTGAGAAGCTACACTGGATGCTGTGTTTGACACAGTCGTCTGCCACAGCACTGGCGCATATCTCTGTCGCTGCACCACTGCGCTAGTAGGGGTATTAGGGCTGGCCATTATCGTTGGATGCGACTCAGAGGACCATGACGTAATCAGCCACACGTGAACACACGCGGACCGATTATTAGAGAGCAAATGTTCAAAAATATGAGGAGCCAAAACTTTCGGTGTAGGCTCGCCCCCAGAGCTTCCGAAAGACCCCTGAAATTTGTTATGTATGCCCACCATGGAAAATGCATTGCGAGTGGCTTGAGGTGAATTAATGCATGGGACTACTGTAATCCGATATAATAATCGAGTATCAGGCTCTCTAAAGCTATAGAAGGTGATAACATGCCTATCATATAAGAGCGATGTAACCAGTCCCAACTGGAGGTTTGGTGGGCAATTTGATAGATGAACACTAGACACTCATTCTAAACACCATAGCTCGTAAACTAAACTGTATGAGATTTTCCTTTCGAATAATGGGTTAAGAACTTCCCCACTTGAAACTCAATGGATGGCTTTATGACTTTACTTGGCTTCACTTCTCATTTATACCACCGGTGCCTCGTTTCAGCCAAAGAGAAGGTCGTTATATTTCTAAGTAGCCAGTTTTATATACCACTGAGTTTCGGCGTCTAAGGACGCTACATTTCTGTCGTCGTTTTTCTGGGGCCGTAAGGGCCACAGTTTCTGTTGCATTAAAATATCATATTCGTAACCAAAATCATAACTTTGACTGGGGGAATTTATTCGGACAATTTTGCCATAGAGTATAAACACTTCCGCATACTGGTGCTTGGCAGAGCTAACGGTTGTATAGTTGTACTGCAGGCTGTTTTCGTAACTGCGAAACTAAAGTTGCTTGAAGAGGGTTCACTCAACTGGCAGCAGGTAGGAGCTCCGTCCATAGCCATTTTAGAAAAGATTGCCCAAGCTTAGAATTGCATGAAAGTTAATTTATACGCCCTTAAAGGACCGTGATTTCTACCATCCTCGGTATACTCGTAAATTCATGCAAAAGGGCATCCCCAAAAAGGAACACCGAATCTGCAGCCGTCTTTAATGTAAGAGTGGTGAATGCATTCATTTATTGACATCGCGCCCCTGGAGATTTCCCGGCCGCAAGCGGTTTTCGCAACTGCATCTGAGAAACCCTGCATGTACTTGCAAAAACAGAGTTCTAATTATTACTGTTCTTCTGGTAAGAAATGCTTGCAGCTTCATAAGTTAAATTGCATGTATCCTTTCAGACGTCACACATTTACTGGTAAAAACGAAACTCTCGCTTAACCACTGAGCTACACTAAAACTAACTTCATGGTCGGATATAAGGTCTTTATAACTTACGGAGACTTCGCAGGCAAACAGTGAAGAGAGTATTGTGGCTTTTACAGCAATGCACGCATTTTGTGAGGCTTCCAAATGTCGAGCGGTCCAGCGTTTAGTATACTCGTAAACTTGCTGTGCTGAATTTATGTGGCAATTGTTCTGTTGTGGCTTTAGGTGTCGTAAACGGCCCAAAGTTAAGGGTGCCGCAGGTTTCTTGAAATCAGCTGGGGGAGCTGTGTTGTGCGCTCATAATGACAGGTCATTATCGTGTGTACCCATGAAAGTATGCTAAATAATTCTTTCTGCATCCCATCATGAGGAGATGGATTCTTTGAAACTGCATTCAACAATACAAGGTTTTCTTATATACCACTTTGTGTAGAGAGTTTTACTTGTGGCTAATTGCCGATTAAAGGGGCGTAGTGGTTTCAGTTAGTGACGTCTCTATCTTGTGTTAATGTACAAAGTGGCTTCCAGAATAAAAAAAACGTATACCACAGCTAAGCATGGTAGGTCCTTTTTTTTTTGTTTTCAATGTTTAACATCAGCAATTTGAAACTCCTGTTTTTGAGCTCCTCTACTTTTTCAGGCTCTGATGTGGAACCCTGTGAAGTGCACTCTCACGCTAATGGTTTTGTGGTGCCTTACAACGAATGAATGGTTTGGGTCGTCGGCAGAAGCGACAGAAAAAGACCTGACTTTCGATGGAGGTACGTCATGGTGAATGAAATGGCCAGAGTGCTGTTCCTTTTTAAGAATTATTTAAAGAAGGATGCTCATGCTTATCTTCACCGTAAGCGCATACTGCCTATAAGTCAAACCCTAATTTGAAGCCTAGAGCAGGCTGAATTGAATTCAGCGAGTATTTTTAGATAGTCGCAAATGACCTACTTGAAGAGGGAAACAATTTAGGTGAGAGGAATGACAGCCATACACCACAAATGGCCGTGAGAATAACAGCAGAAAATTATTTACGTCCCGGGGCTGGCAACGCAGCGTTGTACTGAGCGTCAGCTCTTGGAGCGTTAAATGGCCGGCTAGACTTCGTTTCCACAGGCGCCGAAGCTACAGAAAATCGAACATTTAACAGTTGCCTGCTAACAGCCTATTACGGAATGCTTGTGAAAGGCCTTTGTGCTCCTTCTGGTTGCATTTATTCACGACGTCACCTTGGTTTGGCTTGTGTGGCACAAAACATAGGGTCTTCATGCTGAAGCAGACTTCTTTGAGAACAAGGTGGACGCATCATTACGACCCTGCAGTGCAGGGTCGTAATGATGCATCCACCTTGTTGAAGCTTCGTGGTCAGGCACTACGCACCCTTCATGTCAACGCCTTGTGGCCAACCACTCTGAGCTGCACGGAGTAACAATAGTAATAGGCGCGCAATAAGGAGCTTCGTTCGCGCTTTGGTATTGGTCTTAAGCAGACCGTAACTATTGTTCAGCCTTAGACAAGACTAAATAGGGCTAAAATATCCAAGCAACTTATGCGCTCTTTTAGCGTGAAACTATAAATAGGATTGAAACAGAAACAGCAGTAGAAGTACACTACGAGAATTTTCGTATCAAGTCAAGTCAATTTACAATTACAGCATTGCTATTTGCAGCACACATTTCCCTGCCTTGCCAGCCGTCTAGACTTGCAGACACTAATTTGACAGTCAAATAAAAAAAAAAACGCCACGCGTGGTACGTACCCTCCGTGGACAAGCTTTGCTTTATTATGAATTTTTTTCTTACAGATGGATGCCACTACAAGGATACGAATTTAAAACACAATGGCGAAGGCTGGGACTCACGCTGCGTTAAATATATATGTGACTCCCAAAAAAAAATGCTCACACTTCTAGGGTAGGTTTCTCTTATTGCCACTATACCATTGCCTGCATGCTAAGCGCATATGCATGGGTAACACTCATTAAAATATATATATTTCCCTATATATATTTCGAAATATTCGCTCCGTTAAAAAAAAACACATGTATTTGACTTGACGTTTCGATCACAAGACGGATCTTTTTCAAGAGTGGTCTGTCTTTGCTGATGTTTTCCTTTTTATAGGGATTGCGCACAGAACAGGTGAGCGAAGAACAGAAATAAGTTCGTAAAAGAAGAATACAAGTAAAAACAAAGAAATAAGCATGCCTACAAAAAGGGCAATGGGACCCACACGAAACAAAATGGCCTACTGCTTACGTGTGCTGCGCACTCTCCATTTTTTTTGTTGCTTGTACACATCTCGAAGAATTTTCTGACTATGTTTGCAATGCACTTGAAAGTATTTCATATTGTGTTAGCCTTATTTCGGGGCTTAACAAAGGCATTTGACATCATAGAGCATACAGAACTACTGGAAAAATTAAGCTCACTTGGGTTCTGTGGTCATTTTAACAAGTTTTTCTCAATTATTTTACAGATATCCTGCAGTCTCTGATTGTTGATAATATGCGTGAAGATTAAGAAAATGTTAAATTCGGTGCACCTCAAGGTGCACCGCATTACCTTTACGCACCGTTTTTAGCGTACATGTGTCCGATTTGAATTTATTACAGCTTAAGTGAAGCATTTTTCAATACGCTGACGATACAGCGCCAGCACTTGATGCTAGTGATTATCGTACAGGCGTAGAATAATTTCGAATACATGTAAGTGGAGGGTCGTGCCTGTCGTGTGTGTTCTTTTCCTTTCGTCTCCGTCTTGTCGCGCTTTCAAACCGCTTGTCGCGCTTACATCATGAACGATGTAAGTGCAGCCGTTGACTGCTTCTCGCAAAATTTCTTCTTTTTAAACGTTAGCAAACCAAAACTGACCGGCTTCAAAAACCCTCATAAAATTGTTGCTTTAAACCAACCACTGTATCTTCACACGTCACATTGTTATCAGTGTAATTGTAAATGTATGCAAATAGAGCGAACAGTTCTTTATCTGGGCATCCACTTTGACCAACAGCTTATGGAGTGACCACATCATCTACCTCTCTAGAAAGATAAGGGCCATTACGGCTGTGATGTATCATCTTCGTGGCAAATTTCTGCTTCATTTTAGACGACTGATGTATACAGCATAAGTAGAATCTGTTTAAAAGTACGACATTACTGTATATGGTAGCTGCTCCGGGTACAAGATGCATTAAATGTTATCCTAAAGAGAATAGTGAACATTCTATCTTACGGCACCGAACGATACTCGGTAGACATGAAAGAGGAATACGATGAGTTAGGCATTCCTCAGATTCCTGTACTGTTTTATTTTGTTGTGTTAACACGGTATTATTATTGAAATGAATATGGCTCCCGTAAAAATGATGTCACCTTCAGAAAAACGGAACGTTTTGTGAAGCCACGAGTTCGCACAAACTATGGTAAAAAGATGCACAGTTATTCCGGTTTGAGGGTCTCGACTTCAGTTCATGATTCTCAGTTGACGTGAAAAGTGTGAAAGTGTTACGTCGCCGCCTTGGTGAGAAGTCATAAGGCGTCAGGTCTTAAGTTGTGACGTCATGAAGTGTGACGTCGTGCTTATGCATTTCTCCATTGCGAGAGCCGCCGTGATCTCTAACGTGTTTTTTTTATTCACTAGAACGCTTACTTTTCCTGCGCATAGTATGCAAAATGCCAACACTTAGCGCGAAGAATTCTGATACAATTCGGAGTGTTTTTTTTTTTTGTAGCCAAATCGTAGTCACTCGCAGTCAGCGGCGAAGGCATAAAAATGAGAGCTATGACAGTCCAGCACGAGTACGCCAATCAGTGCGGGGCACCCTCACACCAGCTAAAGCGTATCCCTGTTCGAGATGCGACCGCATGTTGCGAAGAGGCCGAAGGACTTCATCGCCCTGAACCCAGCGAAACACGACCCGCTCATGAAAGACATGATCTACATTGGCAGCCGCGGGCCACAATACGCTGGTAGGATACGCTAAGGTCCTGAAGTGGGCGCTCGAGAAGCAGGAGGAGTAAACGAGGGCAGCATTAAAAATTAGGTGCTACAGCAGTTTGCTCTAATCATCCGCGTTTCGGTATTTGTACAGTGAAATTTAATCATTTTATTCGCATTGGGCAGGTATTTGCTCGAGTATGGTCAAGTGCTTTGCATTAAGTACTCCCTTTTTATTTAGCGGTACAGTATCGTCGAACTTCAGGCTGTTCTGTGTCTATTAGTTGCCCAATTATTATCATTGTAGCGAAGCAATAGTAGGCATTTTAATTCATGGTAAATTTACGCAAATTCCTTCTCCTTAAAGGGGCACCACGATGGTTTACTCAGTGCCGACTGCTATCATTAAATACATTCATCCCGTATTCCGGAGACCAGTGCAAAAAGAATTAGTGAAATCGGAGCACGCAACTGAAAGTTATTTCATTTTGAAAATTCCAAATATAAAGATCAGACGATAATGCGTCTCACTTCAAATTTCACTCACCCAGTGCTGAGTCTGGGCGCTGCCAATTAAAACCGCGCCTGGCACGCACGCAGCGGAAGTCTAGCACGCAATTCTTGCTTTGCCGGGGAAGCCCATAGCCACGCTTTTTGACTGTGTCGTCCCTCCGTGTACGCGCCATGGACAAGGGAGGCGTGACGAACATAATAAGCTCCCCGATGATTCTTTGTTGGTAGGAACATAGCCCTTCAACGCTGAAAAAAAAAAAAAACATTGAAGGACTATGGTGAGAATGAAAGGCTGTCTCCCCCTCCCTTTCCCCACCCAACCTCGCTTCCCGTCTCCTCTCCGGCCTTTCTCTTCACATTTTTGGGCAAGGCGTGTCCACCGTTTTTTTTTTCTCACTGCCTTATTGGTTTGGTTTGAACAACTGCCCTCGCCCCCACGAAAGCCTGAAGCGGAATAGAAGAGTCGCCTGTAGCGTTATTCTTATTAGTTTCCGTTCAATTTCACTGCTTCTTTCCACTTTTTGCGGCATGCGAAAAGCTTACTGTGCTGAAAAACATAATATTGTCACGACCAGAAGAGCCGCGAAGGTAGGCGTCGGCAAGAACCCAAGACTGGGAGCCTTCTTTTAATTATAGAGCCAGCTTCCACGACACCAAAACAGAACAAGCGCGCCGCGAGAGGCCACCGCCGCTTCGTCGTCGTCTTCGATTCAGCGCGGAGGCCGCGCGGCGCGTTAGGCGCGTGGCATTATTCCCCCCCGCGAAAGCAAACATCGTCTCGATGTGGAATGGGGTATGTACAGTGAGAGGAGGAGGAGAGAAAAACAAAAGAATAGGGGTGAGGTGAACTATACAACGTGCGCTAAATGAAATGCGGCGAGAGTCAAGGTCACACGTGGAGTAAGGGGAAAAAGGTAAGAAACACAGCGTGAACGCAGCGCTCAGTCACGCGAAAAGTACGGCTTTAAGCGCACTACATGCACAATTTCAGGCCGTTGACGCTGAGGGCCGACGATCACAGTTCCGTGGGGTACAACTTCATAGTTGACGCTGTTCAGGCGGCGCAGGACTCTGTACGGGCCAAAGTACCTATTTATAAACTTTTCGCACAATCCCTTGCGGCGCACGGGTGTCCACACCCATACGTGGTCGCCGGGCTCGTAGTGCACGTCCCTGTGCCGAAGGTTATAGTGTCGGGCATCGGCGGATTGCTGGTCCTTGATGTGCAAGCGGGCCAGCTGACGGGCCTGCTCTGCTTGCTCCACGAAGTGGCCTGCTTCAGGGGGGAGCTCTGCGCCGCCATACGGCAGCATGGCGTCTAGCATCATGCGGACCTCTCTGCCATACACGAGACGGAACGGGGTGAACTGGGTGGTTTCCTGCGTCGCGGTATTATATGCGAAGGTGACGTACGGCAAGACCTCATCCCAGGTTTTGTGTTCAACGTCGACGTACATCGAGATCATGTCCGCCAATGTTTTGTTGAGCCGTTCCGTTAGACCATTGGTTTTGGGATGATACGCTGTTGTTGGTCGATGCGCAGTATGGCTAAGCGTTACGACGTCGCGTAGAAGTCGGGCTGTAAACGCCTTGCCTCGGTCAGTAATGACGGCCGATGGGGCGCCGTGTCTAAGCACGATGTCGTGCATAAAGAAGTGGGCAACTTCGGCGGCAGTACCTCGAGCAAGGGCCTTTGTTTCAGCGTAGCGGGTCAAGTAGTCTGTGGCGACTACGATCCACTTGTGGCCGGACGACGAGAGAGGAAATGGCCCCAGAAGGTCCATGCCGACTTTGTCGATTGGTATTTGTGGTGGCTCGATGCACTGAAGCAGTCCAGGAGGCTTGAGCGCGGGTTTTTTCCGCCGCTGGCATTGCCGGCATGTCCGGACATAATGCTTGACACTTGAAGTTAGGTTGGGCCAGTAATATTTCTTCCGGATTCGGGATAAGGTCCGTGTAACTCCAAGGTGGCCGGAAGTCGGTTCATCATGGCAGGCAAGGAGGACTTCATCCCGGAGATCGGACGGTATGACGAGCAGGTAAGTTGTCGGACTTGAAGTAGAGTTCTTTTTATAAAGCACCCCTCTCCGCAGGCAGAACGATGATAGTCCACGAGCTAGGTATCGTGGTATTTCAGGTCGCCCGCCTTCGAGATGTTCGATGAGCAGACCCAGCTCGGCGTCGGCACGCTGTCTGGAAACGAGCTCAGACGTGCTGACCGCTCCAAGAAAGCTATCATCATCGGTGGTGCCTTCTGGAGGAGGTTCGACGGGAGCGCGTGACAAGCTGTCAGCGTCGGTGTGCTTCCTGCCTGACTTGTAGGTGACGGTGAAATCGAATTCCTGCAGGCGTAATGCCCAACGTGCTAGGCGGCCGCAAGGGTCCTTTAAATTTTTCAACCAGCACAGCGAGTGGTGGTCGGTGACGATACGAAACGGTCTACCATACAGGTATGGGCGGAACTTAGCGGCTGCCCAGACTACCGCCAAACATTCTTTTTCCGTAGTAGAGTAGTTCAACTCAGCGCGCGACAGTGCGCGGCTGGCGTAGGCAATTACTTTGTCGACGCCATTTTGCCGCTGTACTTGAACAGCGCCAAGATCGACGTTGCTCGCATCCGTGTGCACCTCCGTGTCAGAATCTTCGTCGAAATGTGCCAGGATGGGCGGCGATTGGAGTCGGCGTCGTAACTCGTCGAAGGCAGTCTGCTGTTCGTTGCCCCAGGAAAATGACGTGTCATCACGGGTGAGGAGTGTCAGGGGGCTGGCGAGCTGGGCGAAGTTTCTAATGAAGCGGCGATAGTAGGAGCACAGGCCCAGGAAGCGTCGGACTGCTTTTTTGTGGGCGGGAACCGGAAAGGCAGCAACGGCAGCAAGCTTCTCTGGGTCAGCGCGGATTCCGTCAGCACTAATGACGTGCCCGAGGAACTTCAATTCGGTGAACCCAAAGTGGCATTTTTCTGGTTTGAGGGAGAGGTTGGCGGATCGAACGGCTTCGAGGACAGTCCTGAGGCGGTGCAGATGTTCTGTGAACGTTGCGGAAAAAATGATGACATCATCAAGATAAACAAGACAGGTCTGCCACTTCAAACCGGTGAGAACGGTGTCCATCATTCTTTGGAACGTGGCAGGAGCACAGCAGAGCCCGAATGGGAGGACACGAAATTCATACAGCCCGTCCGGTGTGATGAAGGCGGTTTTCTCACGGTCCCTCTCATCAACTTCTATCTGCCAATAACCACTTCTGAGGTCGACCGAAGAGAAGTACTTGGCTTGACGAAGTCGGTCGAGGGAATCGTCGATACGCGGGAGCGGGTACACATCTTTCTTGGTCACACTGTTCAGCTTCCTGTAGTCTACGCAGAACCGTAGTGTCCCGTCTTTCTTTTTCACGAGGACGACAGGAGACGACCACGGACTGCTTGACGGTTGGATGACGCCGTCTGTGAGCATCTCTTCGACCTGTGTTTGAATAGCATCTCGCTCACGAGGGGACACACGATAGGGCTGCTGATGGATGGGTCGGGCTCCTTCATGCGTGATAATGCGGTGTTTAACTATCGACGTTTGGCGCACTTTAGACGACGACGTGAAACACGCACCAAACTCCCACAAGAGGTCCTGGAGTTGCCTCTTTTCAGTCGGTGGAAGGCCTGGATTTATGTCTACGTTGGTGACCGCTTCGGCGTCAGCTCCAGGTGTGTCCTCCGCACAAGCAAAGCATTCGGCCACTTCCTGAACATGGTCGACGTAAGCGATGGCTGTGCCACGGAATAGATGTCGATGTTCATTGCAGAAGTTGGTGACAAGGACCTCTGTACAACTGTCATGAAGGGATCCAAGGCCCCGTGCCACCGCAACCCCCTTAGTGAGTACGAGGGAGACATTAGGCTCGACAACCCGGAGTCCCCTATGTGGCTCGTCGCAGGTAACTCTAGCGAGAATGCTGGCACGAGGTGGCACCGTAACGTTATCGTCGGCGACTCGCAGGGCGGACCGAGAACCCTGGTGCGCAGGTTCTTCTGTGGCCATTGCGGTAGAAAACGTCACCAAGCGGTTCGGCAGGTCTATGATAGCACCGTGCTCGCGAAGAAAGTCGATGCCAAGGATGACATCGCAAAAACATTCGCGGAGAACGAGAAAAGTGGCAACGAATGTGCAGCCTCGAACCGTAACCCGGGCCGCACACATGCCGAGTGGTGCGACAAGATGTCCGCCTGCCGTGCGTATGTCGGGGCCGTCCCAGGGTGTCGTCACTTTTTTCAGGGCCGTCGCAAGCCGTCCGCTAAGGATAGAGTAATCTGCGCCCGTATCGACCAACGCACTGACCTCCTTTGTGTCGACGAGAACAGGGATATCCAAGGAGACCCTGCCTTCAGCACGGCCCGTCGATGGCTGTTGTGGAGGACTCAGTCGGTGCGGCGGCGGAACCTGGTCGGCGACTGGGGTTGCGCTGTCGGAGCGATTCAAGCGGTGCTTTGGGGGAAACTCTTCAGCGATGCGGCGTTCGGCGTCGGGGCGATTGGGTCGGTGCGGCGGCGGAAGCGGGTCGGCGATCGGGGTTGCGGAATCGCGGTGATACGAAAGGCGCGTCGGGGAAAACTGTGCAGCGATGCGGCGTGCGACGTCGGGGCGATTCAGTTGCTGCGGCGGTGGAAGCTTTGCGTCGGAACGGCGTTCGGCGGCCTCGCCTCCAAAGGCCGCCGGAGCTAGTTTTCCCGACGAGGGCTCGAGGAACCACGTTGTCCTGGGGCGAAACGGGACCCAGAGGGCGAAGACCGGCGCGGAGAGGGCGATCGCGACTCGCGGCGCGGAGGAGACGGTGAACTACGCTGGCGGGTGACATACTCAGCGATGTCTTGAGGGCGCTCTCCAGGGCGTGGACGGGGGCTGTCGATGGAAAAACCGCGTAGTCCCATTTCGCGATAGGGGCACCGCCGGTAGAGATGGCCGGCCTCACCGCAGTGGTAGCAGAGCGGGCGTTGATCCGGAGTCCGCCAGAGGTCAGTCTTCCGCGGTGCCTGACGCCGATCCGCCCAGTAAGGTGTCGGCTGGGCAGAGTGCACCGCGACCAATGGTGCGGTGTAAGGCGAAGGCCCAGGAGGGGGGGCCGCGCGGCGCACGACGTCCGCGTACGTGACTGGCTGGACAGGAGTCGGGTACGACGCGGGATCGTATGGGGTCAGTTGCGGCGCCGGCACAGCTGCAGCGTCTTGTGCCCTGAGTGCCTGCCGGACTTCCTCGCGGATGACGCTGGTGACGGAATCGACGCGAGGGGCAAAGGTGGCTTGAAGGTGCTGCAGCTCCTCGCGGACCACGGAACGGATGAGTTCGCGAAGGGAGTCCGGGTTCGGCCTGGGTTCATGGTCGAACCGGTCCAACGTTGATAGAGTCGAAGTTTGACGCAGTTGCCGGTCGTACTGATG
Source organism: Amblyomma mixtum (assembly GCF_055824585.1). Taxonomy (NCBI): domain Eukaryota; kingdom Metazoa; phylum Arthropoda; class Arachnida; order Ixodida; family Ixodidae; genus Amblyomma; species Amblyomma mixtum. The sequence continues at coordinate 183,205,900 of NC_143021.1, read as the reverse complement.
GGATCTCTGCTGCAGCAATTTCTCCATGTGCACGGCGTCGGCCAGAAACTCCGCGACGGTGTTGGGCGGGTTCCGCACGAGGCCGGAAAAGAGCTGTTCTTTTACGCCGCGCATCAGGTGCCGCAGCTTTTTTTCTTCAGGCATGGCCGGATCGGCGCGATGGCAAAGACGCGTCACATCCTCGACGTACATGGCAACACCCTCATTGGGAAGCTGAATTCGAGAGGACAGTGTACGCTCTGCGCTCTCCCGGCGGTCGCTGTTGGCGTACGTACTCAGGAGCTGACGTCGAAAGTCCGGCCATGTAGAAAAAGTAGTCTCATGGTTTTCGAACCACGTTCGTGCGGAGTCTTCAAGGCTGAAGTACACGTTACGCAGCTTTGTAGCGTCGTCCCAGCAGTTAAAGGTCGCGAGCCGTTCGTAGTGAGCCAACCAGTCTTCGGCATCTTCAAACAGGTCACCGTGGAAGGACTTAGGCGTGCGTGGAGTCTGAAGGGTGAAATAGGTGGGGCTGGCTGCAGGGACGGTCGTAGGCAGGGCGGGCAGTGGCGTCGCCATGAGTGGAATGGTAGTTGAAGGCGCGCTGACAACAGGGAGGGCCTCGGGGGACAGGCCTCGGATCCTCCGGCTGGCACGATGGACGGGGGTGGTCACAAGAGGCGGGCGCGTCGAGTCGTCCTCAGGAGTAGGGAGCATCGGTCGCACCTCCACCAGTGTCACGACCAGAAGAGCCGCGAAGGTAGGCGTCGGCAAGAACCCAAGACTGGGAGCCTTCTTTTAATTATAGAGCCAGCTTCCACGACACCAAAACAGAACAAGCGCGCCGCGAGAGGCCACCGCCGCTTCGTCGTCGTCTTCGATTCAGCGCGGAGGCCGCGCGGCGCGTTAGGCGCGTGGCAATATTTTGGATTAATTTCGCGAAGGAACAAGATTCGAACTGTACTTCCAACCAATCAGAACGGCAGCGTGCAATCTGGATGCCACCTCAATTCGCATGTCGAAAATGGCGGCTGCGTTTCGACAACCATCGACACGAAACTTGAGTTTCTGGAAAAAATTAAAAGACTAAATAATAAGATTTCGAGATCTCTTTTTAGCCCTCTAGGAGTCACAATGTCCCTTAATCTGCATAGAAATAATAAAGACCACATGATTTACCGACGTGGCAGGGACCCTTTAATTCAGAACAGAATGGCTGCTGTCTTCAGCTGAAGATGTGCTGGAGCCGTAACTGTTGCTAATAGCCTTCAGTTGTAAGAAAATTTTTTGGGCCGCAACGTATATGATCAAAATAATGCGACCGTATCTCTTAATCCTACCTGTAAATTGTTTACAACATAATTGTGTTATCATCGATATAGGTGCATTAGTAAAGTGAACTGTTAGGATAGTATTGTAGATTTAAGTTCACAGTTCTCCAACGCAACGCCACAAGGCTAAAAAAGTTGTAAAAAAGGATGAACACAGGGCTGTTTTTTTTTTTCACACCATGCAAAGCAAAAAGCAAACACACCAACATTTATCGCAAAAACAATGAAGAAACGCCTTTTCTTGTTATGTAATACAAATGAGGTATCGCTGACGCATTTTGGACCCACTTTTGCTTTTATTTAATACGTCTCTATCGTTTCCTGTGTGGTTTTGGGCTCTTTCCGAAAGGACTTAGCCGTGGCCGCCAAAACAGCACCACGAATGGCAAGGACATTAAGCTGTCCTTACCATTATAAAGGGGTGGAACTGGGAGGCCAAGACAAAGAAACATTTGACATCAGGGTCGCTGTTCAAAGTTGGCGGGTTTGGGCTCGACTGCAGCGTTGTATAATGACAACCCAAAGTGCTATTGATATAGGGGACCAAGAGAAGTCGGAATTGCAGCAGGAGGAAAGGCATGGCAATTTTAGGAATAAACGGCTTGGAGGGCAGGTTTTACAGTAGGAAACAGGGCGTTGAGTCGGTTACGTTTGCAATAGACATTTATGAATGGCAGTTGCCATTGTAAGCGCCTATAGCTGGGCCCACGAAGTAATTTAATAGCATAGTGGATCTAGACATGATAAGCTAGAAAAACATTTTGCATCTAAACTGCTCACATTCGCTGCAGGTGGTGTGCAAGGAAGTGGGGTAAAGAGGGTGGTATAAACAACGCTGTTTTTTTAACAACTTTCTTCCCAGTTTGTAATTAACTGCTTTGGTCCTGTGGTGCATTTAAGTGGCGCAGAACGCTTTTAAACGACAACAAACGCAATAATTCCAAGTTTTCCCATACAGGCTATCAATGAAAAGAAGGAGTAGCTCACCTGCTATAAGAAAAAAAAAATAGAAGGGCCAAGGTGTCCTCCATCGAATTTCCTTTTATAAAACGGATTGCGCTAGAGGAGTGCCTACTCCCTTTTTACTCCTTTCCGTTTATAGTGTGGGCGGCACGTGAAAGCAGGAGTTTTCACTTAGGACACCTACAAAGACCGCGCTCACCACAGAGAAACCCCGCACGCAGCTGTAACCGCCTAGTAGAGAGAGAGAAAGAGAGAAAAGAGAAGAAATCAGATTCGACTTCCAGTCCATGGTATCCGTAGCCCGTTCATGATATCAATCAATACCTCTGGAGATAATCCGCAGGTCACTGCAGATCAATAGTTTCATTTTGTCTCATAAAATTCCCCACAACAGCTTACTCAAACATAAGTTACTGTCAAGACCATGTTACATATCAGCACGCGTTGATCACCGTCACCCATCTTGTCACACCAAATGTTTTCTTGACTCAATCATAGCCCGAACTTGTGTCAGCTGGAATAACCTTCCCCACGACATCACAGGTATTTTTGATAATATTGCTTTTCGTAAAGTCCTTAATGTTCCTTTCTGAGTATGGGTTTGTTTATTAATGTATTAAAATGGTCTTTCACTGTCTACGCACTGTTTTAATGTATCCCCACTGCACTTCTAATCTCATTGCCTACCTGTGTTTTCACTTTGTTATGTATTCCTGGTTTGTTTGTTTTCTTTCCTCCTTGTTATTTCTGTTTAGGCTGAATTTTTTATGTATCCCCACTACCCTCTGTAATGCCTTCGTACCATAAATAAATAAATATATAGTGAGGGCACTTGAAGACAATTGCCAGGCTTCTGAATTACTATTAATGGAGTTAGGCTTGGCTGCTACAATTCAGGTAACACTTGTAGTTTCTAGTGCTGGTTTCGGTTTCCTTCACTTCAACTTAGACTCATAACAACTTTGTTAGGTGGTTTCGTTGAGAGAACTAGACAAGTGCGAATAGAATTGAACCTTGAAGTGTGTTTTCTTCACTATTCCAGCTGCCCCCGTCCCTCAGACTATGTTGACACTGACGATCCATATAATCCGCACACTTGGCCTTATTGTTGTGAAATATAACCCAGCCTCCTTAATCAAGGCCGGCCTGCAACACCAAGCACCATTTTACTGCTGCAAGCTCACAGTGAAGACTGCTGCAATTTGCTAAAAAAGTACGATGTCCCAATGTTTAATAAAATGCATTACATCTAAAGTGTGTTCAAGAATAAAATTTAGCCGAAAGTTTTCAGCGGCAACATCTTTACTTGTGATATCAGACTTCGCGGCTTTTTGTGCAGCAAATGGCCGTTCCGCACTTTTTAAGCTTTACATTTCATTCAAACTGCACATTTCTGCTTACTTTGTGCGCCTCGGAATACCAGCTGATGACGCGCCCTTGACTCCGACGCCGCCTTCCTTCTATCCGGGCTTGCCTCTGGATTGGGATATCGCTGCACCTGCTTTTTTTATCTCCTCAGCAGCTATCACGCTCTGCTTACTGCGGACGCCAGAGGCTCCATTTGGAGGTCAAGCAGAAACGAAAGCCGGCATTTTCGTCTCTGGCCCTTACGCTCCTTACACACCAAGCCTTGGCGTCGTCCTCATCTCGACACGCACTGCTGATAGTTTCCCGATGGTAAGGCAAAGCGGGCGCCCGGCATGAGAAGAGAAAGGAGCCAGGACCGTGCGTTATCAAAACGGTGGGCATGATCGTGCAATAGTCCTGCTCAGCACCGTTACCTCTACAGCTCAAGGCTGGTAATTGCCTCTGGCTACTCTAACACTCTAGAGTTTAGCACCGAAGATAAGAAGAGTAGGGGCATAAACGAAACAGAGTTCATGCACCGTTACCCTTAGTTAATAAGGATTATGAGTGGTCTTGGCTTTTCGCTCCACGCTAGCTGTTGCAAAAATCTCTGCGATCACAATGGTAGCCGTCGGGAGGATCGTTCGTGCGCGGATAGTAGCTGTACCGCATTTCGTGAATACTGCATATATTTCTATTTCGATTTATCTTGATAATAAATGACTCGCGCATGAGCAACGATTTAGGAATGACGTTTTTGTTGAATGCTTTGAAGGTCTGAAGATTAGAGTGGCGGTCTGCGCAGGCAAGAAAAACGCTTTACGACACTTCGGAAAGCCGGTTACAGCTCTATGACAGCTTTGATTGGCATGATTTGTAATCGCACTCCATCATATAGAAAAGTTCTATTAGGGTGCCGAGGAGAAAATCGTTTACATCATGGTCTTATATAAATTCGATTATATACAGTTCCTGGCTGCGCATATTTTTCATTAGTAGCAATAAACACAAATAGCAATCACTGCATTTTAAAACTGCACTTATCTTTTTCGCCCCTACGTTCAAGACCTCTACATCAGCAGTTAATAGGACGCGGTAATTCCCCTTTTCATGAGAATATTTCTGTAGCATAAAATTGGTTATCTGCATTAAAATCTGTGTTGAAGTCATCACTATTTGCTTGAGAATCCTGTCGCTAGCCTCACTTCCCACCGAAAATTAAGAAAGTTGCTAGGCCCTTATTTTAATGAAAACAAATTCTTTGTCAGCATGTACCTGAGGCGGAGTCTCAAGCTGCTTAGCTAACGCCAACAGATCGCACCATATTCGTCAGCCGTGGGCTCGCTGGCTCTTACCGACAGCGCCAATTGGCCACTCCGCGTACCATCTACAATTCCACCCTCCATTGAGTATTTCACGGCTGAACTTTTTCTTCTTCTCCACTTTGTGCCCGAGGCTTCTCACATTGTACGACGGTCACTTCAGTGAAAATGGCGATGTAAAGATAACGCATTTACCGTTTCGCTACAGAAGAGGAGCCGAGTTCCTTACACACTTTGTATCGTTGCCCACGGAGACGAGCTAGGTACATCAAAGCTCGTCAAGTTTTCCACCCCTTAGGGAAGAACAGCTTGCTTAACCTCATGCTTCCAGCAACATCTTCATCACCATCAGCCTGACTACGGACAACGCACTCTTAGGGCATTGTCCTGTCTCATGTCTTTGCAATTAACCCTCTGCTTTGTCAGCTGCGGCAGCCGTTTCTCCGCAACCTTCTTCATCTCATACGCCCACATAACTTTGCTCCTCCCCCCCCCCCCCCTCCCTTTAAAACGATCGCCTTCCTTTGGAATTCACTCCGATGCCCTTAAGGGCCAGCGGTTATTTTACTTTCGCATTACATGCCCTGTCCAAGCCCATTTGTTACTCTTGAGTTCGACTACGATATCATGAAGCCGCGTTTGTTCCCTAACCAACTCTGCCCGCTTCCGATCTCTTAACGTTACACCTATCGTTTTTCTTTCCATAGCTCGCTGCGTTGTCCTTAACTTAAGCTGGACCCGTTTCGTTAACCTAAATATTTCTTCCCTAATGATTAGTACCAGCAGGATTCAACTGCAGTATGCATTTCTCAGAACCTGCGATATGGGCAACACCATTGTTCTTATTATTCTAGTTATTTCCCTCTTGTGACCAGGATGAGTGATCACTAAGTGGGCGTTTTTCCCTTACCACGTTCAGCACCACGCTACCAATCGTGAACTGCTGATTCCTTGCTAGACTGTTGAACAATAATTTGGTTTTCTGCAAGTTAATTTTCAGCCCCACCGTTCACCTCTGCCTCATGCTTTGCAGTTCATCTCCGAAGTGGCTTATCAAGGCAAAGTTATGAACGAACCGCGCATTACTTAGGTGTCCTCTATGAACTCTTATCCCCCCTTATTCCCTATTAAGACCTCGGAATACCTCCTCTAAAAAGGCGGTGAATAGCATTGGCGAAATTGCGTCTCCCTCCCTGACACTATTTCTCATTAGAATTTAACTGGTGACTATGTAGAGAAGCTACGGTAGCTGTGAAGTCGTTTTATATATCTTCCAGCATTTTCACAGAATACACTTTTACACCCTGATAGCGCATTGCCTGCATGACTGAAGCAGTTTCCACAAAGTCAAATGCTTGTTTGGAATGAATGAAGGCTACATATAGGGGTTGGTTATGTCATTTCTGTATCACCTCATTGATAGTGTGAATATGCTCTATTATGAAGTATCTTCTACGAAAGCCTTCCTGATCATTTGAAAGATTGAACTCTAGGCTTCTGCGGACTGCATAGGAATTACTTTAATAAAAACTTCTATCAACAAACCGTAAAGTGGTAGGTCTGTAATTTTTTAAGCCATTGATATCTCTTCGTTATGAATTAAGATAACATTAGCGTTCTTCCAAGCTTCTGGTGAGGTGATAAGGCATTGCTTTTAGCATACGTTGCCACGAACATATTACTAGAAAAAAAAATCTTGTGCGCCTCTTTAATCCCGATTAAAATACTTTGCATGCTTATAACTGGCAACTAGAGCCTGGTAAAATTTGAGAATGCAGTAGAAGCCTCGCCTTCCAAAGTCGCTGGAAGCGGTATACATCCTCCTTTTAATTTGGTCATCCTCATAAGGTAACGTGGCACCAAATTTACAGATGTCCTCCAAAACTACCGATTGCTCTTCCCTGTATGCAGTCGCCTCTACTGTCTGCGCTGTATTATTTTTTCAACGACGACTCCGAGGTTTGCGCCTTTCCTAACTACTGAGGGACGTAACTGCGACGATGTTACAATTGTAAGGACGATCGTCCCAGACCTCTGGCACAAAGGAGTAACACCAGTGAGCTCCGCCGTCGTAGCAATGAATCAGCTATTCTCGCCGTACATAACGCCTCCGCTGCCGACGAATAAGCTCCGGCAATGTTTTTTTTATGATGTGCATCACAAAGAGTAGGCAGCATTAGCGTGACCAACTGCCGCCAAGGCGTCTAAAATTGGCGGGGAAAAACCACAAGCGCCGGAGTCGTTCCTGCACGCACGCACGCACGCACGCACGCACACACACGCACACACACACACACACACACACACACACACACACACACACACACACACACACACACACACACACACACACACGCGCGCGCGCGCGCGCGCACGCACGCACGCACGCACGCACGCACGCACGCACGCACACACACACACACACACACACACACACACACGCTACAGCATCAATCCGCAAGGACGCTGTGCTCGCCGTTTCACGACGGCGTGCATAGTGCGATGATTTGGACTGCAGATGGTGGTGGTGGAAAACATTTATGTACAGGTATAATACAGGAGGTTATGCATGAGCTGACCCAGAGGGGGCCAGCCCTTACAAATACTAGGTGGAGGTCCCTAGTTCGGGACCCCAGTGGCATCGGCCGCCGCCCAGGCTCGCCCGACCAAGGCCCTTTGGGCCTGCAGGTCAGAGCAGCCGAGCAGGGTCGCCTCCCAGTCCTCCTGGGTTGGGTTGGGGTGAGGGGGGATAGCAGGGTTGGAGGGGCAGGCCCACACCATGTGGTAGATGTCCGAAGACTTCTCCGCACAGTGCGGACAGCTGCCCGAGAAAGAAGGGTCGAAGTGTTTCAGAGCTGCCGGGCACAGCAAAGTATTAGTATACAGGCGGAGCTGAAGCCGCTCCTCCGCTTTTGACAGACCTTTACACGGGCGGGGATAACGAAGCGTAAGACGGTAAATGGTAGGGGTTTTTTGAACCAAGAAGAACAGCCTAGCAAACTGTAGTCAGTTCATAATGCTTGTTTCTGCGCATGCCATAGCCGCTAGACCTATTTCCACTCTTGTCAGGCGGCCGACCCTAACGAGATACTGAAGCGATAGTTTTGAAACTCTCCTGCAGAGGAAAGTGGGGCCGGTTTTCTGTGCTGGCATTAGCCAATGGGCGAGTAACGAGACAATTGAGATAGGGGACACCATCATTGCTATATTGATTTGGCTTCAATAAATGATGGGCTGCCTTCCCGTCTCGGTTAGCGCACTGACCACGCTGCTTGGCAGTGTTTGCCTTAAGCGACTGCACGCCGTTCCATGCTCGAGCTGATAACGGCGTGTGCCACCCGTATATGCTGCCAGAAGTTTAACGCTGTTATCTGCAAGAAAGCGGCGCTTTAGAAGATGGACAGAGCCAAAGTTTTCACAGCACCGGGCCTTCAACAGCCTCCAACGCTGGCCTTCGACATAACGCATTGGACTGGCCGGCGTGGATAAAAGTTTTATCACAGCCACTGGTACGACAGTTGTCTGCACTAGTAGACGGCACGCTCGGGATAATTTTCTAACTTTCAATCTCTTGTGGGAGTCCTCAATTAGGTTCTATGTAATCATTAATTATGACATGTATTTAATAAAGGATATCAACGTCGTGTGCGAAAGCGTCGTGCACGAAAGCGGCAAGAAATGTCTAGGGAATCTGTAGAAAAGGTCATGACTTCGTTGCACATATTCACGAGCAGGTGTGATTTTGGCGAATGCAAGCAGCGCCTCATAAAAAATTTCTTCATCGTAGGTCTGACAGACGAAAAATTATTTTCGTTTACCGCTCACCACAAGAAGGAACATCTTGACAACTCAGCTCCTCGCGAAGTATCGAGGGCACCTCATCCGTGCGAGAACGTGACAGTCAGTATCGTTGCGTCGGTAAACGCCGTGGGACGTCACGAAAACATTCAGCCGGGGATAGCCACGTCTTCGCCAAATCATTGCGATGGACAGTTCATCAATTCTAAATGTCGCCTGCAACCCCAACTCTTTGCTCACCGAGAGCAGTGAATAGCAACAAGTTCAGCGTACATGTACGCTGCTAAAGCATGCCTCAAGAAAATGTCGACTGAAAACCACCGAAACATACCAGTTCCTTCGTGCAAACAGATATGGGGCAATTTTTCAGCGAGGAATGAAGACGCTACCTGCGAAGTTGCTGTGTATAAAGCGTGTGGCAACCCTGTTCCGGTCTTTGCGAAAGTTGCTTAGTTTTCCGAAGTTAATGTGGTCCCATATTTCTAGGTCTCCCGAGGAGCTAAACAAAAGACAACGAAGTATTGACATGTGTGAGTGATTAACGTCTGAATGTTGCAGGCAAATTCGTAGCAGAGGTCTTTTCGAAAGGAAAAAGTCTGCGCCAGTCACCTTATGTGGTCAGCGTTTTGCAAGATTTCCTTCTCAGTTTTCCGTCTCTGGAAGCACTATGAGCCGCACACTTTATGGACTCAGTGGCTGAGAAAGCCTGCACTAGAAATTTACAGGCACTGGGGTTTAATATCATCTTGGTATGAGGTGGCAGAAATTGAAAAAAAAAAAATATGGTCGATTTGCCTTAGTAGGCAAAATGGGAAATAAGTGCCGAGCAATGCGGTTTTCACTTTGGCTTCGGTGTTCAGATCCAGTGCTCAAGGATGGCAGTAGTTCAGATAGCAATAATGAGTTTATCTTCATTTTGACCATCCTCTCCTTTACATTCACAGATCCCTAGGAGTGCTCGTACCAGTCCTTGCGCAGTGGTGCAGCGGTTAAAGGCAACTCTGACGATTTTTCGATGTTCATTGATCAAAATGAAATTTCACATCTGTATTCTATATTGTCGTCTGATGTCCCATGCAAAATTTCGCACCTGAAAGCGGCGCAGCTTTTCCGCAAACGAATTTTGAAGACAAGCGCTCCTCGACGCGAGCTGACGCGAGCGGCACCCATTGATCCAGCAACTCCTACAGGCCAGCCTGTACTGTGACGTCACTGCTGTGTCGGTGTGTTAAACTGGTGGGACACGCGCTGGCAATCGTTGTGCAGGGAAAAACTGAAAATTGGTTTTGAAGAAGGTAAATGACGCAGCAACGGACACCCGAACCCCGACGTAAGGAAAGGGATTAAAGGGACACTGAGGATAGGATAGGATAACTTTATTTGGCTCTAGCACAAGTGCTTTTTTTTATGTGGTCAGATGAGTCCATCCGCAACGGTCGGTTGCCCCTATTCCAGGGCTCCGCTGGATGCTGCCGTCAGCTGAGCTCGCCGTATCAAACCGATCTGGTCATCGCGGCAGTCGCTGGAGAGCAGACCCTCCCATTGCTCCACAATTGGGTTTTGTATAACTGGGACGATGTCGACTTTTTGACATGCCCATGTGATGTGATACAGTGTAGGTTTTTCATGGCACCACGGACAATTGTGTGCGTAAAGTGTGGGGTGAATTTTACTTAGTGTGTTTAGATTTGGATATGACCCCGTTTGCAGTTGTCTCCATGTGACAGCCTCTTCTTTGTTTAAAGATTTGTGCGGTGGTGGGTACCGCATCCTGCTGCCTTTGTAGTTGTTGAGTATGGCCGAGTATTCCTGAGGTACTGGCAGGGATTCCTCAAGGTCGTTGACGTTGGATGCTCGGTAGTTAGTATATCCTCGAGCTATCCTGTCTGCCTCTTGGTTTCCTGCCACCCCCGTGTGCCCCGGTACCCAGATGATCTTATGTTTGATCGGCTTGTGTGGTTTTGCATGTGTTTGTTGCGTCTTGCAGTCTACAGAGCGGAGTATGCGGAGCGCTCTGTGACCTACTCTGCCGCAAAGATAGTTGCGGCAGGCTGCTTGTGAATCAGTAAGAATTGTCAGTGACCGCCCAGTCCGATAGCCCTCCGCTGCCGCTAGAGCGACGGCCGCTTCTTCAGCCTCAGCTATCGTGCAGTCTTGCAGGGAGGCGCTGGTAATCTCGTGTAATTCCGAGTTGACTACAGTTGCCACTGCGTTGTTGGTGCCTTGTCCTCTAGTCATGGCATATGTGGCAGCGTCGACATACACTGTTGTATCCTGGGATGCATGTGTTTTCTGTAAGCGGTCGGCCCTTGCCTCTCTTCGGTCTTTGTGGAGGTTCGGGTCCATGTTTCTTGGTATTGGTGCCACCCTGAGCGTGCTGCGGTACTCATCGGGGATCGTTTTAGTTCTCAATATTTCTCGAATTTGTTCGGTGTAGCCCAGTTTCTTTAAAAGAACTCTGCCTGTGGAGGTCTGCTGTAGTCTGCGCATTTGGGCAACATGCTGCGCTTCCCGTAATTCCTCGAACGTGTTGTGCAGTCCCAAGGCTAAGAGCTTTTCAGTTGAGGTGTTATGGGGTAGCCGAAGCGCGGTTTTATACGCTTTGCGTAAAATCGCGTCCGCCTGTTGTATTTCACTTTTGATATGATTGTAGTAGGGGAGACTGTATGTCGCCCGGCTGACCACTAGGCTCCTGACCAGCTTGAGTGTGTCTTCTTCGCGCATGCCATGACGTCTGTGTGAGATGCGCGTAATCATGCGGGCCACTTGAAGTGTAGATGCCTTTAATAGCGCAAGGGTGTGAGTACAGCGTTGATTTGACTGTATCCACATCCCTAGTACCCGTATGAGTGTCTTCTCTGGTATTGGTTCTCCTTCGAGGTAAACTTGTAGTCGAAGTTCTTTACTGGTAGGGACTGTTCGGTTCCGTTTTCCTCTCCAAACCCGTAAGAGCTCAGATTTTTCGGTCGAGCATGCTAGCCCTCTTGCTTTGACATAGTTTTCAACGCAGGTGGCCGCTTCTTGTAGCCTATCCTCTTTCTGGCCGAGTGAGCCAGTGTTAGTCCATATTGTGATGTCGTCGGCATAAATGGCATGGTGGATATCGTCAATTTCTTTTAGTTGCTTCGCCAGTCCGATCATGGCCACGTTGAATAGCGTGGGTGAAATGACCGACCCTTGAGGTGTTCCCTTGTTAGGCGTTCGAAACTTCTCGGACCGAAGTTCTCCTATACCGATGGTTGCAGTTCTGTTGGATAGAAATGCTTTGACGAAGCTGTGAATCCTGCGCCCGCAGTTCAGGTTGTCCAGGCCCGTAAGGATTGCTTCGTGGCTCACATTGTCAAAAGCCCCTTTGATGTCTAGGGCCATTATCACGTTTTCTCCGTCCCGAGGAACGTTCCGAAGTACACCTTCATATAATTGGAGGAGTACGTCTTGAGCTGATAATTTTGCTCTAAAGCCGAACATGCTGTGAGGGATCAGTTCGTTGTCTTCCATGTAGTTTTGAAGTCTCTGCGTTACCACTCGCTCGTATAGTTTTCCCAGGCATGACGTAAGCGAGATCGGCCTGAGGTTTTCTATCTGCAGTTTCTTGCCTGGCTTGGGTATCATCACCACTTCAGCATGCTTCCACTCCTCGGGGACAGTTTCAGCTTCCCAATGTTTGTTTAGGAAGTCTGTCAGTTCAGCGACCAGCGAATCGCTGAGGTTGCGGATGAGTGCGTTGTTTATTTTATCCGCTCCCGCGGCCGTATTTCTGGTGGTGTTTCGCATGGCCGCGTAGACCTCTTCTCGTGTGATGGGTCTGTCCAGATTAGCGTTATCGTCTCCCCGGTACTCCCCTGTATAGGTCGGCGGGTTCGTGCTGCCAAAGCATTTGGCGCGCAATCTGTCGAGGAGTTCCGAGTCAGTGCCCTCGAACTGGTGAATGAACCGGTATATGGATTTATTGTTTTCAGCTTTTGTCTTTGTCGGATCGAGGAGCGCTCTAAGGATACGCCAAGTCCGTGTCGTGCTTAGCGTCCCACTAAGGGAATCGCTGAATTGTTGCCAATTTTGTTTTGCCAGCTGTGTGGCGTATTCCTCTGCTTTCGCTGTAATTTCGGCGATTTTAAGCTTGAGTTTCCTGTTATGTTTTTGTTTTTTCCATCTCCTGGTGAGACTGCGCCTAGCATCCCAAAGCTTGAGCAGCCGACCGTCCACCTCGGGTGTTTCCGCTGTTCGGTTTATGGTTTTGGTGTACTTGTCTTGCGTATCCCTTAGCATGCTTCCCCATTCCTCTAACGACTGTATGCCATTCTCGGTAAGGTTGCTGTCGCATGCTTCGCGGAACGCATTCCAGTCCGTTATTTTTGCCGCGCCCAACTGGCGTCTCAGCCTGTCTGAGGTTACTTGCGTCTTGAGTATGTAGTGGTCGCTGCCTAAATTTTCCAATAGGTTCTCCCATTGTGTTTGTCCGAGTCCTCTTACGAATGTGAGGTCGGGGCAGGTGTCGATGCTGACGCTATTTCCAATTCTGGTAGGGGTTGCTGGGTCCGTGAGTAGGTTGCAGTTGAAGTTATCTGCAACCTCGGCAAGCGTTTTGCCTTTAATGGTGGCCTTTTGGTACCCCCAGCTCTTGTCCATGGCGTTGAAATCCCCCAAGATGATTAACGTGTTGTTTTTCGCTAGTCTGTGGACACCGTGAAAAAGTTCAAAAAATTTTGCTTTTCTTTGCCTCGGGGGGCTGTACACGTTGACGTTGAATACACTTCCCCCTTTCCTTTTCTTTTTCGGTACGATCTCTACAATCACATGCTCAATGTCAGTGTCGGGTATGCTGTCGTGATTGATGGCTATGACTGCCTTGCTCACTAAGATGGCTGTCTTTCCCGTCATGTGGCTGTCGTAGCATGTGTATCCCGTGAGAGTGGGTGTCGCGCCCGTTTCTTGAAGTGCGATAACGTCAGGTGGTGTTAGCTGCATCTGAATGAATTGTTTGATGAGGCCTTGTTTCTTGCGATAGCCTCTGCAGTTCCATTGCCATATGTCTAAGATGTCTTGTTTGCTGTGTTTCGTGTTAGCCATGATTTAGGTTCTTGAGCTTGTGCAATTGCCCGTTCCCTGGGATGTAGATGGATTGGCGAGAGCTGCTAACGCAGGACGGTTGTAGGCCTTTTCCTTAATGTTCTCTGTGTGTTTTTGTTTGCGGAAAGCACTCCGTAGCTCTGCTAGTTGTCCTTGTACCTGATGCATTGTCTGTTGCATCATTTGTTGCACCATTTGTTGCATCATCTGTTGTATTTCCGCTTTGAAGTTTGAGCGTTCCTCATCGCTCATCTGCAACGAGGAGTTCGTTTGTGTAGCGTTCGACAGCGGGTGGCAGTTGGATTTTAGGTCTTGAACTATCTTTGTGAGTTCCGCAATTTGGCGTTCCAACTCATTCTGTTTAACGCGAGCAAGTTCTAGTTCGCGCTTAAGTGCTGCTTTCTCTGCGTCTCCGTGTTCAAGGTCACGGTTGTTTGCGTTGTTTGTATTGGTGTTGAATTTGTTACCAGTCCCACCCGAATGTGGAGCAAACCCGGGAGCATCGGCTCTCCAGCTCACCTTGTTGCTGCTTTTCTGGGCGGACCCGGTGTCTTCGTTCTTCCGGTGCTGGTTCCCGGCATTCGTCCCCGCAGGGGGTGGCAGGGGGGGAAACGAATGGGACCGCGAGCGATGCCGTGATGAGCGGGATCCCGAGCGGCTCCGTGATGTCTCTCCCTCCGAGCTGAACCACCGCGGCCGTCTGCTGCGGTCACCGCGGCTGCGGCGTCTGCTGTCGCGTCCGCCGCTGTTGCTGGCGTTTTCACCTGTAGCGTTGCTGAGGGCGGTCTTGGTTTGCTGCCTTCTGACTTTCTTGAGTCGTTCGCGGCAGTCCTTCGACCCGGTGGGGTGGGCCTCACCACAAATTACGCACTTTGGAGTGCAGGAATGTCCAGTCGGCGGGTTTTGCGTTCCGCACTGGCTACACGCGCGCACATTAGGTGTGGGGCACACGTCGGAGCGGTGGCCTTGCTGGAAACACACATAACACACTTGTCTCGTGGGGCGGTACGGGTAGCATGCCGTCTCGCCCCCGTAGTAGATAACATATTTTGGGACAATGGGACCGTCAAAGGTGATGACGGCCGTCTTGGTTTTTCCTAACATCCGGGCGCTGAGTATGGTGACTCCTTGGGTGCGCACTCGTAAATGGGCCTTGAGTTCTTCCGGTGTCGTCCCGGGATCAATTCCATGTATCACGCCACGTTGGACATCGTCCGGCGCGGCCACGTAGGTGTTCATCTCAAATGCGCGTCCCGCAAAGGTGAGGCTGGTAATGCGTCTCACGAGTTGGGCAACTGATTCATGTGGGGTGCTTACGATAATGATGTTAGATCCTGGCCGGAGCCGTATGATGAAATCTTCGTCTTTGCATTGTTGGTTGCACGCTGCAACAACAGCGCGGGCTACCTGGTGGGTGTGAAGCTGCCTGACAGCAAGTCCTTTCTTCGGTCGAATGATAATTTTGAAATCGTTCTTAGGGAGCGGAGGCAGCCTGCGCCTTGGCTGGTGTCCTGTTCCTTGTCCGTTGGCGTTTCTGCCGGCGGCGGCTGGCCCTCCGTCGGTTGGGGTGAGTTGAGTTGAGTTGTCTTCGCCGGGGTTGTTTTGGGTGGTCGAATTGTTCCCCGCAGCGATCCGTCTGCTTTTCCTCTGGAGTTTCTTCTGGCGTTTGGACAATGCCAATTCCCAGCTGGCGTCGTTGTTGTAAGGGTTGGGCGGCTCCTGCGTGGCGGACGCCGCGTCAGCGTTGCTCACCGGGCTCTCGGAGTCAGTGGTGTTGAGGTCGTCCTCATCCATCTCCTGGGCGTCCGGTAAGTTTTGGGGCAATCCTTCCATGGTCTGATCGAATGTGTCGTTCGCAGAGCGGGGTCGATTTCAGGCCGCACCACCGCTGCCTTGTCAGGCCTACTGGCCCATGTATTCCCGTAGGCGAAGATGCCCTGCCGGTAGGCTCGGCGAGACGCCGTCCGAATCGCAGAGTCAAGTCCGATGAGGAGCCAAAATTTGGTCCTACCGTTCGGAACCTGGTGTCCAGGTGGGGCAGCTTGTGAGTTCTTTCAGCTCCAAATAAAATCTGGTGGCGCTGTGGATTGGTACGGTTCGGAATGGTCAAAAACTGCGGAGGCAATGCGACACACGTCCGCACCTCTCGGCAGCCATGACGGGAGAAATTGAAGTTGGCTTGTATCGACAGAACGCCAGCTCCTGATTACAAAAACGCCACTCATACTGAAAACAAAGCTCTTGTAACGTAGAAAAGAGCAAGAACCAAAATACAGGTATCGCCGCCACAGGCCAAACTCGCAAGTACAAGCGTGATGACGTCATAGGACAAAGCAGTGTTTAGAACCAATGGTTCTAGCGACTCTAGGACCCGAGAAGCCACAAATCACTGAAGCGCAGCCAATGCATGCGCAAATCTCCTTGACGTCGCGAGATGGCGCCACGTGCCCGGCAGCTACGCGCGCGCCTGAAGCATCGGAACCAATCAGCGCCTGCTCACCGGCGTTAGGGGGGCTGCCGGTATTCCGCTAGCGGTAAGGAGAACAGAAAACTGGGCAAGTTGGAACGGATTCATCTTAAAGCAGCGCGATACACAGGACGAGAGAAAGAAACAAGAGACGACACGAGCGCATTTGCGCTCGTGTTAGATGAAAGCGGTAACAAGGTGCACGGTATGCTAAAGGCGTCTATTTGCGAGAACTTCGTTGACAACTTCGAGAACGAGATCCATCGTAACGCTGGCAAAACGCCAGTGGAAGCGTAAGCGAAGCGACTATAGCGACGGCCGCAATAGCCGATAGATGCCTTCAACGTGCGGCCGGCGGTAGCTTTCGTTTCGGCTGGTGCTAGGCCGCACTGCTAGCCATCAGAAATCACGGAGTCTCCGTTACGTCATGCCACGTCATTGTCACGTCACTTAGTCCTGTGTCGTCATAGGAGAATTCCAAGTTTGAATCAGAGCGGCGGGAAAAACTTTTTCAACTTCGAATCCAAATTTCTTAGAAATAAATGCATCTTTCGCTGCCGGCCAAGTGGCAACAAAGCCATGACATGCCGAACTGTCGGATTTTACTATAAAGAAATATTAATAGTGCTCTCCTCACTGTCCCTTTAAGGAAGGAGTAAGAGAAGAAACGAAAAAAGAGGTGCCGTAGTGGAGGGCTCAGGAATTATTTCGTCCCCCTGTTCAACTTCGCGCCATCTCAACGTGCTTGATGTAATGTGTACCCCAGAGTGATGGGTCACTGCAACTTCTGTTGTGCTGTGGGGTGCAAACATTAATCTGTGACAACGGGTGTGGTCTACCATGGGTTTCCTTGCGGTCAGCGTGCTCAAAGTATGCTGGATTTTAGAACTGTAACTGGCGTGAATTCACTTCCAAATGGTCGTCGTTGAGACAAAGATTCGCAAAGAGGCGACTGTTGGTGATGCATGTCTCTGTAAGGATGATGTGCACCGCGGCAACGTTCCGGCAGGAGATTCTTTCATCAGTCAGGGTCGGCCGGCACTCGCCACACGAACAGCTGTCAGCGGGAGCATCACATTACCTTTTGTTCTGATGACTGTGTCACAAATGCATGCAGGAGAAATGACTGAAGTACCTACTTCTCCGAATTCAGACCGTCTCCATGCTGCAGGCGACGCGGCCTGTCGTGTGACTCGGCTGGCTCGCATGGTGGTGGATCATACCTTCACGGCGACTCGTCCAGTCCAAAATCGTCACATAAGTCGTCTTCTAAAGACTCGCTGGTCTCGGAAAACCTGTTCTCCGCGCTTTCAGACATGTCGACAGAGCGGCTCCGGGTAGATGCGATATCTTCGGGGACTTTGCAGCGTGGCGAACACGCCAGTGCCGTCACCGTCGATAGCGCACGAAAGCACCTCCCAGTTTCAATTTTGCGGTCCCGATTTCGAGTTTTGCATTTTTTGCTGTTTAAAAATTATTTTAGGGAGACGAGGCCTTGTCAGGCTCCATGCCTTTTGCCTAGTCTTCCACTTTCAGTTGAAAGAAAATAAAATGTTTCTCTCTCAAAACCTTGTATCGTACACATTAAAGGGGGTTCTTAGGAACACAATACAGCCATTAACTTAAAATGGCTGATATATCGCCGGAGTTGCCATTTAAGCGATGCTGCACTGCACTTCTATGGCAGGTGCTATCCACAGGTGGGTCTTGGGTTGCTTGTGTTGAGTTGCGTCCAGGTTTCTCCTCCAGAGCAGCTTCTGCGACGTATTGGTTTCACAACATGTATGAATATGTGCGATCTTCACTTTCATACCATTCTTTCTATAGATGCTTGATCTTTTGGCCTTAGCGCGGTTGTTGCAGTTTGGACATGTTGGTATTGCCTGTTAGGTGGTGCCACATCATTTATCTCCTTCTGTACTCGTCCACTGTGGGCTCTTCATACATGTCGGTGCTGTGCTTTTTGAAATGTAACGTAACAGTGAGCGAAAGCCGGTAGTGTTTGTATGGCGGTCATCAAGGAAGACTGAGGAGAAATATGTGTAGATAGAAAAGGAGGCGTTAACGACTTAGGCTGCAGAAAGAGTCGACGAAGACCTGAGAGGGCTTGAGGCACTTTTTGAAAGGTACTGTAAGCCTCTTGTTTGTGCGTTACAAAAAATGACCATTGACATGGTGCAGCCAAGAGTATCAGTAGTTCAGATTGCCGCTCCTGCGCCAATTTTAATGCAGTGCATGTTCCGAGAAAGCGTACAGTGGTCTTTGCCTCGATTTTATTAAGCCTAAATTAAGTGATAGGCGAAGTGCCAGAAATTGATGCTATCAGAGGTGTCTTCCTATGCAAAATTGTGCTGTGAAACCAGCGATAACTTCATGAAAAGAGTGAGGAAGGCTCGAGAAGAAGGCGATGTTTTCAAAGCCCTTCCTTTACTTTTTCGTCAAGGCTAGCTGGCGCGCTGACCACGCTGTTCATCGAATCATGGCTGACAGTGCTCGGTCATATAACAACGTCACGCAGCCGCTACACCTTACCGTCAACCTACGGATTGGTCTAAAAGGTTAGACATAACACTTGCAGCCGTGTAACTTTAAAGTAAATTAAGCATTACACAACTCGTGTGGAGGACGCATAAAGACTAAAACAAATCATTTTGAATGAGGGCAACGGCACGAGGAGAAAACGATGCGACTCGGCCATTAGCGATTGTTACCATGATGACTAATATGTTATATACCTGTAAATGAGTATAGAGGTATACAGGTTGGTATATCTGTAAGTATATAAAGCAAATTAATTGTACTGAAAACGAAATTGGGATACCGTGTTGAGAAATTTTGACCATTGGATTGGCAGTCAGGCAAGCTGTGTCTAAGCCACCAATGGCACGTTTGTTTGGTATCAATTAGGCGGAGTTATTCTATCCAGTAATTCAACAGAAATTGCTAGAAAAAAAGAGATGGGAATGTGGTTGGTGACATCTGTCAGAAACAGCTTCCAAATTTGAACTTATTGATATTTAAGCCATAAAATCGGCTTCACCAACAGTTGGAAATGACGTAGAAACAGGAAAACTAGGAACTATAAAATCACGAATACATGAGGCATGGGGCATGACTGCGTCCCAGGAAGTTAGCAACTATACTCCCTTGCCCGCCAACGTAGGGCTCGGGCATGAGTATTTGGCCTTCCCAACCCACAGCCATACACTCACACACAAAACGAGTCCCTTAACTATCAAATTTTTCACCAGCACTACATTCAATGCGCCGCCGCGGTGGCTGAGTGGTTATAGCACTCGGCTGCTGTCCTGGAAGGAGCGGGTTCGATCCCGGGCGCGGTGGTCTAATATTGAAGGAGGCGAAATTCTAGAGGCCCGTGTGATGGGCGATTTCAGTGCACGTTAAAAAACCCCAGGTGGTCAAAAATTCCGGAGCCCTTCACTACGGCGTCCCTCATAGCCGGAGTCGCTTTCGGAAGTTAAAGCCCCATAAAACAAAGGAAAACAAAGCTGCAAGCAATGACGAATCACAGTACCTCCTTGCCACTCAACACTAGACCACCTACAAAGCAAGCCGACATGTTCCACTAAACTTTATTTCAATTCCGAACACAAACCCGGGAATGCGCACAACCGATTTTAGTCCAGCCCATTCACTCACCCACCCCAATGTCCTTGGGCAGCGGCCTTCTGGCACACGAGGCGCGAACAGCTGAGGAAGGTTGAGCGCTGTCGGCTGGAAGAGTAGCCCACAGGGCTCTTGAACAGAGGCCCTTCCGTGGAGGTTATCTTTGCTAATAAAGTTTATTCTTTCTCTGCATCGGAACAATCATGACTGTACATTCACGTTTCAGCAGCTCATTGCTGCCTCGTAGTACCTCCGGAACGCGTTCACGCATTACGAGTGTGTATTGTGAAAAAAAAAAAACATTTTTACAAAATTGTCGTTATCGTTGGGTAAACACATATAAACTTCTGACAGGTCTGCAACCAAAGGATACATAGTGAATGACGTGAACGCCGATCGCTTGAAATTAGAACTCTGGTAACGAATTCCTACAAGTAGGGACCAGATTTTGTTGTGCGGTGTCTGGTTCCTTTCTTCGGTCACCGAGTGCGGCAGTCGTACATACTCTTCCCGTGTTGGTGATGCTTTACGGTTTTCTTAATCTGCCATTTCGTTAGTGTGTTAAGGCAATACCCTTGAGTGGAATGGGGATATGAAAGGAATATTACAATCTCCCACGAAAGGGCCACCGGTAGTGAAGGCAAGGAGGATAAGGCGCTGTGTAAATCAGTTAAAATGCATTTTTAATTTCAGAGGGAGGGCAACCAGAAGTTGAAAACAATCGGAAGATCAAAACAGTCCGCTGCAGAAAATTTATTCTGTAAAGAGAAAATAAGAAAATTCTCGCGATGAACTAAAAAATATCTCACCTCTCCCAGACAGACGTTAAAACATGTCGCAATTACAGTTACGTACTGTGAACATAGAAGTTACAAAAACGTATGGACTTCGTGTTCAATTGACCTAGGTGTTATTAAAGTACAAAACTGCAGCACGCATTTTGTCAACCGCGACGCCAAGCGTGGTACTGATGTCCGTTTTTTAGACTAAAAATATGGCGTCCGATCTGGTGCCAAAGTTTCTAATGACGCCGGACTCGGAAGTCTTTTTTGATATCCGGACGCACGGTTTTTACACCCTGTTGTCGCCCTCCTGACAGCGGTCTTGATTGATATTTTACTTTTTTCGACTACTTTCTGGAGCTCATAAACAATGTTTTAGGAGGCGACTTCAACATAACCTGTTGGCGGACTACTCTGTAGCAAATTTTTTTTAGTTTGATTTTCGTCACTGGAAGCGCCAGTGAGAAACTAACCAATCAGTTCCACAACCCAACTCTTATTTCTAATTTTTATGCCAAAATATGACAGTGACTATTCCTTTCCATAGTTTTCTGCTTTGAGATAAGTTTCCATCTTCTGACATTAATCGCATTTAAAATAAGTGTGAATAAACACAGCTATGCTCTCGCATGTTTCACAGCTTTTCTGCCAGAATCCTTGCAGGCATCAGTGAAGCCACTGGTCATGTGAACTGCCTGGATATCACTATATTCCATGACGCGGAGGGCATGCAAATAATATGTTGAAAAATTTATCCGCACTCAGGAAGCACATTCTCCAATAGGAAGCACGATAATGCGAAGAAAGCACGCAGAGAATGAATTACTCCAGAACAACTGTGCAGCAGTAAAACAGATAATGAGATGTTTAAAATATTTTTTGTTACGCGTGAGCCACACCTTTTTTTGACAGCTTAAAATCTAGAGATACAAACTGAATAAAGTGTTACGAGAGGTATGAAATGACTATTTTGATCCACCCTTTGAATCTTGTTCTGGGGATAAGAGTAGGACGTAGGATAAACTAAAGGCATGAATAATGCGCATCACCCATGAATCGTCTAATGCTGAGATAGTCATTGGTGTTAAAACTGCAGTAGTAAACGAAATACATGAAGCTTTTAATGCACTTTTTGGAGTGAAACTCGCAATGCAGTTCATGCATTCTATAATGCGCAAGTATTGCCTATATGCTCCAGTATAAGTACATACATAAATCACACTACTGGTAATGAAGTAATCAAAGCTTTCATGGCCATGAAAAATGAATAATCTTATAACCTTGGTAACGTTCAAGTGAGGCCTGCGAACTTTGTGATGGATATTTTAGCTCCTATTCTGGCGGATATAAATAACCTGTGCCTTCTAGATGCTGTTTTCGCTTGGCGCAAGGAATCAGCTAGAGTACTCATGTATTGAAAAAAGGCTGTGAGAAATCGTGGTGGAGCAGCGCAAAGGACGGGACACAAGAAACAAGGAAAGACGTACACAGGCGCTGACTATCAACTGAATTTTTATTGCGAAATACAGAGAATATATAGCGATCATGAGGGGGTGGAACATAGATAAAAGGTTGCTCGGTCACCGGAATCCAGAAGACAGTCACGTCAGTAGATACAGTATGTTGGTAAATGTGGTGGCGGTGAAAGACGATGAAAAGAAGCGGAGGGTGTATAGGGCCAAGGCGCGAAATAACGGATGATCGGTAATGAAAGATGAGGTCGCCCTAAAGGGGCTAAAAGCTATAGACAATCAATAACAGAAATGATGGCATTAAAAACATAAAAATCGTTAAGAACATTTAAAGAAACACTTTAGAAACATTAATACCTGGTAGGCTGGGAGGTATGAAGGGCCGGCAATCAACAAACACATTAAGGCCTCACGGAAGATGAACTTTTAAGGAGGCCAAAAAAGGGCTAAAAGCACGAAACAACTAAAAGGAGGAGTAAAGGCCTGCGACGAATAAAAACTAACCCTATATCACAATTAAAAACCCGGGGAAAAACAACACTAAAAAACAGGAAGGGATAAAAATCAAACGCCAAGATTCAGAACCCATGCCCTGCTGTTCTCAGAAAATCCAATTCTTTCTGAGATAAACTAATGGAAGATGTACTGACACAGTGGTCTTTTGCACGACGGATGTTGCAAGCCTCAATTATTTCTCTCGACGTACGATCTCGTCCTTTCCCAATGATTGTACATTGGTTAAAAATTGGGGCGCAGGTTTTGCTTTCACATTTTTTGCAGTGCTTGGCCAGATTTCCAGTGATGGCTATATTACCTACATTATTATTATGTTCTTGAAGTCTGACATTGATGCATCTTCCCGTTTGACCAATGTATTCCTTCCCGCAGGATAAGGGGACAGAGTACACAACACCGGAGGCACAAGGAACGTGGGGATTGCTGTGCGTTTGCCCACAACCACGGTGAACTTGCTGGTTGTTAACTCTCCTGCAGAGAGAGGCGAGCTTGTTGGGCGCAGAAAAAACCACGTCGACGCCTGCGCGTTTCCCAACTTTCTTAAGACCGTGGCTAATATTGTGCAGATAGGGCACAACTACAACATTTCTGCGGTAATCCTCCTTCCGGGTGGGCAAACGTTTTTTCTTTATGCTGCCTGCAACTGATATCAGGAGAGGTAAAGGGTAGCCCGCCGCGAGGAGCCGACCCACCTGCCCGTGAAGACAGTCATGAAGTCGATGTTCGCAGGTTTTTTGAAGGGCGTTGCGGAAGCACAGGCTGATGA
This sequence comes from Amblyomma mixtum, assembly GCF_055824585.1. NCBI lineage: Eukaryota > Metazoa > Arthropoda > Arachnida > Ixodida > Ixodidae > Amblyomma > Amblyomma mixtum. The sequence goes on along the minus strand of NC_143021.1, from coordinate 183,182,463 downwards.
TGCCTCGCTTTATCAACTTCGAATGTGCTGACGCGTATGAGAGGAGCGGCTTTTTACCTCTGGGTTCGTATGACCAGCAGGCATGCGCGGGAGAAAAATGAAGACGTAGGTCAAGGAAGCGCATGTTGTTATCTTCTGGGAATTCAGACGTTAATACGAGAGGATGCAAACATTGGTCAAACAAGGACTGAACTTCGGGAGCTGCAATTTTGAATTCTTCACTGTTGCATTTTAAAAGGACGAGATAGTCGTCTACATATCGAAAGATTCTGACAACGCAGGTACTACCGATTCTTTTCAGCAGTTCCTTGTGCCTCCGGTGTTGTGTACTGTGTCCCCTTATCCTGCGGGAAGGAATACATTGGTCAAACGGGAAGATGCATCAATGTCAGACTTCAAGAACATAATAATAATGTAGGTAATATAGCCATCACTGGAAATCTGGCCAAGCACTGCAAAAAATGTGAAAGCAAAACCTGCGCCCCAATTTTTAACCAATGTACAATCATTGGGAAAGGACGAGATCGTACGTCGAGGCTTGCAACATCCGTCGTGCAAAAGACCACTGTGTCAGTACATCTTCCATTAGTTTATCTCAGAAAGAATTGGATTTTCTGAGAACAGCAGGGCATGGGTTCTGACTCTTGGCGTTTGATTTTTATCCCTTCCTGTTTTTTAGTGTTGTTTTTCCCCGGGTTTTTAATTGTGATATAGGGTTAGTTTTTATTCGTCGCAGGCCTTTACTCCTCCTTTTAGTTGTTTTGTGCTTTTAGCCCTTTTTTGGCCTCCTTAAAAGTTCATCTTCCGTGAGGCCTTAATGTGTTTGTTGATTGCCGGCCCTTCATACCTCCCAGCCTACCAGGTATTAATGTTTCTAAAGTGTTTCTTTAAATGTTCTTAACGATTTTTATGTTTTTAATGCCATCATTTCTGTTATTGATTGTCTATAGCTTTTAGCCCCTTTAGGGCGACCTCATCTTTCATTACCGATCATCCGTTATTTCGCGCCTTGGCCCTATACACCCTCCGCTTCTTTTCATCGTCTTTCACCGCCACCACATTAACCAACATACTGTATCTACTGACGTGACTGTCTTCTGGATTCCGGTGACCGAGCAACCTTTTATCTATGTTCCACCCCCTCATGATCGCTATATATTCTCTGTATTTCGCAATAAAAATTCAGTTGATAGTCAGCGCCTGTGTACGTCTTTCCTTGTTTCTTGTGTCCCGTCCTTTGCGCTGCTCCACCGCGATGCAACAGCACCAGCTAGCCCAGCAACTTGCTCTTCTGTGAGAAATGTTTAACCGCATACGAAGCAGTCTTTTTTTTTTGCCAGTATCCTCAAAAGCACTACAAAAGATAATTCACAAACGAATGTCTTCTTTCTGCGAAACTCAAACTGGAGCCTCTGAAAATAATCTTGTTTTACAAAGAATAAATTCACACCGACAGCACTGATACATCGAACAGAACCTACTTACAGAACTTTGAAGACAGGCAACCAATACTTGGAATATTTATGAATTTCACACAAGCTTTTGAATGCATTAATCACAGTGTGTTTTTATTAAACTATAGATATATGGTTTTCATGCCCTTGTTCACTCATTACTTCGTATCTTGCATACCGCACGCAGTATGTTAGGGGAAAAGACAAGCAGTCTTGAATGAGAGAAATGACAGCCTGTGCACCGCAAGACAGCATCTTTTGACGTCTTTTGTTCACCTTATATATTAATGATGTTCCGAAATCATGCACAGACGCTAACTGTGTACTGTATAAGGGCAATGTGACGATGCTGTCCTCTTCTCATTCAACGGAAAAAACAGCCCATTTAGCAGATGATACACATAAAGCACTTCAGTCCTCGTCTGTGGATAGCTATTTAAAAATAAACACAAATAAAACGCAAGCAGTTTCATTTAGGCCACGGAATAAAAACGTGGTGTTTTCACCCTATGTCAAGATTGGCAGCGAAATGTAAACAAATTGTCGAGAGTATAACAGTATAGGGAGTTAATTTTAAGTGTCACATCAATTGGGACAACCATGTTATTGCTGTAATCAATACGTTATCAACGACTGTTGGTGTTATGAGTCGACATCTTTTATCGATGGCGAATAACGGTAAATCACTGTGTACATATCTATATATAGGTCATGATTAAACAATCCCAATTGGTCTGTTGAACAACCACTACAGTTAGGAAACAAAGTATTTTGTCGCTGCAGAAATGTGCATTACCATCCATTTACAATCATATTTTAGGCCTCACAGGGCGCATGGGTGTGCAAAATAAGTCGCCAGAATTTTAAAATTATTTTATTTCAAACTAATGCAAATGTATATGTTAAAGAAGGTATAAAAATCTTGATAACATAACCAGGTTTGGTAATCTTGCACACAATGCGCCCAACTCTTGAAGTTGTCACGTGAGCACAAACTTTGGCTTACAAAAGTTTTCCCATACACAGCGCCCCTTCTGGAGAAAGTTCACGCACAAGATGGTGTTATATCATGACTATCATTAAAACACCTCAGAAGAACAATTTCCTGGAAGTAGTGCGTGTGTTGCAATCAGGTGTATGGGTTTCTGTGTATCAACGTTGTTGCTTTTCGACGTGTGGCTGACTCGATTCTTTTTCTGTACATCTATTTCGCTAATTTCATTTGTATAACTTATCATATGTATTTCACTGAACTTCATTTTGTTTTTTCTCAGTACAGCGGAAAAACTATTCCGTTCTGTTTACATATTATTTGAAGTGCTGATAAGTATTTGCCTGCAATAGACATATGTATGTTTGCCAATGCTGCGTTGTGTCGTTTGGGTTGGTGAGTATGTCAAGCTGCCCCGTGCAGCTTTTACCACGCCCTTTCCTACGTATCTATAACAAAAATAAATGCGTGTCTTGAAATCAAGAACTGCGTTGATTCATGAGTGTTAAAAAGTTTAAAAATTAGGGCAAAACATTACTTGAGATAAAAAGCTGCATACAGATGAAGGACAAAAAGAATAAAAACGGGAGAAATATTACCAATATTACACAATTTTTATGTTAATACTCGCGGCAGATATTATTTTAATTTCTTTAATACTATATATATTCTACAAGGTATAATTTGTTGGTTAATTCGAACATGTTGTTATTAGTTTTGATCTTTTGGAATGTGTTGTTTGCGTTAGCAGTGACTCTTCTGTTATTATGATTTAAAAGGAAGTAGCTGTTTTAATATCTACAGCCATTTCATTTTGTTAAGATCTCTCAAATAAGAAATTCCAGCTAATTTCGGAAGGGATATCCTAATCGTAGTGCGCACAAAGGAGTGAAGAGGCAATGCACATGTAGGAATGGGTAGAGGTAATAAATTTTAGTGCTTTGGTTTGCGGGATTTGAAGCATCATAGTTGTAGTGTTCCCCATGATGACATGATGAAAGGCGATACTGAAGTTAAGTCTGAACGAATGCGTTGTAGTGACCAATCAATATATGTCATCGAAAGTAAAAGTGTCTTTTCTTCACTGCAATGTTTATGGCTGCATTTTTTGTTTTATTATCAAATTTAAGATCAGCATCTAGAACAACTAAAAGGAACTTAACTTATTGTCCGGTTAGTGAAATGGGCTACAATTTATTTATAATGGAATGTAAATATTTCTCTCCTGGCTAAGAAAGACCATGATTGGGCTCTTTGTGGAATTAACAGCACGGTGGCTCTGCGCGCACCAAGGATGCAAACTGAGTATATTCGAGTGCAAAAATAAATCAAATAGCGTGTCTAAGCATTAGCTCCGTCTGCAAAAGAATTACCCTCTGCACAAAGCAATATGTTACAAAAAGTTACTTTTATTGAAGTCATTTCTATATATGAAGCACAATAGCTGGCCGAGAATTTGAAACTTGCGCGAGACATCTGATTAGAACTTTGTGTTCTGAAAGAGTTTTGTTAATATCATCTACTTAAGCTCTGTTCACTTATACTTGCGAAAAAGTGATAATGCAGGACCACGTATAACAAAGAAGTGTACATTGAAAAGAAGAATCTCAATCTCATGATTAAATGCATCAAAAAATGGCTTTGCGCAATCTATGAATCCTTGCTGGGCAATATTTATTATGTGAAGCTTGTTTATGGATCTATAATGCATAGCAGGGCTATTTAGGTTGCGTACCTGCAACAAAATTCATATTGATGTGAAGAAAACCAATAGATTTAGTAAAGCGGAACGTTCTATTAGTTGTGATAAGTTTTTCAAATAATTAGTTCAAGAAAGGTAGCATGTAAATAGGTTTAAAGTAAAGACTTCTTGCGCAATTCCTTTCTTTAAATATGTATGGGACCTTGACCATATTTAGTTCATCAGAATAGGTGCAGTCTTTACTGTGCAAATAACGATGCGCTCTAGCACGGTTGCGCTAAAATATTTCCAACCAGATGCGCTGTAAGCAGCGAAACACAGTGATCTCCTGCGTCTCATGAAAAAAATGACTGCTTTGCTTTGTTTCAGGTTTGGGAAAGCCAGTACATAAGAGATTAAGAAATATAAAGTCATAGTTATGGTAATTTTGCAATCTAGGATTTTTACACCTTGTCTGATTTAGTTTCAAGGTGTAGTACACAATTACATTTTGAGCGACTCGTTTTCTTTTCAGACACATGGTTGCCGAAGCCAACATGCGATTTATTTAGAGTGTATTGAATTTATGTGGGCAGGTTGCATTTGAAGCTACGTTTGAAACAAGATTCCCAGCTGCGACGCCTGAGGTTATCTAGGCAACACCGCCGACCACTTCAAATTACTATAGCATTGTTGCGTTTGATGAGAGACGGGACTATAAATTTTTGTAGGCTTCCACCCTGCTCTTTTGAGCAGTGCTGGAACATGAGGTTGTGTCACAAAAACCAAAAGCTTTGAATTGGTTCTTTGGTTCGTGACTGAAGTCTCACAAACATACGAATGTAAATCCAGAAAGCGTTGTGAATTGTACTCGTGATTGTGCTCTTTGCAAAGAGACAAGAGCACTTGAATTTGCGGATCACTGCGATTTCTGCGCTCACATAGCCGTAGTGTAAAAAAAATTAGCTGTATGGCCATCGATAGTAATGGCTTCCATTAAGTATGCTCTGACGATGAGTTTCAAGGATTTCTCTTGTCATGCATTAATTAGGCTAATTTATCTTTGGCTAGGTTTATAAAGGCAAATCTGCATTCTGGTTATTTCTTTTCAATGCTAAAGGCGTAGTATTTTCCCCCTGCTTTTTTTTGTGGCTCTTTTTTTGCCCTTTCATTGATTGAAGTAATATCCTGCTATTTTATGCATCTTATATGAATTTTTAAGTCTTGCTGTAAATGTATCAGCTAGGATTCAATAACGTGTACTAATGTGTTTTGAAATATAAAATTCCCCTTTCCACTCTTCTGTGCCTACCGGTCCTCAGAAAAAGTTATAGGCCATTTGCGTAATTCGAAAGCCTGATCATTTCTTCAAGGATCAACTTGGGAATGCGTCTAAATAAGCTGGGAGCTACATAACGGCCATCCACAGCTGTCTGGGTGTCTCAAAGAAAATCCTCTAGCGCAGACGGCATATCAGGGCTCACGCTCACTACTCCTCTACGCGCCTTACCCCCCTCGCTGAACTCGGTGTTCTCTTCTCTGCGGATGATCTATACTACAGCTATCTCTACGAGACAATGCCTGCCACTTTAAAGCTAAATATTGAAATCAGTAAAACTAGTTCAGCGTCCCAACACAGCAGCCTTTACCAAAACAGAGTTCCCTACTCCCACCTTCGGGGAGATCTTCGTCAACGGATCCGTCTCACTCAGTCATCCTGATTATGCGTAGTTGCTTATTTGGATCGACGTTTTAGACATAGCTTAATTAAGCTAGAAGCCATGCGCAGAAAATCGTGGGGCGTGAGTGGTGGTCGCTGTGAGAACTCACGAATCTCGAGGCGAGGCACAATCCCCGTCAGAGGTGCACAACCCAAGGGTTCGCTTCTAATCTGTTTAGCGGGGTGCCCTAGCATATATAGCAGCCCAAGGCTGGGGCGATTAAGGACGAAAAGCCAATATCCTTCCTACAGATCGCAATCGGCAAGGATGCATCAAGAGGCAAGCTGCAGGCCTCAGAAGGAAACCCTTAGGGTTGTATACTTTTCAAGGGCTGCATACCTTCTTCGTATGTTTTTCTGTGTGCTCGTAGCATGATGGCTTTAGGTGCCTATGTGCTATTAAACCCAACACAAAACTTTTGACAGAGGGTGTACAATGTACTAGCTAATATGAGGAGCTCCGGCGGTTTTGCGAAACGCATGTTGATGTCTTTTGTGGGAGCGAGTTCACCGCTGCATTGTCGGACGTTGACGGTTCCACTCGAACATAATGGTCAGCACAAGCAACTTCCGCTCATTGTTGTTAAAGCCCTCAACAATAGCGACACTACGTTGCTAGGACGTGACAGGCTGGAGTCTATTAAGCTAGATTGGTCAAGTGTGCATTTGTGTGCTTAGACAAATTTGCGGCGCTACTTGAGAAGTACGTGAAAGTGTTCGAGCCCACTCTGGGGCTGATGAAAAGCAGTTCAGTGAGGCTCGTTGTGAAGGAGGGGGGCAACCTCATATTTTGCAAGGCGCGACATGTGCCATTCTCTTTGAGGGAAGCTATGTCACTTGTAGTGCAGTCTGTCGTAAACAGGCGATTGTTAGTGCCTGTACGGAAAAGCGATTGTGCGCCGCCCTTATTTTTTGTGTCTAAGACGAACAGCAAAGTCAGAGTGTGTGGGGATTTCAAATTTACGTTGAATCCGTGGCTGCGAACTGACCATTATCCTCTTCCTATGGTGAAAGATATATTTGCAAAGTTGTCGGGATGCAAGTATTTCACGTTGCTTTATTTGTCTACGGCGTATAAGCAGCCGGAACTGCATCCGGAAGCACAATCAATGGTGGTTATCAATACACACATGGGGCTATTCAAGTGCACGTGCGTGCACTATGGCATCACAAGTGCACCTGCTCTTTTGCAGCCTTTCATGGACGATGTGTTAAAAGGGCTTGAGCGAGTAAGCTTCTCCTTGGATGATGTGCTTAACGCCGGTTCAACATTTGAGGAATGTTTTCATAGAGTGGAAAGGGTGTTGGCATATTTTCTAGAGAGAAGCATACGATTGCAAAGAGAAAAGTGCAAATTCTTTCAGACGTCTGTTTCTTACCTAGGCCACATTCTAGACAAGTGCATACGGCCATCGGATGAAATGGGGAAAGCGATAAAAGAAGCGCTAAGTATAAAGGATGCGGCACAGCTGCGAGCTTACTTGGGCTTGATTAACTTCTGCGGGAAGTTTGTGCCGAACATGTAAGCTAAGCTGAAGCCTCTGTACAACGTTCTCAACAAAGAAAACGGATTTCAGTGGTGACAGGAAGCTGAGCAGGTATTTTGAAGAAAGTAAGAGCTGGTTAACACGAAGCAGTCTGCAGACGTGCAATGACTAAAAAAAAGCCCATAGACTAGTGTGCGACGCTTCGGCATACGGCGCAGGAGGCATTCTTTTTCATAAAATTGGAAGCGACGAAAGGCCAAATGCCTATGCTTCCAGACCGTTAAGTAAAGGAGAGCAGGAGTACGTACACGTTGAAAAAGAGTCCTGGCTTTTCTTGGGCTGAAAAGGTTCACCAACGTCTGGCGGGCATCCCTTTGAGATTTGTTCTGACCATAAGCCATTGGTAGGCTTGCTCGCTCACGGTAAACCCGTACCAGTGAT